>NW_022900948.1:48468737-48486703 GCF_012274545.1 Fukomys damarensis
GGCACATGGTGGGGCACTCCTGTAATCCCAGCACTCGGGAGGCTGAGGCAGGAGGATCGCTGTGAGTTTGAGACCAGCCTGGGCTACATAGTGAGTTCCAGGTCAGTCTCAACTACATAGTGAGACCCTCAAAAATAAATAAATAAATAAAACAAATGCATCCTTTTCTGAGGAAGGCCTTTTCCTCCCCGTCCCCTGCAGGAGGTTATTGGTCACTGCTGGGGTGCATCGGGGGGCTGCTGTCCCTGGCTGGATGGCACAGGCCTGGACACTGCTCTGCTGGAGTCTGGGTTACAGCCCTGCACCTGCCCCACCGGGCCACTGCTGCTCTGGAGGGAGGAGGCGCTGGGTGTCCTGGGCTGTGGGGCACCATGGCCTCCCACCCACCTTTGCCACCAACCTGAACTCATTAGTGGGAAGTGGGGTCTGTAAAGAGACCCCTAATCCCCGCTGGGGCTCCAGACAAAAGCGCAAGCTGAGTAGCAGAGTGGCAAGGGGGGCAGCAGGGCTGGAATTCACCCCCGCGGGCAGACAAAGCCGCTTCCTTGCTGGGGTCTGATTTCCGCTCCATGCAACTCGATGCCACCAGGAGCTGCCGCTCCCTGCCAGCCAGAGCTGGGGCCCAGGGCTTGGCACCTGGGCTCCCGCCAGCCACGGTGTGGCCTCTGAGCTCAGCCCCACCCCCAGTCTGCACGCAGAGCACTGTGCAGGGGGGCGGTTGAAGGAGCTGGGGTCCCAGGGCAGTGTTGGCACCCGGCTCCCGTCTGCTGGGGCCAGGCAGATCAGGGCTTTCCCAGGAGAGCAGCTGGATGTGGCCTTGGCCCTGGTCCTGCCCCGTCCTGGCACTTGTGAGCCCTGAGGCAGTTTCCCCACCAGAAGGGTCCGTATCCACTGCAGAACAGGGGCCAGTGCCGGGCTCTGGACTCGCCGGTGAGCAGCCAGGCGAGTGGGGCCAGAAGCCCTGGCCTCCGAGGGCAGCGGCCTCCAAAGTCCACACAGTGGGTACAGTGGTCCAGGCCACCACCCAGGGCCAGTGTGGGCGCTTCTGGGAGCCCGCAGGGCCCAGAAAGTGGGCATTCTGCAACCTGCTGCTCACCAGGGCTGCAGGGTGGAGACAGCTGTGCACAGGACACAGCAAGGTGGCACCGCGAGGCCACGGTGGTCAGGAGCTGGGAATAGGGGACCCGGCTGTGGCTGTCGCAGGGGCCCAGGTGCTGGTGTGAGACACGGGGCAGGAGGCAGTGGGCTGCTCCCACCCGCCACCCGGTGGTGCCCCAGAGCAAAGGCCACGCCCTGCTGCAGCAATCATCCTGAGATGTGCCCCTTCCAGGATGCAGCTCACGCCCCACAGCAGAGCCCATGAGATCCAGGACAGGCTGAGGCAGACACAGCAGAGACAGCCCCGAGGAGCGGGAGGGGGGCCACAGCCTTGGGCTTTGCAGCCAGCAGAGGCGTTGGGGGACCCTGCCCGGAGCCCAGGGGACTGAAGCCACAGCAGGCCTCCAACTTTTGCCCAGGACTAAGAGGACAGTCTGCGCTTTGAAGCCAGCAGACTGGGGGTGCTGTATGACAGCCCCAAGACACTTGATACAGACCTGGGGCTGCCCCTGAAGCCCAGGCCTCCCTGCAGCCCACACGCCTCCGAGTGCCCAGTGAGGCCCAGCTCTGTGCCCAGCTGTACCCAGCTGAGTAGCTCTGGTGGGATAAGCTGCGAGCAGGGGCTCACACTGGAAAGCCAGGGGAAGGGAGAGGCATGGGATCAGAGGAGGCAACAAGTCCTGTGGTGAGGGCCCCAAAAGGAACAGAATCAGGTCAGGGTAGCTGGAGGGGCCGGAGGGGCCAGGCGGGCACAGGTGGCATCAAAATGGGCCAGCTGCCTGACGCTGCTGCAGGCTGAGAAGGGGACTGCGTGAATGGGATTACGCGGTGCAGCATCTGTCTGAATGTACTCCCTGCTGCTGGGTACAGCCTCCCTGGGCCAGGGTGAACCCCCTGTGCCGTGACCCTCGGGCCCTCTGGGGACCAAGGTGTGTCACTGTTGTGACCAGGACAAGCCTCCCCACCTGAGCCACCCAGGACGGCCCCAACCCCAACCTCAGAGAATCAACGGATGGACGGGACTTCCGGAGCCCTGCGAGGGGCTCCCCAGTGCAATCAGCCAAAAAGCCTGAGAGCTTTGGAGCCAGCCTGACTCATCAGCGAAATGGCCTTGCAACCTGACCGAGGCCTTTGTCTGGGTGCCACTGACTTAAGCCCCTGCTCGGCAGGAATGCGGGCTGGCCCACCAGAAACCAAGCACAGACTGTTGACTTTGGCTCCTGGGCCCTGGCTTCCGACCCGGGAGGTGCCTTCTGTGTGCACCAGGTTCTGGGCGCCCCCAGGATCAAGTGTCAACTGAGGCTCTAAATCTCATTGCAAATGCACCTGACCCATCCCTTTGGTTCCCAAAGCCAGCTTGCTGCTATTCTGTGAGCTGGGCTTCAAGTCCTGAATGATTTCCTTCTGTCCCTGTCGCCCTGCAATGCTGTCACCTGTGTAAGGGGTACAAACCAGGTGCCAGCGACAGGGGTTCCTTGGGCCAGGAGAGTACCGGGTGACACCCATGCCCTGGGCACTGCTGTCCAACACAGAACTAGGAGCGAGCTGGTGGGGAGAGGGGCGCAAGCTCTTCCACTCCTGGGTCCCTACAGTCTGAGGTCTGGGCACAGCCCCCTGCCGGAAAGGGGGAGCCACGGAGCTCCTCGGCCTGCCCCTGACCCAGATGCCACACCCAGTCACTTCCCGTATGGACCCAAGGCACCCACCGGCTGCGGGCTGCCCACATCTGCCCCTGAAGACAAGAGCGTCACTGCTGGGGGCCTTTCAGAGTTCAGACCAAAGCCCGGACATGACCGGCGGAGAGGTCTGCAGGGGACAGAGGACTCACCCAGGCTGGCCACTCTCCATCACCCCTCTGCCCTCAGCTGCGCCATCCCTGTGGCTGGTGAGCAGGGCGCTGCTTGCCCTGGGCAGGTGGCCAAGGGAGTGCAGTGGGGCCCGACCCTCGCCTCCTCCTCAGCCACTTGCTTTGGACAAGCACAGTGACCCGGGAGCAACAACCTTTTCATGGAGAAAGGTTTAATTTACTGGGAGCGAAGAGCCACAAATCACAGGCCCAGAGATTTATTGCCTTCAGGGGCAGAATTGACCGGGGAGAGAAGGTGGCCTTCCCGGCTCGACCCTCTCCTTTAATAAAGTTGAAAATGTGAATGTGCCTGTCCCACCCCAGCGGGAAGGCACCGCGAGCAGCAGGGAGCGTTTGTGGAAGGAAGCATGGGACCAGCCATCACCTCATCACGGGGAGGCGGCGGCGGCAGAAACATTGGGCCAGCGCTCAGTGCCCACGACTAAGGACCGCACGGGGCGGGGACAGCACTTGGGGCAGTGGCAGAGCCGCCAGACACTTGGCGCCCTCCCTGGGAGCAGGCGGGAGTCCCCAGAGAGCACCGAGAGGGGATGCAGGGCCAGTGGCGGGCGACGGTGACTGTCTCTGGCCTGCGCCTGGCTGCCGTGGGCACTGGGCTCACACAGGGAGGTGGCGGTCCAGGCTGAAGGCCGCTCCTGTCTCCTGGCAGCAACGACAGGGCCCAAGTTATAGGTTGGGGCCAGGGCTGGAACCCCAGGCCCCCAGAGAGCCAGGCGTGGAGGCAGTCACAGGCCTTTCCGGGGGAAACTGAGGTCTGGAGGAGGTATGCACGCACAGCGCCCGGGAAGCTCGGTGCCCAGCGTGCCCAGCAGGCAGGCAGACCTTGGAGGGGCTTCGTTGGGGGGCAGGCCCATCACCCCAGAGATCCTGTGGCCTGGGGGACTTGGCACCCCAACTGGGGACCTCACTGGGGGGCTTTGTGGGGGGCCCTGGCTCTGTCCTCCATGCGGCTCAGAACTCGCCCCGCCTGAGTTGCTTTGTACACAATGGGGCCCCATAACCCTGAGCACAGCAGCGCCAGCCCCCTCCTCCGTGACTGGGGTGCTGTCCCGCGAGGTTAGCAGGGTGAGCACGCCTGGGGCTCCCCTGACAGCCCCACCAGTGAGAAGTGCAGCTCCCAGCCCTGCTGGGACCCCAGGAGAAAGCAGTTGAGGGCACCGGCAGGGAGCAGGTGTGTGTGCCTGAGTGTGCCTGAGTGTGTGCGCGCATGCTATGGTGGTGTGCAGGTGAGCGCCTGCCTGTGCGCCCAAGAGTTCGTGTGCATGTGGCCCAGGGGCCAGTAGGTGTGCAGGGTAGGTGGGTTCACTCTGGACTTGCCCACCGTGAGCACAAGGACTGCTGCCTTGGCCGTGCTCCTGGGCCTGAGCCCTGGGACAGCGACAATGGCCCAGACTGGAGCTCTGGCTCCCTGTGGCTCCAGGACCACCCACTTGTCCGGTGCCCCGTCCGCAGCACTCTGCTTAATGTCTTTCTCATCAGGAGTGTTACATTATCAGTCTAAATGAGGTCTATAAATTTGACTCCATAAAATCCACGCACATCATTTTCCAACAGAAACGGCTCTCCAAGAAATATTTTCCTTGAGACCCCTTCTGCACCCCCCGTGCAATATAACATTTATTCTAATATTAAAATGGCAGGTGTTCTATAAATCGTGGGTCCTCAGCACTTTGCATTGATTTTCCGCAGCCTCCGGCCGGCGTGGAAGCCCAGTATGAGCAGCAGTCTATTCGATGGAGATTCATACCCCATTTGGGGGTCAAAGAGCGGGACCTCCTGAGCTTGAACTTCTATCAGCCCAAAGTGGTCGATCCTAGGGACAAATCAGGGGCCTCTCCTCACCCAGATCCAGTGGCCTGGCTGGGCTCTGGGGCTCCCCTGCGCTGGGGGCAGGGAAAGGGGTGTGGGCCAAGCCACAGGTGGGTCAGAGACACACAGGGCCTCCTGCTCACCTGTCCTGGCTAGAAGGAGTGGGAGCACTGAGGGGTGGCTCGCCAGGCCTGCAGAGGCTGGGGGCACCGGGAGAGCCTGTCCCACCCAGACAGGGGCATCTCTAACCACCTCCAGCCCAGGCACTCCACTGCGCAGCTGCCGGGCTGCAAGCACCTTCACCTGTCTTTCCTGAGCACCTATTACACCTGGATCTTCTTCTGAGTACCTACCACGTCTGGGTCATCTCCCGAGTATCTAACGCAACCCTGAGGTCATCTCCGGAGTACCTATTGCACCCGGGTCATCCCCCGAGTACCTACCATACCCGGGTCATCTGACGAGTACCTATCACACCCGGGTCATCCCCCGAGTACCTACCATACCCGGGTCATCTGACGAATACCTATCACACCCGGGTCATCCCCCGAGTACCTACCATACCCGGGTCATCCCCCGAGTACCTGTCACACCCGGGTCATCCCCCGAGTACCTATCACACCCGGGTCATCCCCCGAGTACCTACCACACCCGGGTCATCCCCCGAGTACCTACGGCATCCTCCAGACCCCAGACTGCGAATGTGGCTCCAGTCTCCACACACTGCCTGTCTCCATCTGCGTCTTACCAAGCCCCTGGGCATCTGAGCTCAGGACCACTCTCTGGTGTGCGTCGGGGTCCCCACCTCTGCACACACGGGGCCCTTGCTGTGCCCTCCTTCCCCGTCAGTCACCACCCACCCAGCCCCAGGCCCTTTGGCTTCCCACAGGGGCTGCATTCGTCAGATTAAGGGATTAGGGAGAGAAAACCTGAACCTCACCTCTCACCTGGCCCAGCCCGCCTTGCTGCTCACTGGAGTAATTTCATCAGGCATCCACAGCAGCTGGGAGAGGCCGCCCTCCAAAGCCCGTGCAGGAATAGAATTTCTTTATGGAGGTGAGGAATGGGAATATGAAAATGTAAGCCAGAGTGGATATAATTTAACTTTGCATTATTTATCGGGGATACAAACCCTTTCTGATATTGTGGGATTTGGGAGGCCAGGGCAGGGTCCCCAGGCCTTGGGTGGTGGGTTGCCTCCTATCCCCCAGGCCCCCTCAGCTGGAGGCTGTGGGCCACAGTAGGGCAGCTGGAAGGGAGGGGCCACCACACTGGGGCAGGGCCACGACCCCAACCGGACAGCTCGCTCAGGACCGGACAGGTCCAGTGTCCTGCAGCCTGGCACGCACGGGGCCCACATCCTCTCTGGGCTGGGTCGGCATGGCCTGGCGGAGCCATGTTCTGGGGCCAGGGGTAGTGGCCCGCAGACCTGCTGCTCACCCAGAGTCACAGGTGGTTGCGGAGTCTGGAGGGTGGTGGCATCAGTCCTTCCTGGGGTGCAGGGCGGTCCCCCAGCCTGGGTCCAGCTCTGGGCACGGCCACCCCTGGCTAGTGTGTGGCCATGCTGCTGGACCACAGCCTCTGCGGCCAGGGCTCCTGGACTCCAGCAGGACACAGCCACCACAGCAGCCTGGGTGCGCTGCAACTGTCCTTGGCCACATCCACCAAGGTGTGGCCCTGAATAAGGTCAAGTCAGGGCCACAGCTCAACCCACGGTGGGGGGACTGGGAGAGAAGCCCTGCTCCCACATACACAGGAGGGAGCCAGGCAGGAGCACTGAACTCAGGACGTGTCGGTGTTCTGTGCTCTTAAGTGTTTTGTGCTTTTTGTATTTTTGCATAAATTATCCAGATCCTGGCATGGAGGTGCATGCCCATGATCCCAGCGCTTGGAAGGCTGAGGCAGCAGGATTGCCAACTTGAGCCCAGCCTTGACAACTTAGCGATTTAATGGGACCCTGTCTCAAAATTTAAAAATAAAAAATGAGCTGTAGATGTAGCTCAGTGCAAAGGACCTAGGGTCAATCCTTAGGACTTTAAAAGGTTATGCAGAATAGTTTGGTGTTTGAAATGTTAGCATTCCAATTTACTTTACAAATGTGATCCTATTATGAAGCTATGCTAAGAACGATGTTAGAAAACTTTTACAACTCAAATTCCCTTAAATATGTACACTTAGTGTCTTGTTTCCTTTCTACTTCCTTTAGTTCCTGAACATAACAAAGAAAACAGCTCATGGGCTGGGGATTTGGCTCAGTGCTTCAGCTGCATGCCTTGCAAGAGCAAGAGCCAGAGTTCTATCCTGGTACCAAAAAAAAAAGAAAACAGCTCACAAATGTGGGCAGCTTTCAGGGATCTGAGAAAACACTGAGCAGGCCCACTTGGCTCTTTAATTCTTCTAAACTTTCCAGGCCAATCTGGGTGTGGTACGTACCTGTCATCCCTAGCACTAGGGAGGCTGAGGCAGGAGAATTGATGCAAGTGTAAGGCCAGCCTGGGCTGCATAGCCAGACTCTGTCTCAAAAAACAAAATCAGTAAATAAACAATAAGCTTCTCATGTAACTTACAAAGGTAATGAAAGATTGACCTAAAAGTCTCCAGAGATCATCTCATTGAACTTTTCAGTCGGAATTGCAAGATGACCCACCCCGCAGAGGCCACTTTTTTGTTGTTTTTTGGAAACAAGTTCTGGCCATGCAACTCAGGCTGGCCTCACCTTGCAGTGATTCTCCTGCATCAGCCTCCCAAGTGCCAGGATTACAGGTGTGCACCACCACAGCGCACACCGGCCTCCCTTCCACGTCCCTGCCCACTCACCCATGCAGGGAGCAGCCGCCCAAGCGTGAGGGCCCCAGGCTCTGGATAGGGTCTAGGCACAACCAAGGTGCCTGGGCATGGGAGAAGGGGCACAGGGCCTGGACAGTTCTTCGGGGGCAGCTGGGTGCCATGGCACTGGCCCGTGATCCCAGCAGTCGGAGGCTGAGGCAGGAGGATCACCACGAGTTGAAGGCCAGCCTGGACTACACAGACAGGCTGAGGGAGGCCAAGGGACACTGCCAACTTGGCGCCCAGGGGGCGGGGCCTGGCCTCAGTGGGGTGAAGTCACTGGCTGTTTCTAGACACTGAGGACTCCCAGGTCACCAGGGGCAGGGGCAGGGGCTGGCCGGCCCAGAGCAGGGTCCCCCAAACTACTTAGCATCCCCCCAGAGACTGCGGGAGCATTGTAGAAAGGAAGGGGAGGTCGTGGGAGAGCCCCAGGGCTGCAGGGCCCCACGGGGATGCGGGGCAGGTCCTGTCCCACCAGGCTCTCGGAGGCCAGTGTGATCCTGACAGGCAGAGGACCCCAAATAGTCCACAAGGCATGTGCGGTACTCTCCTGACCAAGAAACGAGCCGTGCGTGTTTATAAACCTGGATGCTCCCTCTCTGCCTGGGCCTGGCCGCCCGACCCGGGAGCAGAGGGCCCAGGACACAGCGGCCCCCTCTCAAGGCCTGAGCCCCCTGGGGGGTACGGGCAGCACCCGACCGCCGGCCAGCGTAAAGCTGGAGATATCCATCTCCGCGCCCAGCAGGGTCCCCGCCCTGCCGAGGCATTCTAACTAATGGGGCACTTAGTTCAATGAGGGGCCTTTGCATAACAGAGACCTGCTAATTAAATTTTAAAGCTTGTCCTTCCCAGGATTCCGCTGGGCTCCGCACCAAGCGCGGGGCGGGGGAAGGGGACCCCGGGCTGGGCCCTCTAAGGAGCGCGAGGTTTGCGGGGAAACCCGGGGCCACAGGAGCGCGTGGCCCCTGGCCCCGCAGGCCCCGCCTCGTCCTCGCCTCCCCAGTGAAGGTTACGGCGTCACCCCAACGTCGCTGGTCCTCACCTCTGACCTCCCCCGGGAGGAGCCAGGGGACGGGGCGGGGCTGCGTTAGGGTTTCCACTGGACCCACACCAGTGCTGTCAAAGCTTGGAAGAAAATGGCTCAGTGCTATTAATAACACAGGGCCGGGTGCTTATTTTCCAACAGAAAAATAAAAGGGTGCTGTGTCCATCCTCCCAGAACGTACCATGGACCAAGATGATGGATTCGCGCAGGCAGCAGGACGCGACGCCCTGCTGAGAGCCTGCGGGGGTAGGGCGCGCTGCATCTGATGGGCTCCCTCACCTGCGACAGCCTGGGACCTGCGAGGGTCACCGGACCCGATGCCGCTGCCGTTTCCGTACAGAGAGAGGCAAGATGCAGAGGACCGTGACACTGGCTGTGCCCAACGCAGGCATCGTGAGCCCCACACCTGGCTGCTTACAGGAGTGAGTCTGGCCGAAGCCTACGTGCCGAGGTCGGAGGAACTCGCACCCGAATTCCGTTCCCACAACTAAAACCTTCAGACCCGAAGGACAGTGTTCTAATTACAAGCATATATTTTGTCTATTTATTTTTTTATTTTGGTACCAGAGATAGAACTCAGGCCCTTTCGCTTGTGAGGCAGGCGTTGGAACCACTAAGCTAAATCCCCAGCCCCATTTTGTGTATTCTGTTTCTGATCTGAGAATGCTCCGTCTGATCCTTTATGAGCCTTGCTTACATTAATTTCCATAGCAACACACGCCACCTTTACCCCAATTGATTGCCAATAAAAGTGAGTGCCCGAAGGCCAGGGATATAGCTCAGTGGCATTGCTGCCTGCTTCGCAACTGCAAGGTCCTGAGTTCGATCCCTGGTACCACCAAAAAAAAAAAAAAGTCAGCGCAGGGGACTGGCCCTGCTTTCTCTCCCAGCTCTGTCTCTCAGGGTATTTTTCCCTCAGGCTCGCGTCGTGTACTGGGCAGGTGGGGACTGGAACCTGACTGCAGGGGTCTCCGGCAGGCAGGGTATGGCAATGCCTGCTCCCTCCCCCGCCCAGGCAAACCTGTACCCAGGTGCAGGGCAGCCAGTGAGTTGGAGCTGGGCCGTCTGTCTCCCGGGTGGTGGTGAGGAAGGGGGAGGGCAGTGAGGGTGGCTCCGTTACAGAGCGGCTCTGAGCTCGGTCCGCTGCTCTCCAGGGAGTCTTGGGGGAAGTGAGGGGCAGCGAGGGCACTTCAGGAGCCAGGTGACCTTGACTTCCGGCCTGCCCACCTGCTTTGAGCCGGGCCCTGCGGATTCCCCTCTTTTAAAACAGAAGTGAAGTTGGGCCTGGGGTGATGCCAGCCTCCCCCCGACCCTTGCCCTACTTCCTGTCCTGGTGCTGCCCTGGCTCCTACTGTCTGCGCTGTTCCGCCCGCTCTCCCTGGGCAGGCTCGCAGCACACCCCCTCCCGGGCTCTGTGGGCCACCGTGTCTGCCTTGTTCCCACCTATGCACCTGCCAGCGTGGGGCCCTGAGCGCCCCCAGGCAGGACTTTGTGCAGATGTCCATTTGCAGTTCTGCATCAGGCCTGGACCTCAGGTTCTGATGGGGAGGCTGTGCTTAGGGGATCCTTTTTGTTTTAATGTTCGCTTTTTGAGTGTAGTTTTTTTTGTGTGTGTGTCCTGGGGATTGAGCTGAGGACATGGGCTTGCAAGGCAGGCACAGAGCCACTGAGCTACATCCATCCCCAGCCCAATGCTTGCTTTTTGAGATAGGGTCTCTCCATGAAGTTCAGGCTGGCTTTGAACTGTGTACCTTGAACTTCCCACTAGGAATGGTTGGGGGAAGGCTGTGACTGGAGGTGAGGTCCTGGGGTATTCAGGATCCTCCTGCCTCGGGCCTCCAGAGCACTGGGATTATAGCCCTACACCCCCACACCTGGCTGGTTCTTGTTTCTAAGGAAAGACTGTGCCGCAGTCCAGGGGAGGCTCTGTCACTCACCAGCCACCTCACAGGAATGCTCAAGCGTTCTGTCTTCCCCACACCCTCCCTGATCCCGGGAGTAGTTTTCTGGTTTGGGGGTTTGTTGGTTGGTTGGTTGGTTGGTTGGTTTTTACTGCAGCGCAGGGATGAAGCCAGGGCCTGGAGCCAGCAGGCCGGGGCTAACTGTGGAGCCACACCCAGCCCAGCAGCAGGGCTCTATGCAATGGCCATGCAGGTGAGGGGTGGTGTGACTCCCGTGCCACTGTGGGAATCCTACCCAGCACAGATGAGGAAACCAAGGCCCTGAGAGGCACAGAGCCACCGGCTGTGGCGTGGGGACCTGGGGCTGCTTCTCCCACATCCCCACCTCCTCACAGCCTTCTCTCCAGCACCCCCCAGTGGGGAAAGGACCAGGCTGGAGAGGGACAGGGGCCACACTGCACCCCGTGGGCTCCCTGGACTCAGGATGCCCGGCGCACAGCCCTCCTCCCCTCTGGGAGCCCTGGTCCTAGTCTCTGGTCTTCCTAGGCTCACCTCGAGCCCCAAGCGACTGCTTCTTCTTTCTCTTGCCCACGTCTGTGCTGAGAGGGGCTTCTCGGGTCAGGATGAAATATTTTTATGGTAAAAAATGAGCCTGCGTTGCGTGGGCCTCGGGAGGTGGGAGCCGTCACCAGGTCTGCAGACGGATGAAAACTCTGCTTATGAAGTCGAGGCTCCCCCATTAATTAGGGGGGAGGGGGCGCGCCCGCCACGACGCACCACGCCCACGGCCGAAAGCTTGTCAACACCGCCCTGGAAGCCGGGAGATGCGAGGGACTTTCAGATCATTCAATGTCACTGAGGTAGGAAAAGGGTCTCCACGCGGGTGTCATTCATCTCATCGTGAATTTAAAGAGCTTTTTTCTATTAAATTTCCTTAAATTAATGTTGTATGTTGCTCAGAGTAATTTGAACAATTATTGGCCTAAAGAATTGATCATTACAGCCCCCGGGATTCACGCTGCAGCCTGAAGCCTTTGAAAACCCGCTGATTTATGGAGGCCTCAGCCCCGCCCCCAGAGCCGGGTGTGGGTCCCAGCCCCCGTCGTGCCTCAGCGGGGTCACTCCCTGCAGATGGCAAGGAGGGGAGGGGCAGGGGTGTCCGGGTCCCTGGTCCCTGACCGGGGCGTCCTTGAGGCCCGGAATCCCCGGTGCAGATCTATAGGAAAGAAGCCCACTCCGCACTGAGGGGTCGCTGCTTTTGCCTTTCAGGTGCTCGACCGGGTGACAAGGTCAGAGGCCAGAGCCGAGGGGCCCAGGGCCGCTTCCACAAGGGCAGTCCGGAGACAACGGGGAAATCCGGCTGGGACCCGCAACCTGCCAGACTCCCCCAGCTCCTTCCTGACTGCTGGGTCCTGGGGCCAGGAGGTTCCTCTGGAGGGTTCTCGCTGCCGATCCCCCAATACCACCACAGCGGATCCCAGGCCTGGGGACCCACGTTAGGAGCTGTGCCCGGGCCTGAGTCAGAGTGGGGCTGCTGGACAGCAGGAGTCTTGGAAGTCACAGCTGAGTGTCCCCGAGTCAGGGCCGGACCACTGTTAGTTCTGCTGCACTGGGTTTAGGTAGGGAAACTGAGGCCAGGACATCCGACAGGCCTGCGCCCTAAGGGGCCAGTCTGGGTCCCCTGCTGAACCCTACCCAGTCACCCAGTCTGCATTCGGTGACCACCCCATCCCGGGAGCAGTGTAGAAGGCCAGCTGGAGGAACAGGAGTGCCTGAGGGAGGGGACACTTAGCACTTCATTAACCTGTCAGAGCCTAAAAGGCCCCGGGGGACTGGAGGGGGAGGGGCAGGGGCAGCTCGTGCTGGATTTGTTCCAGCCGAACCTGGCCCTTCCCCGTGCTCCCCTCCCGAAATCCAGAATCCAAAGCTGCTTTCCCTGGGTGGGGTGTCCGCCAGCCCCAGGCCCGTACAGGTCGCTGTCTCTGGGTGCCCTCCTCCTGTGCTGAGCGGTCAGCCCTGGTCAGGTCCGCAGCGTCTCTATAGATGGGGCACCCCTGGCTTCCAATTCCTCTCTGCTGGCCCAGCCTCCACAGCCAGGATGGACACCGGTCCTGTGCCTTCCCTTCCCAGAGCTGAGACTCTACTCCTGGCTGTGGTGGGACACGACTGGCTTTGACACAGGAAAAGCTGTGCCCTGCCCAAGGACACTCACAAAAGACAGTGAGCCCCACAGGGTCCCATCCCTAAAGGTCCCTGGTCCCCTGCGCTCAGAGGGGAGGCCCAGCCTCCGTTCCCTTCAATCCCCCTTTGGAGGCAGCACCTCCATCCTCTTTACCCGGAGGAATGCAGGTGGAAGGCTCAGATTACTGGCCCTGGGTCACACCACAGGGCAGCAGGCCAGCTGGGACTGGAAATCAGGTTAGAGACGCCCTGAGCAGGTGCCCCAGTCTCCAGCAACAGGGGACACCAGCACTCCTGGCCCAGATGGGCAGTTCCCTGATGTCCCAGTCCCGCAAACCAGGGACAGAGAGCAGCGATGTGGCTGGGGCACAAGAGGATGGTGCCAGCCTAGCAAGGGGCAGCAGCCCCCACAGGGACTGCTCTGAGGACTGAACCTCTAACCTCTCTTGGCCCACACCCCCAGCCCAGTAAAAACATGGCCATCCAGAGACTGCAACTGACAAATTTATTGAAGTCTTGGAAAGAGCTGATCACCAGAATAAATAAAAGTCACAGGACGTTCACAGAACCAACAGGTAGCCCGATTTTTGTTTTGGGAATGACTCCGACCTAGGCTGGGCTGCCGGCACCTCCCAGAATCGCCTGGAGGAGCCCCGCCCCGCCTCCATCCACCTCTCCCAGCGCAGGTGGAAGGCTCCAGAGGGCCCACGGATTGGAAACAGAGCCCCGGGCAGAACCTGGACGCTGTACAATCTGGGGGCTCCGTGGGAGGCCCCAGGAATCCCCACCTCCCCAGTAGGGTGCTCAATACCATGGAAGGCTATAGAGACCTGGGGGAGGGGAGCTGGTGACAGGGAGCCCAGGGAGAGGACAGGCCTCCAGGGTCTTGTCCATGGCCACAGAGGACACCTGCATGGCCCCTCCCACCCCAGCCTGGACAAGCGGGTGGGTTTCCCACCCCATGGGTCAAGGACCAACATTTGGAGCTGGGGAAATTTACAGTCAGACTGAAAGCATTTCCAAATGCGGGTCGCAGGTCAGACTGAGGCACACCCCCAGGTGTTTCAGGGCTGAACCAGCAGCAAATGCTCAGGTACTCCAAGGAGAGATTGGCTCACAAAGCACAGCCTCAGGCCCAGCTCCTGCACAGCCTTAGGTAGCCATGCCTGCCTCTGGCGTCCTTTCAGTCCTTTTGTCCTTCTGCCCAGGGGCTGAGGAGAGTCAGGCGACGGGCTCTGCAGACACCAGTACTCTGGGGATGTCCTCAGCCTCCCTCCGAGGTCCTGGGGGACAGTGCCACTCCCCTCACATCCAGTGCTGGTGGTGGCCGGGCCTCCGTCAGAACTGACCATGATCCACCTCGTCCAACCAGGAGGCCGGGCTGGCAGGGAAGTCAGGGTAACCCCCGCTGCTCCCCGTGGACAGGTCGGAGCTGGGTCCGTTCCCCGCCAGCCCCCTTATGGCTGGGGTGCTGCCTGGGACTCCTGAGGGCACGAGGCCTAGGCTGGTGTCGGGGTACACCAGACTGGACAGCAGGGGCTGGGGGCCAGGGAGGCTCTGCGGGGCAGCAGGTGACGGGGGGATGCCATAGGGGCTGCCAGGGCGCAGCTCTCGGTATGGTTCCGGGCCTGCCAGACCGCCGTGCTCTAGCGCGAAGCTGCCCAGGGCAGTCGGGGGCCGGCCCAGGGGTGGGGTGGGCTCCCCCAGGCTGCTGTATAGGCTGTTGGCAGGGCCCATTTCTGCCAGGGTTGGCTCCTCTGCAAGGGAAGGGGAGAGCGCAGATCAGGACCTGCCCTAGACACAGTTCCCCTGGGTCCAACCAGGCCGGGCAGGTTCTGCAGAAGCCCCTTCTGCTCACAGAATTTCCAGGAGCCCCAGCTCCCTCCCCAGCCCTCCAATTCCGAGTTCCGAGTCCGAGTTCCGAGTTCCGGGCACCGGACCAGGATCAGTCCTCCATCCGCAGCAGTCTAAGGAACGTGAATTCCTGCTGGGGTCAGAGCCAGGACAGCCACCCAGGGATCACAATGACCCCAGGGGAACCCGGGGTCACTGGTACCACCGCCCCATTTACAGATAGGAAATCATGGCAGGGCTGTGGCTAGAGAGGCCGGGCCGTCCCCACGGAGCTGGTGCCAGGCCATTGCCCAGCTTAGGAACAAGGTTCGTCCCAGGGCCCCTGTGCTCTCTGGGAGGATCGTGGTCCCAGGTGGCCTGGCCACAGGTGAGGCAGGGATCGGGTCTCTCCATGGGAGTGCAGCCAGTGCACCAGCCAGGAAACCCCAGCTCCTGCCTCCTGCTATATTTTTCCAGACCACCAGCTTCCACGGAGCCCAGCCCTACCACTGAAGGAGACCTCGGCGTCGCTGTCCTGCCCCTCCTGGATGCTGTCCTTGTCTGACTTGGAGTTGCCGCGGGATCGCTTCATGTTGCGGAAGTACTGTCCCCAGCGCTGCCGGCCTGCGTCCTTTTTCAGCCTCTTCTCCTTGGCCCGGCGGTTCTGGAACCAGACCTGGGGGCGGAGGTGGTGAGGGGCCCGGGCGGCTTGCCGCCATCTGGAAGGGGACCCTCAGGCTGGCGTGGGGGTGGAGCACTGACCTGCACCACGCGCATGTCCAGCCCGGTCTCAGAGGACAGCTGCTCGCGCACGTGTCGCGCGGGCTTGGGCGAGGTGTTGTACGCGCTCTTCAGCGTCTCCAGCTGTTTGGCTGTGATGGTCGTGCGCGGCCGCTTGGCGGTGGCCTCGGCCTCTGCAGTGGGTGGACGAGCGGTGAGGCACCCGCCCCGAGCCCACTCCGGCTCCCCTCGGGCCCACCCGACAGCTTCCCGGAGAGCTCGGCCTGCAGGGGAGCTGAGAAAACACAGGGAGGGAGCGGGAGAGGGGCTGGGGGCACAGCCCGGCGCCCAGGACGCCGGCAGCCCCAGGCCGACTGGGCCTCTGCTACCCGAGAAAGCAGACGAGGCGGGGTTTTGTGGCCAAGGGTGAGAGGAGGGTTCAGAACAGGAGCGTCAGCCCCGTAATTCAGGCCCCTGTAGAGGTGCCGCGAAGACTCCAGGCTCCCGCAGCCTGCAGCCCGGCGGGCCATCCTTGCCCCACTCGGTGGTGTCCAGGCCCCCCACCTCCCCGCCCCAAGCTCCCCGTCCCGACCCTCCCTCCCACCTCGCTGCTTGGCGGCCTCATAGTCTGCTTTGCACACCAGCCGGCTGTCCTCCATGAGGTAGAACTCGTCGCCCGTGGCCAACTGCCGCTTGCACACCACGCAGGCGAAGCAATGCAGGTGGTACACGAAGTCCTGGGCACGGCGCACCACCTGCGTGGGCGGGATGCCCAGCTGGCACGCGGCGCACTTGGTCCCGAAGCGCCTGTGGGACGCACAGGGGCTCATCCGGTGGCCGCTCCTTCCGCTCAGAGCGGGTTGGGTCCAGGAGCTCCCGCCACCACGGGGTGGGTGGAAGGGTCCAGCCCTGGCCCCAGCTGAGAACCCACTACCTTCACCTCCCTGGGGCAGGGCGGGACTGCTCAGCCCCGTGATGAACCTGCCTAGGGCGGCACCTTCAGCCCTGAGGCCTGGTCCCTGCCCAGCATCCCCGCTGGCTGGGGAAGCCGAAGGGCTGGGGCCGGCACAGAGGGGCTAGGAGAGCAGGGGAGGGACGTGGGAAGAGCCAAGTTGTGCCGTGTCCGGTGCCAGCTCCCCTGGGGGCACGCAGTTACTGTGTACGGTACACACGGACCAATACAAAGCTTAAATAAAAAAATAAATCCACAGCAACAGAGTGGATACACGTCCTCATCAGCCCTGCTCAGTAAATAAAACTTTCTAATGTGTGTGTCTTTTTTTAAACAAAGCACAATGTAAGAGGGAGAAATGCTAGTAGAGTTCTGCAAAGTCGGGGTTTAAAGAACGGCTTCCCTGATTTATGAGATGAATCGCTCCCCTCCCCTTAGCATTTGCTGTGTCCCAGCCAGGGCCGAGCCACCTACAGGGCACCCCTAGCCTCACCCGCTCGCTGGGCCCCGGGTGCCCTGCCGACCCCGTCTCCCGCTGCCCCCTGCCGCCCTCGGCTCACTTGAAGAAGTCGTCCCTGCAGTACAGGCTCTCGCCCCGGCTGAAGCAGCGCTCGGCCAGCGGCGCGTGGCAGTCACTGCACTTGAGGCACTTGCCGTGCCAGTGCCGGTCCAGCGCCTTCAGGATGAAGCGGTCCAGGATGTGCTGGTCGCAGCCGGCGCACAGCGGGATCTCTGCGGGCACGGGAGTGGCCAGGTCACGGGGCCTCCCAGACCCGCCGTGAGGCTGGGCCAGCCCCCTTCCAACCCGATGGACCCCGAGCTGCCCAGGGACCCCATCCCCACATTGGCTCTCCAAGAGCAGGAGGGGACTGGATGCGTCCCATGGCTGGGCGGCAGCTAAGGAAAACCAAAATGGTTTAAGAAATGTGTCTGGGCACAGGATGGTCCCCAGCCACCCCACAAGGCCCAATCCCACCATTTACAAGACTTGTGCAGGGCCAAGGATGCGAGTGGAGCTCAGGGCACACTCAAACCTGGGACCCGCTCTGGGACAGAGCACGGGAAAGCGCATGCTTCCTGTTCTCTGAAGGCCAGCACAGGCGGGAATAGGCACCTCTGCCAGAGCACCTCCTTCTCTTTAAACAGTTAAGTGTCCTGGCTTCACAGCACCTGCCCTGCCCCTGCCTGCCGGCCTCCAGTACAAAGGTGCCACCCTTCCCGTCGGGCGGCGGAGGAATGCCACGCTCCGGTCAGGGCACACAGTGGATGGTCTCCCACGCCTCTGGGGAAGCCCAAGGGTCAGCAGGGGCCTTCCAGATGCCTGTGTCGGGAGATTCTGTGATGATTTAAAACTGGTCCAAAGAGGGAAGAGCGGTATGCAGGAGCCGGGATCTCCCCAGACGCGCATCCCAGGCCGCGCTGGCCACCCTAGCTGCCCTGGCGGTACATCGCGGGCTCCAGGCCGTGCTGGGGGTGGGAGGATCCGGGAAGGGCTCCTTCTAGCTGAGGAAGGAAAAGGCTTTGCAATCTCACTCCTGCTCGGGGGAGACCTGCGGTGGACGCGTGGCCCCGCATGGGACAAAGCCTCGGGCAAGCATGAAGAGCGTAAGGGCCGGCCGCGCAGCCACGGTCCCCTAGCCTGCGGCGCCTCCGAGAGCCCAGGACACCTGTTAGGAGCCCATCCGAGTGCCGCCCAGGCGGCGCGGATTCAGCACCGCGGTCCGGACAGCGCCC
>NW_022900948.1:48487539-48488724 GCF_012274545.1 Fukomys damarensis
TCGGGGCTGCCCCTAAGGCTCGAATCTGCTCCGCAGCTGGCTCCCGAGGGCGCCCCGAGAGCCCGGGTCCAGGTAGGAGGGGGAGCCAGACTCTCCTGCCCTGAGGTTTGGCCTCGGGAACTTCGCGCTCAGGAGGCTTCGCGATGATGGCCACCTGACCCCGCGAGGGCCGGACGCCACCCTGGTCTCCCAGCGCCACTCGCGTCTGAGTCACCCCTGGAAATGTTGGGGGGTGACTGCCAAGAGGGAAGAGGCCCAGCGCTCCCCGCGCCCTTGCTCCGGCGCACACAGAACCTCTGGCACCTGGCATCCCAGCATTCTGCCCCATGGCACTCAGGTGAGCCCACGCGAGCTGCCTGGCCCTGCGCGGAAGGCCCCAGGCACGGGCAGAGGCCTGTGCGGCCACCACAGGGGACTCTGCCAGCCACGAAGGCCCCAGGAAGCGCGGAGAAGCCAGCAGGTGGCTGTCGGCCTCCCCGCCCCACTGCCGCTGAGGACAGTGGCCCCGTCCACCTGCGTGTGTTCCTACAATGAGCTATGAGAACTCCGCTGGAAGGAGGGTGTAGGCACGGCCCCCACCCGCCCAGGCCACTCTGCCCCGTGACTCCGGGGGGCCCAGCACACCTCCTGGCTGAGTGGGCACCAGGGAGCCAGGGTGTGGGCCGTTGAGCATCAGCTGCGGCAGAAGCGGTCAGGGTGGGGAAGGGGCGGCCCCACGCTGCTGGCATCTGGCCAGCCGCCAACAATGCCTCCATTATCCCTCAACGTTTGTGGCCATGGAACAGCCCCTGGGGAGGACAGTGCAGGCGGGAGACCAGCCAGAACTTCCCCGCTGCAAGATGGGCTGGTGCGGGAGCCTGAGCCTGGAGAGATGGCCTGCTCACGCTCCCCTCGGCCTGTTGCCACTCGTGGCCCTCTGGCAGTCACCCTGGACTTGTTTCCTGGCGGTCATCCCCACCCTGCTCCCCTCCAGGCCCAGCCTGTTCTGCCAGCCCCTCCCCGTCCTCCTCGGGCACAGCAGCTCTTACCCCGTGTTCCCCCGAAGGTGCACAGGGTGTCCCCGCCCTGGTCAAGCTCCGTTTCCAGCAGCATCGCGGCGGAGCGTCGTCCAGCAGGAGTCTTGGCGCAGTCCGGGGTCAGAGCCCAGCACCGGGCGGGCGCTGTCCGCGGTGCTGAAGGAAGCGC
>NW_022900948.1:48488941-48511725 GCF_012274545.1 Fukomys damarensis
GGCTGCTGTCGCCTGGAAGCAGCGCCCCGCAGCCGGCGAGTGCGCTGGCACCCAGAGGCCGCTCCTGCAGACAAAGGCCCCGGCTTCCGCTAGCTCCGGCTCAGGCCAGCCATCTCTCACCCCGACTCCTGCCTCGGTCAAACAGAAGCTGCGCAGGACTCCAGAGCCCGAGCTTAGGCCTGGGCTGAGCCGCCTGGGAGGTGGGGAGGCCGGGGCCCCAGCTGCAGCACTGCCACAAAGGGAGGGTGCCCAGGCAGGGCGCCTCTGCCACGCTTTTAAGTTAATTCGGGGTGCTGTCCCCGAATCAGTCCCGGTCCAGATCAGCTCCAGGAGTCTGAGAAATTCCACATTCCAGACCTGCAGCCAGGACTGGAAGAGGGACTCGGGCCACAGCTTCACCTGTACAGTGGTGCGGCTCCTGCTTCCAAAAAACCACGACAATTTCTTCAGATGTTTTCTTTATTCTTAAAATGTGCACAATTATAGTTTACTTAAATACAAAATGTCCACTTTCTTTGCAGGTAAGAAATTTCACTAACATTTCCATGTCAATTGGCTTTTTAATCAAAATCTTTGCATTAAAAATAAATAAACATTTAAATTACCGAACTATTATATCATTAGTCTCACAATACTTAAAACTTCAGGAAACACCTTGTGTGAGCCCAGGAGAGGTACAGGGGACTGGGCCAGACCCTGCCCTGCCCACAGTGAGCCCTGGGAGGGGTGCCCCCAACTGCAAGGTCAGCCCCGCGGGGCGCAAGAACCCACTTCCCTGGGAAAGACTCATCTGCCGGGGCGGCTCACTGCCTGTGGGGCTCGCTGCCTTCAGTAACCCGGGCACAAAACAGCAGTCCACAACAAAGGGCCCTAGGGATTAGAGAGCATCAAACAGGAAGCAAGTAGGCAGCAGCCAGGCCCCTCGCCCTCGCCCTGGGCAGCAGCTCCCTGCTCCTCCTCCTCCTGCTTCCCCCTGGCTATTGGGGAGGCCAGGCCAGCGACAGCTGTCCATGTGTCTCACGCAGCAGCAAGGACAGCAGTGTTACAGGCGCTTAACGACACCCACGTGACCGTCTTTAGGAAATATGGAAGTAAAATATAAAACAGACAGTGGAGAAATATTTACAACTGTCCTGGTCACACACGTGCGCAGGTGCACACAGGCGGGCATGCGTTTGCGTGTAACCCACTAACCCCCCCAAGGAAGCTTGTGGGACAAGCCACGGGCACAGAAGGTCCAACAGGAGTCCTGGGAATGTGTGTTTTGCTCTGTGGAAGTCTGCAGAGGCAAACTTCACTTGATCTTAGCCAAAAGGCCGAGAAGCAATTGCAGAGGCAAACTTACCAATGAGTTGCTCTGGGTTTCACAAACGTGTTCAAACTATTAGGGGTCAAAGAGTCCGCATGGAGGCCGGCCTGGGGGGACCTTCTCCCCTGCTGGGGCCTCCTGGGGCTCAGGATGGAGGAGGAACCCAGAACACAAAGGGGGTGCCCTGCAGGTCTCCTGGGGACTGTGCCCACACAGACCCTGTCAGCCACACTGGGGTGGCCCTCATGCCTCTGCCACCAGATAAACAAGGCAATGCCACCCCCCTGGCTCTTCCAAGCCCAAGTTTTCTGTCCACAGCCCTGGGGTCAATTCTGAGAGAAAGCAAAGCCACAAAACTCCCGGGTCCTACAGGCCTCCTCTGCCTCTGCACCTGAGTGCCCACGGCCACAGCTCATGCAGGAACAGCCAAGCAGCGCAAGGCATCGATGGCAAAGCCAGGTCTGCATTGCATCTGCTTTGAGGCACCAGAAAAGGCCACTGTGCTGCGGTTCTGCCATGTTGCCACACAGCCACCTCCAGGGACTTTCCGAGCACAAAGCCAGCCCTGAAGGAGTCTCAGTGGAGCGCCAGTGGGTCTCTCTGTTCCTCCCTTCCTCACAAGGGATGCGCAGAAGGCTGGGGCGTGGAGCACAGGGGCCACGGACAGGTGCCAGAGACAGCGTTGCCATAGGACACAGCAGGCCACATGGCGGGTCCAGGCCCAATCCCTGATCATGAACATTAAAGCTGCAGGGGTGCGGGGAGGTGAGCAGGGTGGTCCAGGCTCCTCTGCCGCCCGCAGCCCTGGCCCCTGGCAGGAGGGCACTACACGGCAGGGTGGTAGAGCCGAACTTTCCACCGCTTGGACCGCACACGGAAGAAGAAATACATGAGCATCAGGAACAGGGAGGAGGCCACGTACAGCACCACACAGAGGCTCATGTCCAGGCTGGAGAAGCCGATGCCCAGGAAAGGCGCAGCTGCCTCGGCCTCCTCACGCACCCGGGGGCCCCGGGGACTCTGGGCTCGTGCGTCCAGCCGGTAGTGTGGGCTCCCAGAGAGGCCAGTCCTGAGGCCCGGCTCCTGGGGCAGCCGGAGGCTTGATGCGTCCTGTTCCCCTCTGCCATCCCCGGTGTCCCCCAGGTCCACCGAGTACGTGTCTATCAGGTTGCTGCTGCCGTAGTGCTGCTTCAGGAATGCCAGCACTTGGCCCTCCTGCCAGCTGTCCAGGCCCTTGATCTCCTCATGGCAGGCGGGGCAGAGGTCTGGGGTGGGCCATGGAACCTTTGGGAACTTGGGGTCCTCGCTCAGTTGGCCTAGGAGGAAGGGACAGGTCACCTTGAGGAAAGGCCCCTGCTCCACGCCCCAGGCTGCCCTCCACCCGCTTGCACTTGGCCTCCAGTGTCCCCCCGAGGCACCACACTTCCTGTGCAGCCTCCAACCCAGGAGAGGCCCCACACCACCACCCAGTGAATGCCCCCAGCCTCCTCCCCCGCCTCAGGCCCCACTGCTCTGGCTGCTGGGACGCCATCCACAGATGTTGTGGCCCCCCTGGTCCCATGAGGGCTCCGCAGCAACTTGGGGGGCTGCAAGCCACAGCCAGATGCACTGAGCCACACCAGCGCCAGATGCAGGCCTGGCTCCAAGGCCCAGAATCGCCCTAGGTGCACCTGGGACTCGGGTCATAAACCTAGCCAGCACCTCTGGCAGGCATGGACAGCCCTGCACTTGGCCACTCTGCTGTCCAGGCCAGAGCGACCCCACAGCTTGGCTCTGGGTGGTTTTGGACCCACTGCCTGGGCCTGTTGCTGTCCCCTCCCTCCCAGGACGTGGCACTGGGGAGGAGCCATCTCACAGCCTGAACAGGGCTCCATGCAGGGCCAGATGGGCCTGGCCCTTGACGGCTGGACATGTCTGGCGCTGGGCGCTGTGTCAGGACAATAGCAGGAAGGGCTGCTGGGCGGAGAGCAGCGTGGACATGGTGAGACACCCCTAGGCCTGGGTGGCCCTGGGCCGAAGGCACAGCCAGAACTCAGGGTTCCCAAACCCACAGGCCCAGGAAGACCTCTCGGGGACGGGGGCGGGGGACACCCGTACTTTGCCTCAGGAGGCCACAGGCATAGCCTTGAGACTCAGCGGAATAGGGACAGCAAATCCCAGACACAGGGGTGAGGCAGTTCTCCGTGCAAAGAACCAATTTTCTTTAGTGCTTTAGCTGTAATATGTTTTATAATACAGGGATTAAACGGAGACCAGGAGTCTAGTGGCGTTTTACCATTCATCTCTATTAAATTTATTTCTCAGTGGAATTATTTTTAAGCCTAATTTTAATCTGCCATTGATTTTGGAATAGTTCGAATTACTTAACTGTAAGAAAATGTTTGTGACCTATTTAGCTTTTTTATTTTTTCCGCGCGCGCACGCACACACACACACACACACACACACACACACACACACACACACACACACACACACACACACACACACACACACACACACACACACACACACACACACACACACACACACACACACACACACACACACACACACGTTTTCCCCTCCTTGGTCCTAGGGATAGAATCCAGGCCCTTGCACGTGCTAGGCAAGGGCTCCAACACCGAGTTATACCCTCAGTTCAGTGACAAGCTCTCAGTAAGGTGTTCGGCTGGGCTCAGACTTTCAGTCCTACTGCCTCATCTTCCCAAGTACCTGCGGTTACAGGTAAGGGCCACCAAGCCAGGCCCCATTTAGTTTTTTAAAACAAAACCTCTGAGAGGCTTTCTTTATACAGTGGTACTTTGGTTCACCAACTTAATTCTTTCCAGGATCCTAGTCACAAACTCAAGGGAGTCAAATTCAACAGTGGCGTTCAATGTCAAGGTTATGCGGAAATCTGACTCACTTCTCGCCCAATCCAGTTTGTGACCAAAATAACGGAAGGAATTTATGAACTGAGGTACCACTGCAGTCTGAAAATAGATTGAAAAGATATTTCAATTCTTGAGCTTGGGATGTAGCTCAGTGGTGCCACACCTGCCTGGTAAGGGTGAGGTCCTGAGTTCAATCCCTGGTGCGGTGGGTGGGGGGTGGATATTAAAATTCTTTATGAGAACTAATTATTATTGCCAAGGATATAGCTCAGTGGTTCCACTGTCTGCCTCACAAGCACAAGGTCCTGAGTTCAAGCCTTGGTACCAAAAAAAAGAGAAAAACTTTTCTTTTTTTTTTTTGAGACAGGGTCTCCCTATGCCATTTGGGTTGACTTTGAACTTACAGAGATTTTCCTGCCTCAACCTCCTGAATGCTGGTATGATAGGCATGTACCACCACACCTAGCTGAAGAACTATTCAGTCCTAAGTTTTCCAGTGTCAAAATTATTTGGGGGTCCAGCAGGCAACCAGAGGGTATGTCCAGGGCAGAAAGACCCCAGAGTGACAACAGGGAGAGCAAAGATGTGGGACTGAGAGAGACCACCAGCTACACACAGCAGGCTGTGGCAGGAGGTGCTGGGGGTGCCACTGCTGCCGGCCTCCTGTCCCTTCCCAGGGTTAACATTGCTTACCTGCCAGGCGGCTGTTCACGGCATTGTGCCTCCTCCAGAGCCAGAGCACAGCCTGGTCCGCAGTCTTCACAGTGTCCAGGGACTCCGCGGCCATCTCCTCGAAGTGCTGGCCGCACTCCCGGCAGCCAAAAAAGGTCCGCATGTAGCTGCGCATGGACTGTAGCACGGCCTGCGGGTCCTCCTCAAACCCTGGGGAGGGGAGCCGCTGGGACCATGCACTGACACTGCCAGGCCCCCAAGGGCACCGAGGGCTGCTCCACGGTGCCCACTCCAGACAGGAGCACAGTGCTGGCATGGGGACAAGCTGGAGGAGCCCCAGGGCTCAGACAGTGTAGCCTGTGGGTGTGAATCCCACCCGCCAGTCCCTCAGCAGTCCTGCCTCAGCCTCCTGGCCATAGTGGCCTAACCCCAAGGGATTTCTTAGATTGGGCCACCAGGCTCTGAGACCCACAGAACTTGCCTAAGCTGCAAGGGGTAGCAGGTGGCCAGGGCCTGTGATCCCAGCACTCTGCAAGGGTGATAGGAGGATTCAAACTTTGAGCCCAGTATGGGACAGACAGTGACTGAGCAAGACCCAGTCTCACAGTGAAAAAGAAAAAGCAGAGTGGGGGTAGCGTAAAGGGCTCCACCTCCTACACGGAGGTGGGGTGCGAATCGGGCACCCTGAGCAGAAAGGCACAGCACCGGCTCACAGCACGATGCTCCCAAGGAGCTAAGGGGCCTGGAGTGTGGGTCTCGTGCCAGCACCAGAGGGCAGCACAGTGATAGCACAGGCGCTCCGGGAGGCCCCAGTGGGTCCTCCGTGTGGCGGAAGCGCCGGCTGCCTGACCCCGGTACCTCTGCCACGCACTCTGGCTTGGGCCTGGGGCCTCCCCAAGAGCCCACAACCTGGACCCTAATCTCTGAAGTGGGCAAGAACCATAAACCCTACCTGGGGAGGATTAGCGCGACTGCTCTTTGGCGGATGGGGTTTAGCGTGCAGTAAGGAAAGAAAACCTCCAAGACTTAATCCGCACAGTCCTGACCTAATTCCTTGGGCACAAGACTCCGCTGGGGGAAGAGCGCCGTGCCTGACAGCAGGCTCTGGCACTGCTGCCCTTGAAGTCAGCGACCTGGCGTCCAGGCTGGCACAGCACCAGCCCCAGGCACCTCTCCTCGCGTGTGTGTCCGTGTGTGCACACGCGGATGTGCACGGGCCCAAGAGTGAAGTGTGAGCTCCTCCTTTCCCCAGGCGCCGGCCAGGGGCTGGACGCAGGGCGCTGCTGCTCCCCACACTCCCTCCCATCTGCTTCCCTCAGGGAAGGGGCACTGCTCCCTCCCTTCTCAGTCTGGCCCCCAGCTCCTCTCCCGCTGCAGGCCCAGAATCTGGGCTGCTCTGGACGCCTCTTCTGACCCACTTGCCTGGTGGGAAGCTGGGCCAGCTGAGGGTGGCAGCAAAGTGGGACCCAGCATCCCCCAGGCTTGGAGCAAGCAGAGTGCATTGTGGGTAAAGGCCCTGTCAAGGATTCACGATGCCACTGAACAGCTGCTGGCGGTGTGTGAGTCACCGACTATGCTCTGGCCTCCCGTTAGTGCTATTAGGTGGGAAGATGAATGAGAAGTACAGAGATCCCCGTCCCAGGCTGGCCTCAACCTTGATCTCCTGCTGAGCCGGGCAGTTCTGGGGCTGGGCCTGGCGCCCCACACTTGGGGTACCCAGGCAGGAGTGGGCCTGTGACATGCTTCCGATGAGCTGAGGCTGCAGGAGCAGGGTGCCCTGCCCTGGCACAGGACTGGCTGGCCGGGTCCTGGTGTAGACCCGTCAGTCCCGAAGCGGGCTCCTGACCCAGACAGAGAAGGCTGCTCCACTCACAGTGCTGTCACACAGCAGCAGGGAGCTGACACACCGCCGACAGGCTCGCTTATTCCTCTCTTTTCCCAAGGGCAGTTCCTGGCCAGTGTCCTGTCCTGTGGGAGCCTGGACTGAAGAGGTGTACAGTGCACACAGCCACAGGCAGGCGCAGCACAGAGGAAGGACACTGCGCCACCCGTGCTGCTCACCTGTGCCGGCCAGCGCATCCGGCTGGGTGGAGGCCTGGACCGTCAGGGTGTGGAAGAGCTTCCAGAGGGAGCACGGGTAGCCCCTCAGCTCGGGGCGGCTTCCTTGACACCCCACCCACCTCACTCGGCTGGGGAGGAAGATTCCGGAAATCTGGGGAAAAAAGAACAGGAGGCTACAGGGAGAGGCAGACCGACTTTGGATGCCCTCGTCCTGGCTGGGTGGCGGCAGGTGCTGAGGACCTGTGACTCTCAAAGCCCTTCCCGGCACCGGAGATCGCACCTCTCGCCCAGCAGCCTAGACGAACACCAGGCAAAGTGAGAAGGCAAAGTCTGCCTACTAAAGCTCTCTCTGAACACAGAAGGCGGGCCGTCCTCTCAGGCCCTGGGCAGGAGGGATGGACTCCCTGTGTCTCGGTATGCCAGCCCTGGAGCGCAGGCAAGAACCACCTTTTCCTCAGTTAGGCTGAATTATGAGAAGCACTGCGAGCAAGAGCAATGGCAGTAAAAGCACTGCGCAGCGCGGGTCCTCGGCCAGCGGCAGGGAGCGGGCGCACTCCATCAGCAAGCTCAGGAGCAGCGCCTGGGGAGACGGTCACCACAGAGACAACCCCAGGCTCCTGAGAAGCCAGGCTGGGATGCGGCCTCCCTCACCCTGAGGGGAAGAGGCCCTAGGGTGGGAGGCATGGCACCTGCTCAAGGCAGAGCTCAGGCAAAATGACAGTGGGACAGAGTCCCCATCAGAGCTGGGGTTTCCTTCCCAACACCGAGCCCCTTCTGGTGTGACAGGCGATTCCCGAGGAAGAACAAACCAGGCACGGAGCCCTGACACGTGCCTGAGAAGACCCTTCTCCCAGGGAGCTGCTGAGCCCAGGTGAGGGGATGCAGGCTGTTGCCCAGACAGGGGCAGTGAGGGCTGGCAGCCAGGCCAAGGATGACATATGGGCAGGTATGGCTCCCTGTCGCCCCTGCAGACTCAGTCCTGAGCCCAGGAGGAGAGCGTGGGCTAGGCAGGGACCACTGCACACGTGGGGCTGGGCTCACCCGCATTTTGTTGTTGACCAGGTCCAGGACAGCATTGTAGGGGATCCTGTCCAGAGGGAGGGTGGCCAGCCACTCCTGCAGCGTCACCAGGAGCTTCCTGACGGGTGGCCGGCCAGGAAACAGCTGTGTGAGGAGGACCCTCCCTGAGAAGCTGTTGGGCTCGCTTGGGAGTCCACGGGGGCAGCTGAACCCCGGCAGACGCCCAGCCCCACGTAGCCTCCAGAAACGGACTGGACTTGGGCTCCCCCAGGACGGGGCTCCATGAACCACAACTCCTCCAGCAGGAGGTGGGAAAGGAAGCCCTGAGGGCAGACACCTGGCCAGCACCCTGCCCTGTGCCCACTGACACCAGGCAGCCACTGCAGTGAGACTACAGGTCATCACAATGGTCGGGCCCACTGGCCTCTGACAGCACAGCCTGCCCCCACCCCAGCTTCCTCGCCCAGCCATAAAACTGCTGCCCATCCACTGAGGTGTGCAGCCCGCTCTGTCTGCTCTGAGGAGCTGCGACCTGATGCCCCGTGCTCACTGCCACGGAACCACGGCTGCCATGGGGACCTTCCATCCAGGCTGCAGCCCACTGACAAGGGGCCAAAAACAATGTTATTTCTAACAAAGCTAAATGTGCAGTTTTGTCTATGTGGGTATAAAGTGTCATTATGGATTTGCCAAAATTAAATTTGTCTTTAGACACTGTGCAAACTTTAGAACAACTACTCAGAGGAACGCATTGTCCTGCCTCAGGAAGCAGCTACCCTCATGCGGGTTAAGCCTAAAGTGCCACAGTCAGCAGGATGGGCCAAGGGAGGGAGGGTCCCAGACCCAGCCACGCTGCTTGTGACAGCAGCACGGACAGGCCAGCAGGGCGCTATTGGGAAAGAGGGAAGCCTGCAGACTCCTCTCCTCCCTGAACTTGACCAGGCCCACACATTCCCAACCCTGACTGCATGGCTCACTATTCCCCAAGACATGTTTTTTTCCTCTGTGGTTCAAAACAGCACCAAACACAGAGCCACTGCTGTCCACAGGGGACTTTGCGGCTTCTCCTGTAACCAGCAGCAGGAGCAGAGGGCCAGGTGCAGGTCGGAGGTCCCAGAGGTCAGAGGTCAGAGGGCCCCAGCCCAGGCCAGGCTGGCCCAGGGCAGCGGATGGACCGCCTCTCCCCACCTGACCAGCAATGTGCTCTCGGCCCAGTGGGGACAGGAAGCTGTGACTGTGCACCCGGGGCCCCATGATGCCAACACCGCCCGCTCTCTGGAGCACCTGCTGGCTCCACAAACAGCCCACCAGGAAGCTGGAGGGTGGCCAGGCCATCCTCCGAGGTGCCTGAGCGAGCGCTGCCCAGCCTCCTCCCTCCACTCCAAGTCCTGTAAGGCTTTCCCTGCATGGCCTGTGCAGGACCGCGAGCCCCTAGCTCCCTCCCCACAGGGCGGAGCTCCCCAGGGCCATGCCCAGCCCGAGACCATCCCTTGCTCACCCCCAGTGGACTCAGGCCCTTGTGCGGTGCGTGAAGGCCCAGAACCCCTCCCTTGACACCTCTGCACCCACTCCAGGGCCCTCAGAGCACCCCAGCTGGGCACACGGGGCACCTGTGCGGGCCTGGGTCGCCAGAAGAAGGGGTATCTATCTCGCTGAACCCCATGGCGTCGCGCCCTCGGCCAGGGCCCCCGCACCTTGGCGACGATCGTCACGAAGTCCCGGAGGGTCTTCAGCTCGGCTCCGGCCAGAGACCTATGGGCGGCCAGCTCCCCCCGCAGCAGGTAGTGCAGCCCCGACTCCAGGTCGGCTGTGTACAGCTTGGCCCTGGGGGACAGGAGTCAGGAGCCGCCCACCCAGCACTGTAGGCCTGCCCCTCCCCTGGGGTTTCCAGGGTGGCAGCCGGCCATGGGGGCAGACACTCGGCTCAAGGGACACTTACCTGTCAAATTCTCTCCAAACCACAACTTCTGGGCTTTCTTCTTTGTTAGGCTTTTCGGGCAGGGAAAGTGATTTTTTCCTCACATGTGGCAATGACTTCAAATAAGAGGAAAAAAAGGATCGGAGAGGCTTCGCACTGTGGGGAAGGAGAGGAGAGTTGGGGTGTCTGAGGGCTGGGGAGCGGTTGGTCTTTCCCAGCACATCACAAGGGCGTCTGTCCCCGCCTAGGGAAGCGCTCCAGCCCCCACCCCATCGACTGGGGCATGTGGCGGGGCTGTGCGAAGAGGTGGCAGTGGCAACATGGGACCCTTCCCCCGGACCCACAGCTGATCGCTGGGTGGTTGTCTCCTGGCCGGACCCTAAGATATCTGCAAAGCTGGTTTGAGCACCTGCCAAGATGAGCTTTGCCCCACTGTGATCCCCACATAGCCTGAGCCCCCTACTGACAGCCTGCAATCTGCCTGCTCAGCAGGCATCTGGCGGCCACGGGGAACAGGAGCCCCCCTGATCCCCTGCAGATCCCACTGCTGGCTGAGGTCACAGGCTGAGGAAGCCGCGGAATGGAACGCAGGGCTCCCAGAGCTGGCACTCACTTCTGAAGTGAGCACAGGCCAGCAGGGCCCTGTGCTGGGAGGCGGACACGGGCTCCCCTGATGCTGCACTGCGGGGGCCACCTCCGCAAGGTGTCTGAGGCTGTGCTTTTTCCACAGCACAGACACCTAGAGAACCGGAGTTTCAGGGCAGGACACACATGTTATCACTTCATGGAGTGCCAGACGGTGCCCCAAGAACTGCCACGCATGTGCTGCTGAGTCAGCACATCCCGATGCTGCCGTGGACCCAAGACCTGGGTGGTGGCTGGAAGGGGTGGCCGGACAGGCTGGGTGCACAGACCTCGCCCTACAGCCCTTCCATTCCCCCTTCCCCAGCCCTACCGGGCTGCAAGGCAAAGGTCACACAAGGTACCCTCTTACGGGGTCAGGCAGGCCCAGGGGGACCACGGGCCACTCTGGGCATGAGTTTGCTATCTAGAAACCCTGGAAAACCCAGCCAAAACTGTGAGTACTCTGGGCTGCATCAAAATAAAGCCGAGAGGCAGCACAGGCCCAGGGCTCCCTCGGACTCAGCCTGGGACTCTCCTGGTCCTGGCTCCAGGGAGCTGGGAGTGTGTGTCCCCACCCCACCCATGCCATGCCCATACTTACACATGAATCAGCCCATGGGAGCCATTGGGGTGGATCAGGTAGCAGGAAGGCACCGCAGCCACGCCGAGCTTCTCCAGCACAGCCCTGTCCCCGTTCAGCACTCTGCTTACCACGATGTTCTCATAGGGAATCAGGTCCAAGATCACCTGTGCACCGAGGAAAGCCTTGCTGCTCTCACCAAAGACAGTGGCTCATTGCCAGGGGCCTGTGACTCCATGGGAAGATGGAAACTGGGACCCCAAACCCGTGCATCAGGCATGGCCGCCGCCCACCCACACTCCCATCACCTGCAGCAGCAGCCAGTACCTCTCGTCCCACATAGGAGCTGTTGCTTTCAAACAGCACAGCCACATAATGGCCCCTGCGGCTGCCGAGGAGGGCGAGGATGTCCCTGGGCCTTGCAGGAGAGAAGAGCAGCTCTCAGGGGGCTCGGTGACTGTGAGCTGCACCACATGCCAGCACACGTGTCACACTCAAACATGGACCATACACACATCACACACCACCTGCACTCACAGTGGGGACAGCGTGGGGACAGCCGTCGCTACTCACGGGGTCGGATCCAGGGCCGGGCAGGCTGGTGGCCAGCTGCCATCTGTGTGGTTCTGCAGGAAGTCGATCATGGTGTGCCTGACCGTGCGGAGCTCCCTGTCGGGCCCTGCCAAGAGCAGCCGGTCATAGCCCAGCAGCCTCCCCACCCAGGGCCCACAGCGGGAGGGTGAAGTCAGCTGCGGGAACCCTGGAGGGCCGGACACTGCCAGTGCCCAAGGCACCGGCCCCTCTCCTGGCCTTGACGGGGCACTGCTTGCCGGGCTCGCTCCCAAAAGTCTGTCTGGTCACCCAAGTTGTTCATGCACTTCTCCAAACATTTTTTCAGCCAGACTGGCGGTGTACACCTGTAATCCTAGCACACCGGAGGCTGAGGCAGGAGATCTGTGTGGGCTACACAGTGAGTTCGAGGCCAATCTGAACTACATATACAGAGTAAGACCTGTCTCAAAAAAAATTTTTTTTTTCAATAAAAAATTTACTTTATGGGCCAGGAATTTAGCTCAGTGGTGCCACTGCCTGCCTCACAAGCACAAGGTCCTGAGTTTGATCCCTGGTACGAAAAAAAAAAAAAAAAAGACCTTTTTTACTTTGAAGCTGGATGTGTCGGTACGTGCCTGTCATCCTAGCACTTCCACCTGGGAGGCTGAGGCAAGATGACTCCAAGTTTGAGCCCAGCCTACACAACTTAGTGACTTAGTGAGACCCTGTCCCAAAATAGAAATAAGAAAAAAAGGCTGAGGATATAGCTCAGTGTGACAGTCCCAATACTCCCCCCACAAACAAGTTCAAAAGAAAAATTTCACTACTCCATTTCCCAAGAAAGGCGAAGCACACAATGAGAACTGAAGGAAATCCTTGCTCAAACTATTCGGGGCTGAACTCCTTACAGAACCAACATGCAGAGGGCCCTGTCTGCTTTGAGGCAAGTTGGCCTAGTGAAGGGGTGACAGTAAGGTGCTTCCGGTCCTTACCTCTGAAGTTTTCTCCCGTTGTAAACTCCTTCGTAAACGCTTTAAAATACTAGAGAGAAAACACCACAAATAAGCACCAGCTGGAGAGGAGGTGTGCACATGCTCAACCCTCAATAACAGGACCACTGGGCCGGGGATGTAGCTCAGTGGTTCCGGCACCCGCCTCACAAGCACAAGGACTGGAGTTCGATCCCTCGTACCAAAAAAAAAAAAACCCAAAAAACAAAAAGAACAGTAACACAACCAGTGCCTGGGCACCAGGGTTCTGAGGGACGGGGATGAGCCATGCTTCTTTGTGTCTCTGTGGACACAGCATCCCTGCCAGGTCCACAAGGGGCTGCGTGAACACCCACCAGGACCTGTTATTTACATTTTCTAACGATGGGGCTGTGGATTCAAACACAGAGGCTGAGACCACAGGCGATTTACAGGCAGCACAAGTCGCTGCCAAGTGTCAGAGGCGAGATGGGATTTTACTCTAGATTTGGGAATGTTTCTGCCAAAGGCACATTCGAGACAGGGAAGGACAAGCCACGAACTGGGCAGTGACCTCCAAACCCCGCCCAGAAAGGGTCAGCAACAAGGATTTGCAAAGGACTCGGCAAAGCAATGATGAGTGGTCGGAAAAGAAAACAGACAAATAGCACTATCAGGCATCTTGGCCACAGGGACACCACACCACGAGCCTCCAGCAGTTCCTCCCGGGCTGGCTGGGGCCTTGGCACAGGGGATACTGCACCCAAGGGTGTGTCCACACCTGCAAGACCTGGGCAGCCCAGACACCGACACGCAGGGCGACTCTGCTGGCATCCAGATTTACAAGCTACCCAGAGCCCACCACCCAGCCCGTCCGCCAGAGCCCGGTTCACACAGCCCATACTGTGTGACCTGCATGAGGCTAAAAGGAGAAACAAAATAGAACATCTGATGCCACCAAACTAGGAAAAGAAAGCAAGAGAAGGCGCTCCAAGGGCCAAAGGGCCATAGGCCTGGCACCATGCAGGGCAGCGCACGCTGGCTGGGCACAGAGCAGCAGGAGCTGGCACAATCCCGGAGGGTCCCAGGACAGCCGCCCTTGGGGGTGAGGCTGGGCATTGTGGGCTCCTCAGAAATGACCCCAAAGGCACCACATGCTTCTAGAGACTGTCTAGCGGGCGGCAGCCATGCAGCCAAAATGCATACATGGATGGCACAGTGGATCTGCACGGCCGGGCTCCCTTCGCCCCCTAGTGGGAGAAATGGGTTCAACCTGGTCCATGGGAGGGTGGGGGTAGAGCCGGGCACTGCACCCTGCAGGTGGGACTCATGCTCAGGTGCAGCATGGGCCCCGCAGGCTGCAGGGCCCGGGAGGTGCGCGAGTCCAGGGACCCAGTGGGGTGGATGGGGGCGCCCTGCGGGGACGCAGGCCAGGGACACATGGAAGCAGCAGAAACACCACCGTGAAGCTCCAGGCAAGAAAAGCCCCTGGCGAGGATGGGCGGCCCCTTACCCGGAAGGTGGGGTAGAAGTGGATGTCATAGGTGCGGCACACCTCCTGGTTCTCTTCTTCTGCACAATCCAGCACAGCAACGCGGATGGCGGCGGCCCAGTCTGAAATGCAGGAGCGAGGCCTTCAGCATGGGGCACTGCACACCACCCCAGGGTGCCTTCGGCTGGGCGGGCAGACAGCTAGCCCCGGCCAGCGGCCACCTGGTCACTACGCGGCACTTCCCCTGTGGCAGGCCAGGGGAGCGAATCTCCCCAAGCTGGATGTGTCCTGCCCCATGGGGGACAGCGGAGCCTGCCGGTTCCTGCTGAACTTGTAAACTGCCCCGCACTGCCGCACTGCCCGCTTCTACTTCAGTGACCCCAATGGCTGACGTGCAGGGGACAGAGGCAGCTGTTGGGTGGGTGCAAGCCCCAGAGACGAGTCAGCCCCCACACACTCACAGTGTGCGCACCGATGCAGCAGGAAAGGAGCACCGTTACATGTCTTCTCCCATTTTTAATTTTTTTTCCCAGTACTGGGGATCGAACTTAGGACCTTGCACTTGTGAGGCAGGTGCTGCGCCACTGAGCTAAATCCTGGCTTTAACTTTTAATCATAGAAAACTGTCCAGCATATAAATAACAGATAAAAACAGAACGCCTCATGTCCCCCAGCTCTGTAGCAATCAGGTCTCACACATGCCTACAGTGACCTCAGGGACAGCACTTCCCCATAAACACCCCACAGTGCCCCCAAATGCAGGACTCTGGGCCAGCATACTGCCCTCTTCTCTGCAGAGCACACGCCTTCCCACAGGCACGTCACACAGCAACCCTAGGGTACACGGCCCTGTGGCTTGGTCTGGTCTCTTTGTCTGAATGGGGGTCCCAGCCATGCACTGTCCCAGGCACAAACCGTCCCTTCTAGCTCTCCAACCTGTGACAGCACCGGACCCTGGCTCTTCTGCACATGGTGCTGAGGTCCACGTTCTTCCAGGCTCTTGTGCCGAGATCACTCTGGGGCTTCCACCAGGGAAGTGACCCTGGCCACCTCTCTCGGTGATCATGACACAAGTGCACGGCAGCCAGAAGGGTGCCTCCCGTCCCTGTCCCTGTCCCCGCCCCTGCCCTCAGGCAGCTTCCAGCACAGCACACAGCACACTTCCAGAGGTAGGTGGGATGCAGGAAATCCCCCTGCCCTCCAGCCCCACTCTTAGAGAGTAACCCGGAGGGCTTCCTTCTAACTGATTCACAGCCTGAGCGTCACACGACTGCATACCACTTGCCTATGCCCGTCTCCAGAGCCCCTGGGACCAGTCCCCAGAACTTCATACACAGGGAGGGTCAAAGGTTACAGAAAAAGATGCCTTTCTCCAGGACGCTGACATCACAGCCCCAGGGATTCACACTCACTGCCCGGGCTGGGGCCTGCCGGGCCTTTCCCCAGGCCCACAGGGTGCTCACTCAAACAGCAAAGCCCACCAGAGGGCACAAGACGCAGGAGCACAGGGCTCAGGTACCCACAGCCGAGTGCCTGAAGCTCGAAACGACTTCCAGCCGCCTTACCATGCTGCCTCCGGAGCTTACAGCTGTGGTCACCAGGACCCAACAGACCCTGCTCACCTGTGTCCTGCCCCAGCCCTGGCCATGTGGCTCGCAGTCCCATCAGGAAGGCCAGGTGTCACCCTGCTGCCACTTGCCACACCTGCTCACATACCTTCCCAAGTCAGGCAGCACTGGGGCTGGGTACACAGCTCTAAGGAGCTCCTGCCTGGTATGCAAGCCCCTGGATTCCATTGCTGGCACCAGCGAGGAACAGACACACCTTTCTTTTCCTTTTTTTCTGGGGGCGGGTACTGATTGAACTCAGGACCTTGCGCTTGCAAGGCAGGTGCAGTGCCCCTGAGCTACGTCCCTGGCCCTACACACCTCTTTCAAACCAAGACCAAAGTCTTCTACTTGAAACCACCGCGTACAACTTTAAATACATGGGAAAATAAACTCAGCAAATCCTCGGTCATAAGTCACACTTCCTGGAGTCTTGGATTGCACAGAGCTGAGGGGGAACAGTTAATACTCCCTCCAATTAGCACGGCAGATGGCAGCGAGCCGGGCAGAGCCGCCTCATGCCATCCCGCGGGCTCTGCAGGCAACTCTTCCCCAGTGACCCAGGCACCCTCCCCCGCCACAGAACCGGCTCCACCCCCCATGCTCCCACTGCCCTCCAGGAGCTTGCATTCCCCCCCCCGCCACAGAACCGGCTCCACCCCCCATGCTCCCATTGCCCTCCAGGAGCTTGCATGACGCAGCTGCACCCACCTTTGCAGCACCTTTTTTTCCCTTTTTTTTCAGTTTATGGATGGAATCCAGGGCTTCTGAACTGTTAGGCAAGCACTTTACCACTGAGCTACATGCCCGGCCTTATTGCACATTTTCTTTTTTTTTTTTTTTAGTTTAAATTAAAAAAAAATTTTTTTTTTTACATAGGTCTTGCTATGTAGCCCAGGCTGGCCTCAAACTCACACAGCAATCCTCCTGCCTCAGCCTCCTGCGGGCTAGGATGACAGGCACGTGCCCAACCTGGCCACACACCTTTCAGCTGACAAAGTGGGCAAAAAAGTGAAAACCTGTTCCAGGGGAGCCCGAGTACAAACTCTCGCAACAACTGAAACTGACAAACCAACCCAGAAATTGGGGAGGTAGTATCCAGGATATGCCCAGCCGATGGGGTCCTGATCTTCTGGTCCTCAGGTTTTCCGTAAGCATACATCAGTCATAAGGAAACATCGCTGTCCTGGGCCCCCGGACACCACCGGACACCAAGCAGATCTGGCTCCTGGGCCTCTATCTTCTGGGGTCTCCACCAGTTCAGACACCACAGACGATCACCTCTTCCCTAACCTGCAGAGCCGGCTAGAGTAAGGTGAGCACGATGCCAATCCTGCCTCCCCTACCCCGCGAGCTGGGGATCCCACCTCTGCCATAGCTCCAAGAACCAGGGTGCTGACCTCTGTGGGCACCAGGAGCAAGGTGGGATGCCCAGGCCCTCAGGGACATTCACGGCACCACGCAGGGCATGTGGAGCCCTCTCCCTCCCAGAGTCCTGGCCACAGCTGAGACTTCATCTCCTGCACACTCCCCAGGGTGCAGTGGGCAGAATCAGCTGGAAGAATGCAGTCTTAGAAAGAGCCTCAGAGTTCCCCAGATTTGTAACCAGTGTGACACCCTCGTCCCAATGGTGAACAGCTGAAGCTGTAGCCCGGGCACGGAGGGAACAGGAACAGCAGCCGCAGCCAGGGTCCCGTTGGGCCGTATCAGGTCTCTGTCAGAGTGCTCAGGCCGGGCAGGGGTCACGGCAGAGTAGCACCAGAGGAGGAGCCATGGGGCCTGCCGGGGCCAGCAAGGCCAGGCCAGACCTGAGCGGTTGCTTGCGGCTGCAAGCTCACACTGACCCCGTCTGGGCCCATGGCAGCAGTGGACGCAGGGTCAGACCATGGAGCTGGTGGGTCACCCAGGATGACAGAAACAGGACACGGAATCAGGAAGGATGACTTCCGAGTCGGAGCCACTGTTTCCCGGACAGCAGGCTACAGAAGGAAGCCAGCCAGGGGGGCATGGGCAGGACAGGAAAGCGGGTGTCCCTCGGCCCCCGCCCTGCTCCATCTCCACCCAAACCTGCTGTAGGACCTCAACTGCACTTCCTCCCTGGGACCCTCAGCAGCCTGGGCCATTCCCCGGAGCCCACCTCAGACAGAAGCATCAGCTGCCTCCTGCCTGGGGTGCCCACCTGCTCCCAACATCGGCACCCAGGCCCATGACAGCCTGCGGCTCTGCCCTCGGCCCCCGGACAGCAGCATACAAGACCACCCTCCTGTCCGGAACTGTCCTCTGGCTTCTTGGCCTTCGGACCACAGACTCCAGGCCCCAGGCTGAGCCCCATGGGAATCTCTCCCATGGGCTCTCCCTAGCCAGCCCTGCATTCTGCAGGCACCTCTGGTTCTGTTTCTGCTCTGCATCAGCTCCCTCCCTCTAGAGGACAAACTGCTTTGTTCACTGCCCAGCAAGGCTGGGGCGGAAGAGCTCCCGAGTTCAAGTTCTCACACGGCCCATGGTGCCACCACGGCTGGGGGACAGCCCAGTCCCACTGCCTCAGCACCTAAGCTCCTGTAATCAGCAGGTCACCCACGGAGACAGGCCACAGTCAGGAGGCCTCTGCGCAGCCCAGGCCTCCTGACCAGGCACCGGCATCTCAGTGCCTTCGTTTGTGAAAGCTGGCTGCGGCAGAAAGGAGACCTTCGGTTACACAGGCGCCATGGGCACTGAGGGGGCGCCAGCAGTCTGCAGAGCCCGGCAGATGGATGGTATTCACAGCCACACAAAGGACACAGCCGCCCACTTTACCAAACCAAATGCACAATGCTGAAAAGGCTTAGCTTTGGGATGTGGGCCCCATCGGCAGCACCTCCCTGCTGGCCTCTCCCACCTGTCCAGGCCACCACACAATGGAGGGGGTGCTCTGAGTAAATGTGACTTGATGGTTGCATGGAGTATGGGGTCAAAGGGCACCAGCTGGGCGGCCCTGGAGGCCGGGCTTCCACAAGGAAGGGAACCAAACCACAGGGCCACTTCTCACTGCCCACTTCTGCTCCGGAGCTGGGCTGTCAGCAACACAGGCTTAAAAATACTTGTGAAATGATTACGCTTTACACAGTGGACGAAAGCACATTTCAGCTCTGCCATCAAACACCTCCACTGAGCCTCTACCACGCTACCTGTCACGTGCTAATGGAAAGCCCACGGAGGTCCGCTTTGTGCCTGAGCATCGATCAGTCCTGTGAAATGATTACGGTGAAGGTCTAGGAGCCTCCAAGAGTTAGAGGAACACGGGAGAACTGTGTTTGAGGCCCTGAGCCCGGCTGTGACCTCTTCAGCCTCCCAGAGCCAGGGTAGGGTGGGGGCCCAGAACCTTCTTGGAGTACAGGCCCTTCCCACAGAGCAAAGGTATTCTTGGATACACTGCAAGCTCAAGTGACAAGTGTGGGACACGCAGGCCTGGGGACGAATTTAACCCGCACACCCACATGCACACCTGGCCAGGTGCTGCCAGACTCTAAGGTAACCCGCTCTACTTTCCCCTGGGGCTGTGCTGGAACCCAGGGCCTCAGCGTGCTGGGCAAGGGCTCACCCCCGACACAAGCCCCGCACCAGGCCTCTGCACTCCCACCATTTGGCCCAGACCAGATGTGACCTCAGTGCCCAGGGGACAGCATTAAGGTCGAGGTTAATGCAACCCTGTTAGTCTGTGCTGAAGCATCACAGGTGACGGACAAGATGAAAGTGCCTCCCAGAGTGGCCAGTTCCCACCCCTCTTAGCCTGGGCCACTCCCGCAGCACCATGGTGGGGGCACACTGCAGACTGGAGGGTCCTCTCAGCAAACCTCCCAGGGTCTCTCACACAGCCACATTGAGCTGAAGGGAGGGCACCCAGAGCCTGGCTGGCGTCCGACCCTGGTTAGCCACAGAGCAGCTGGTGGCAGGGACAGCAGGGAGCACCCTGACATGTTCCACCTTTTCCACCTCCTCCAGAGTGCTCAGCTCCTACACAGCCTCCCTGATGGCACCTCCCCAGATAGCTGGCCCTGTGGGGAGCACCTCCTGGTCCCTTTCACCCCAGTGGCTCTGTCCCAGTCAAGAAGACAAGAAAGCAGGTGTGTAGGGAAGAGCACTGGGGAGCACAGAGGCCAAGGCCACCGGCTGGCAGCTGGCACAGGGTGTCCTGTTCCCTGCCCATAGGAGCATACCTGGTGCCCATGTCCCAGCCAGTGCCCACCACACACCCACCAGGTGCCCTCCTCAGGGACAAAGGTGAGCCTGGGGGGCTCTGGAGTCACCCACACCTACACTCGGGCCTGTCCCTCTGCCACGTGACCCTGATTGACTCCATCTCGCTGTGCCTCAGGTAGCACGGCCCACAGTGCCCTCTGCAGGGTGACCCTCACAGCACTCCAGGTGTCCCATGTGTCACCACAACCTCTCGTCCCCCAGTCCCTCACAGAATTCTGGTGCCAACATTAGCCCTGTGCTTTGCTCCCCAGGGTGGCACAAAGGGGAGAAGACAGGCCCCAAGGGGACCCCAGGGGACACATGCTCTTCCTGGGACCCTCTCCACCCCAGACACCCTGTGCAGGCCTGACCAGGCCAGGGGTGGCAGCCCCACCACTGCCGGAGGAATGGCGGCAGCCGGCACTAAACGATTTTCAGGAACAGAGTACGTTTTGTTTCGCTGGGCACTCAGAGGTGACAGGCCTAAGCCAGGTCCACACAAATGCTCTAGTGACCTTTGGCTCACCTAACAGTGGATCTTTTGTTTGTTAAGTCATCTTATTTTCAAAAACTCAAAGGAAGCCCATGAAGAACTAGAGAGACTTCAACCCAAGTCTGAGGTAAACGCAAATGCCCAAGGTAGCCCACCTGGGACCACCCTCGCCTTCCCGCTCCCTCTAGCCGGCAGGTAATAGAGACAGGTGACACAGCCCTCTCCTCACGCAGGATCCTCACGTGGTAAACCCCTGGCAGCGACCATGCTGGTGTAGGCATGGCATGGCGTGGCTGGGGAGGCTGGCGGGATGCCATGTAAGGGTGGCTGGGAGAGGCACCCAAGGAGCCACAGCAAGGGGATTAAAACCACACAGCGGGGTTGGGGAGGAAAGGGCACCTCCTCCCTGAGCCACAACCCACACAGGGGAGACAGCACCAAGCACCAGGGGCTGCCACCCTTGAGGGAAGAGTTTCCCCCCACTGCCCAGGGGAACCAGGCACACACAGGTGGCAAAGACCCCATTCACGCAGGAGTTCCCAAACAAAGTCCTCTGGTGTGGAGGACACCAAGCAGAGCGTGCCCTGTCTCGTCTCCCGTCCTGTGGCCAGAAAACTCTGTGCTGGTGTCTTGCAGGTTTATTGTCCCACAGAACAGTGATCAGGACCTGAGCTCCACCCAGCAGCCCAGGCTGATGACCTGCATTTCTACCAGACCCCAGGTGACTCTGCTTTGCAAAGCCTGGCCCTAGAACTGGCTCTGGGACCCTGAGCAGATCACTCCTCAGTGCTGTGTTCTCACCGGAGGGTCCTCTGCCTTAGCAGCCCAGTCCCGCCCCTCCTCACTGCTCCTGCCTGTCAGGCCAGTTTCATTCTCAGCCTGATCTCAGTTCAGGCCCAGGCCAGGTCTTCCCGCCCTGACTTGGAGGACAGCCAGCCCTTTTCATGTAGCCTTATTTAGTTAAGTTTATCGCTCCATTAGGTGTGGATTTGACTGTCTCACTTTTAGAAGTAAACTTCCTCCCCGAGATCCAAGGACAATTTTCAGGACTCCCTACTTGTTGGTTCAGCTACAAAACAGCTTGCAGTAGTTGAATCTGGTTTATGACTTTTACATTTCAGATACTAAACTGAAAAAAACAGAACACCCCCTAAAAGGTGACAGAAGCCCCACCAGATCTACCAGCACTTTCATTTACACACCTGCATCTCTGTTACTGAATAAAAACAAGAACTGAAGACTCCTCTATTTTGTTGAACGCCTTGGGGTTTCAAAAAAAAAGCAAATTCTCTAGGAGTTTTCTGGTCCCTTCTTCCAGTCTCGGGTCTTAGTTCTGCCTATTGCTAAGAACTTAAGAAAACTTGAAATCCAAGAAAGCAAATCCACTAGAATTAGCCCCAGCACTGAGATAGGAGGATACACTTTAAAGATAGTCATTTACAACTGTATACTTGAAAAAAAAAAAGTTTTAGCTGAGCGCCAGTGACATATGCCTGTGATCCCAGCACTCAAAGTCGCTGAAGTAGGAGGATGTGAAACACAGTGAGACCTTGTCTCAAAATTTAAAAACAAAACAAAACAGGGTGGGTGGGGCTGGGTAGAGCACCCCTAGGTTGGATCCCCAGTATCCCCTCCCCATTTCTTCTGTTTTGACTATGAAAAAGCACTGCAGTGTTAGATGTAAGACCTAAAAACAAAGGTGCAGGAAAGAAGAGTAACAATTTGTAACTGCTCCTGCCCAGTGAAATCTGTAATTAGAGGTTAGCTGCTACAGTAGCCAGTAGTCCAGCCAAACCTCAACCTTGCTGGGAGGAGCTGAGACTGCAAAGCCGCTTAAATTCCATTTTACAACAAGGCCAGCCTGCTGGAGAGGGGCAGCAAACGGCCCCTAGGGCTAAAACTGCCGCTTAGAGTAGGTGGGATAAGCAGCACTGAAAAAGTGCCAAGCACCAGCAGTTTGGTGAATGACAGACTTCTCAAAAGCTGCGGTCTGAGAGGAGGAAGCCACCAACAAAATGCCTTGTAGTACTTCCTTTGCTTCCACAGAGCAGACCCCGGGGCACTGGGTTCTAAGTTGCGGGCTCACTTTGATATCTACCACCTCTGGCGATCCACACCAAGGGGATGACGTCGACGTAAAAGGCAGGGAGCGGCGACGAGTTTGGATAGGAATGAGGGCGCTTAAAGGATGGGGCTGCCGGGCTGTGCAATGGACTTACGGGGTGTGGGTCAGGAAAGGGTTGGGGCAAGAGGCCTGGGGGCCTCGTGAAGCTCTCGGAGCTGAGAAGGCAGGTGTTCTACGGAGGAAGACCCGAGACGGGCACTCGCGGGGCGCCGGAGACTCGGAAAGACGCGGACCAGGCTGGGGCCAGGCCCGGCGCGCAGGGCCTCACCTCG
>NW_022900948.1:48512229-48535420 GCF_012274545.1 Fukomys damarensis
AGGCCCCGCCCCCCCGTAGAAGCGCGCTCCTCGCCTGGGCCTGGACCGCTAGCTTTAGCGAATGAAAGACACCATAGCAGATTTAAATGTGAAACCTGGACGGAGAGCGAGCTGGGTAGTATTTCATTCTGAAATGTAAATTTAATGGGAGGTCCTTAATTCAAGTCTCAGTTTACCTGAAATCCCTGTAACCAGCTCGGAAGCGCGGTTCCTCTGGCTTGTTGCTCTGTTGCGCGGGAGACGTGTTTTTTATATTTCTGGTCCTGATTTTTACACACATCAAGGTTCAAAACTGTGACCAAAAAGGAAAGAAGGGACCAACCCCCGCTGTTCTGCATGGCTCGGGCCCATGGGCTGCTGATTTGCTGAAGCTGTCTGAAGTCCACCCGTCTGCTGTGTGGCTTGAGGTGACCCAAGGCGGTGATCCAAATGCGCCCTGTCCCTGTCCCTCTCCAGTGCTCAGCACTTTCCTGCTCTGTGCCGAGTCCTGGAAGGGAGTCTGTCCTTCTGGATCTGCAATTTGTGAAAGCCGGAGGGGACCATGGAGCAGAGGAGGAGGAGATCAGGGAGGTGGCCCAGGTACAAGGCCTTGAGGTGGAGGATGCTGAGCTCTGGGAGCAGCAGAGCAGGCCAGGCCAGAGGAGCCAGAAGGCCCCCTGTCACTGAGAAGAGGCTGTGGACAGGGAGGCACAGGGCTGAGGCCCCGCCACACTCTCGAGGTGGAGCAGCTGGGACTCAGGCAGCTGCGGACCGAGGGACTGTCAGGTGTGCTGCATCTGACACTGCGATATTGGGACACAGCTCAGGCCTCAGCTCAGAGCAAAGGGAGACACTGGTTGGGGGACAAGTGCAGAGAAGCAGTGGTTGCCATGGTGTGGGCAGACAGGAAAGGGCCCTGGAAACTGGTGGGCACCTGTATACATTTCTTGGAGTCCCAGAAGCTACTTGAGGTGCTGGTGTGGGAAGGGCTGACTTCCTGAGCCTTTAGTTTGGGCAGGAAGTCCTGGGCATGGGACCAGGTCTGCCAGCTCCCTGCCTTGGCAACCAAACACCTGGATGTGGGCGTGGGAGGCGCTGGAACCAGTGCCCTGTGTCCCCCAGCAGTTCCCAGCTGTCACTTTCATGTCCTCCAGGTGGCCTTCGCATGTGGCTTATGCGAGTGGCGGCCATGGCTGTGTGGGAGGGAATCCAAGCACTCGAGTCTCCCTTGGCAACTCAGTCTGTGGCTGGCAAAGGCCGAGCCCAGGATGGGTTTTATGCAGGGGACCGAGATGAGCAGGGTGCAGAAAGAGACAGATCGCTGGAAACTTGAACATGGGGTTTAGCGGAGAAATAACTGTTTTCTATGAAAGATAATGACTTCTCCCGAGACCGGTGTGGAGATTTATGAGCTGTGCAGTTACGGCAAATCAGAGCCAGAGGCCTTGGAGGGAGGGCCCTTGCCTGGAGCCCCACTGGTCGCTGCCTCTGCATGCTGGAGCCAGCTGCCCGCATGTTGGATGTAAAATGTGTCCGGCACCTGGAAGGAAATACTTCCCCTCCGCTCACCAAGGTCGTTTATAGCACCGGTCCCTTGCCGCTGTCACAGGGGCACATCCTGGTTTCTCTTTAGTTTCCGAGCCCAGCCCCCCCTCAAGGGCACTATGCCAAGGCCAGAAGTGACTGGCAATGTGATGTCCCCAGGTCCCCAGGCAAGACCTTCTGGGGATCTGGGGAGGCCCTGTTCTCCCATGCAAGCACCCGCCACTATGGCGAGCCTCAGTGACAACCCCAAGCAATAAGATTGGGAGTTGGTATTGGATTTGAGGCAAATCTGCAGGGTTTTGATGTAGGAGATTTATTGCCATGCCAAACATGTGTGTGTAAAATACATAATTCCTCTCACACAGCCTCATAAATCCAGAAGGGTCAGCAATAAATAGAAAAAAATAAAAAAATTATAGACTAATTTGTTCAGAAAACTAGAAGGGAATCAATAAGACAGCTGTAGCTCAAAATGTGCAGTGAAGTCACACACAGGGATAACTTTTCCCCATTGGAACCAAGCCTCCGCACTGGGAAAGTCTGGGATGGAAGCAGGTGACACCGTGGCTGGCACCTCCCTGGTCGAGATGTGTCCTTGGGGACAGGTGCCCAGGAAGGCCCGAGCCACATGCTGGCCCAGTCCTGGCAGGCTGTGGCCCCGTGGTGAGGGGCTCCCTGGGAGGAGCTCCTGCCTAGTGGTAGGAACTCAAAGGTGTCTCCAGGGTCCCAGGACCTGGCACCTAAAACCTCTGCTCTGCCTGCTTCTTCCACTGAGGACACAGCACCAGGCCTTGAGACTCTGCTGCTCAAGTGAAATCAGTCAGACGCACAGGATTCAGTAGTGTGGGTTCTCTGATATGTGAAGCCCAAAGAATAAATAAGAGCGAAATAAAGGATGGATAATAGGAACCAGGAGATAGGCCTCCTGCAAAAAAGAAAGGGAACCAAGAGATGGAGGGAGCGGGAAAGAGAAGGGGAGGTAAAAAAAACAAAACAAACCCAGAGATGTGCCGTGTCCATGCACCAGCTTCCGTGAAGAGCGTGATCATTATGTACTGCAGACATGGGCAAATACAAATAAAGATAAAGCAGCGCGGGTGCATGAAAGTCTGGGGCCCTTGGGCCCAAGTACAGTAAGATGAAGGGGCCCTCTCACTGGGGGTCCCAGCCTGAGGGGGACAAAGACCCACACCCACTGGGAGGGGGGATGTGTGAATATACTAAGTACTCTAAGGGGTCTCAAATTCTCCACGTGTACAGTGTAAACAAGTGAATGTTGTGGTAGGGGGATTATGTCTTAATAGAAAGTGTAAAGTGTAGCACACCCATGAACAAGGAGAAAACAATAATTTCCTGAGAACAATTCTTTCCTAGTTTAGAATCTTTAATTCAAGTGGGTTTTAAAAAATTAATTTGAACTGGTCCGTAAAACCCAGAAGTTGTACATATTACTGGGCCCAAGTGGTATTTTCCAATGTTCAGGGATCAAGTTCCCAAAGCCGCTGTGTGTGTGGCTCCTGTGTACCCCACCCTCTCATGGCACATTGGCTTCTGCCAGGGCTACAAATTATTTATAAACATATTTGAAGTTTTGGGGTTTTTTGTTTTGTTATTTCTGGGTTTGTCTTTTCACTGTATAGTTCACTGTATAGTTCAAGTTGGTCTTGAATTGATTGTGTCGCCCAGGCTGGCCTTGAACTCGAGGTGATCCTACTGCTTCAGCCTCCTGAGAGCTGGGATTACAGGCATCCACCACCACGCTTGGCTTTTTGGTTGTTTTCGTTTTTGAAGTTCTAGGGATGGGACCCAGGGCTTCACACAAGCTAGGAAAGAAGCTCTACCACTGAGCCCCAGCCCCAGCCCTTTTAGTATTTATTTTTTGAGATAAGGTCTTGCTAAATTCCCTAGGCTGGACTTGAACTTGCAGCTCTCCTGCCTCAGCCTCTGAAGTAGCTGGATTATAGGCTTGTGCTCAGCTCCGACATCATTTATAAATGATTAAGGTAAGGAGTTGGTAAAGATGCATGGACAGACCACAGATAGGTGGAGAGACACATGGATGAGTAGGTGGGTGATGAGTAAGAAGGGTTTGCAGAAGTGACAATTCACACGTGTGTGCGCACACACTGCTTCAGGAGTGGAAAGTAACCTGGGAGACTTCCTTCACAGCCTCCAGATCCTCTCAAGAAATCCTGTGTGAAAGTCAGAAAACAGACCCTAAAACTGCTTCCTCTGTAAGCATTGAGCGCCGGGCTCATGCAAAGCCACTTCCGTAAGGGCCTGGAAGGTGGGGTTCAGGCACAGCCTGGGACAGTCAGAAGTGGCTTCCAGGGAGGCCTGAATGAGCTGTCCCACTGTAAGACCCTGTGCCATTGTCCCCTCCCACCGGCCCTGCAGTCCTCTGCCTCGCCCCACGGAAACTGAGTGTACCACTCAGACAGGCAGCTGAGCACTCCTCTTTCTGAGGCCCACCTGGCCTGTGCTCCAGGAACAGACTCCTCCCTCTGATGTCAGTCAGGGCCCCAGAGAGCCCTGAAGGAAGCTGTGCATCCTCCCTTATGGAGAACCCAGCCAATGGATGCCTGGTCACATGCCTTCCGGTATGGCCAGCAGCAGGGTGGCCACACAGCATTACTGTACCCCAGAAGGGGAGGCCCAGCTTCTGGAGGCACAGGCATACACACGCACGCACTCACAGTGTTACGGTCTGGGTCTAGATGTCCCCAGAGCCCCCTTCGGTCACAGGGTTTGTTCGGGGTGGCTGGATCTATAGTATGATGCTGGGATTAGGGTTGTGATTGCTAAACCACCACAGATTGTGGGTGGCTGGATCTATAGTATGATGCTGGGATTAGGGTTGTGATTGCTAAACCAGTCCACAGATTGGCTTGGCACTGCCCTAATCCCAGTAGTTTGAGTAAGAAGGGCAGAAAGACTCTGTTAAGGTTCTCTTGCTGCTGTGGCTACTGTGTGGGCGCCAAAAACAGCTTCTCCTCTGCGACACCCCTCTGCCTGGGAGCTAGCCAGTCACAGACCGAAACCTCCACAAACTGAGCTAAATAAACCCTTCCTCCCTTAACTTCCGGCGGCAGGTATTTTGTCTCAGGCAGGAGAGGAAGGCAACTGAGACACACAGTAACATCGCAGGGACTAGAGGCTGCCCCCAGGGGCCAGCCCTGAGAGCACAGCCATGGAGTCACACAAGATCCTCTGGGTGAGCTGGGTGGACACCAGGGCCACCACCTCGTCCCTCTCTGTGCCCACATCAGAGCAGGAGCCTGAGGTGGGGCCGGTGGCCATGTGTTCCCCTAGGAGCAGCTCTCTGCCCAGTGAGTCCTCTGCCCAGTGGCTCAGGCCGTCCACACCCTCCTCACCAGTGTGCCCGGGGGACCCTGCCTGGCCATGAGATACCCAGGCCGCCTGGTCTCCAGGAGGAGTTGGGAGGAAACTTGAGCCTTCCTGGTGCCCTGCCCTGGTGAAGCACTGCACCCCTGCCTGGGGCCCAAGGTGACTGCCAGAGGTGCCCTCGGCCCAGGGCCCCATACCCAGCACATCTGGGCCACAAGCTACCAACAGCCTGGACACATTCTCCCCTGCCATGCAGGCCACTTGGGACGGAGGCAGGGAGTGTGCTGATACCTGGGGGAGCCCCCCACTGACGCCCACCCCCTCACCCAAGGGTGACTCTGGACGGGTGACCTGTTGGGACCACTGGCTACCCACAGCCTGCATCCCCACCGCAGGCCCTGACCCACCCAGTTCACCCTCAGGGCCTCCATGTGGCCCAGGTGCCCCCAGGCTGAGCCCTGACTGCTGGGGACCCAGCGAGTCTTGGGGAACCATGGCCTCTTGGGGTGGGGAAGGGAAGTCTTCGGAGCAGGGCTGGGCCTCATCCCTGTCACTGTCAGCCTGGGGAGTGGGAGGCGGTGGAGGGAGGTGGGTGGCCCAGGGGGGGGCACGTGGGAGGTCCTCACTGCCGTAAGACAGTTCCCCATCCACAGAGGACAGGAAACCAGCAGTGTGCAGGGGGCAAGCTTGCTCTGGGACTCGGGGGGCCTGGGGCTTGGCCACAGGGGATGCCAGCCCCCAGGGGACCTCAGGCCCTGGAGAGGCCTGTGGAGGACTCCTTTCAGAGGACAAGCTCAGGCCAGCACCCTGGGGCCTCTCCTGGCCCCCAGCCCCTTCAGATGCAGAAGTCTCTGAAGGAAATGACAGTGATGGGTCTAGGTCATTCGAAGAGGCCGCCTCAGGGGACACCTGCTCTGTGCTCCCTGTGTCTGACCCCCCGCTCAGGCTCCAGCTGGTTCCAGAAGCTTCCTGTCCCTGCCTGGGGCCCGAGGCAGGTACAACCACACTGTGCTCCAAGATGGAAGAGCCAGGAGGCGAGGAGCTCCCAGAGGTGGGCCCGGCCCCCGCACCAGGTTCTGATAGGTTCTCTTCAATGCCCTCGTCCCAAATTTGGCTGGAGGCCTCTGACAGCTCTGAGCCAGACCTTGGAGAACAGACATCTTGGGGAGGCAGTGGCCAGCCTGCCTGCAGGAAGGTCCGCTCTGGGACTAAGTCTTCTGCCACAGCCACGTCCGGAGAGCCAGGCAGGGCACCAGCCTGGCCACGCTCTGGCCTCTGCCAGGTCACCTGCCCTGCACCCCCAGGAACAGCATCTGGCTGAGGATCACCCTGGTAGGGCCCCCCAAACAAGGATGAGCCAAAGTCCTTGTGAGCAGACAGCTCCTCTGACCAGTTGGGGTCGGTGCCCTGGCTGCGCTCAGCCTCTGGGCCAGACACAGAGAGGGAGCTGTCAGAAAGCTGGACCAGAGTAGCTGTGGCTTTCTGGAAGTCCTGGAGGGAGGAGCAGGACAGACCACTCACAGAACCTGCTGAGGATGTGGGGGACGATGCTAGGGACCCTGCAGACTCCAAGGGGAGCCCAGCTGTAGGCCTGGAGCCCAGGTGCACAGGGGTTCTCGCATCCTCTTCCACGGCAGCAGGAGCTGCTGAGACAGGGTGAATTTGGGGACATCCAACAGCTGTCACACCCTGCATCCAGGAACCAGCCCTGCCACCAGGCTCCTATAGCCAGCGGCTCAAAACCAAGACCCCAAATGAGGCAGGAACGCAGGAGGGTGCCAGCATACTCAGCCCCTTCTACCCGAGCCAGCTGTTGGCTGCCTCTGCCACTGCTTCCAAATGGGTTTATGGCATGGACTTTTTGAGTCTGAGGACCCAGCTTCTAGCATGCAGCTGTGGCCAGGATGGGCACCGTGCCTGCTTGGCTGCTCCTCTGTGACAGGGATGGGCCCCACCGCCTACCATGGCTGGCAGCCCCAGGCAAGTGAGAGCTGCGGGAAGGGCAGGGCTGGGTGCTCTAGGACCTGGCCCAGGTGGCCCTTAGGTGGGGACCCCAGGGTCCTGACCTGGCCTGGGGGCCCTGGAGAGGGCAGAAGCATCACCTGGGGAGGTGGCCAGGAGGGCGCTGCTGTCCTTCTGCCGACAGGCCTCTGTCCTGTAAGCACATGGTGGGTGAATCCTGGAGCACCCCGGGAGGGGACTTATCCTCCCAGCCCCCAGCTCACAGCCAGGGACACACAGGGTCAGTCAACGAGGCCTCTTAGAAACACCCCTGCCAGTCACCTCCCACCATCTGAGCTCTCCAGTGGGCCTGTCTTTGGGCACCATCTGGCCTCAGTATCTGCTGGATCCAGTGGCAGATGGGGCACCCCCGAGAGCTCAGAAGACCCCCTCCTGCGAGCACCCCCTGCCTGTGCCCCGCACCTCTGCTCCCCAGGTAGCCCGCTCTCCACTTCCAGGGGTTCCTCTGTGGGGATCCCGGCAGCATCTAGTCCAGCCACCTGCGGGGAGCATGGGAGCAGTGGTGTGGGGCCATGTCCTTCCAGGGCTACCACGAGGAATGGACCCCGACGAAGAGGGCACTGGCCAGGCACCTCTCCTGCCCATATGTGGGGTCTTGAGGGGCCGAGGATTAGGGTGAGCTCAGGAGAGTACATGCCTCTCAGGGAGCCTCCTCGAAGGCCGGGCCTCACATGAGGCCAAGCAGCAGGGTCAGGCTCCCTAGGAGTAGACAGCACAGGCCGCACCCCAACTCACACTTGCTTCCTGGGGACAGTGAGGACCGTCTGCTCCCAGGCGTCGCAGGCTGGGTCCTTGGCAGCCACCCACTTGAGCTGGGGGCCTCTTCTCGGCCCAGCAAGCTCTAGGCTGCGTCTGAGGGTCCCCTGCGGGCAAAGGCACAGCCAGCGCTTTCACACAGGCAGGGGCCAGGCAGGGGTGCCCGGAGTCCCAGAGCCCCACAAAAAGTTCTGAAAACTCATGGTGACGTAAAACTGCCTTGTGGCATTCAGTCTGTGTGAGGGCACAGAAACACCCAGGACAGTTAGTGACAGGAAGTTCCAAAAAAAAGGCTTCGAGAGGCCAAGCGTGGTGGCGCTCACCTGTAATCCCAGCACTCGGGAGGCTGAAGCAGGAGGATCACTATGAGTTCGAGACCAGCCTGGGGCTACATAGTGAGTTCCAGGTCAGTTTCAACTACATAGTGAGACCCTGTCTCAAAAAACCAAAAAAAACTTCAAGAAAATCACTTTACATGCAGAGTCCTCTGCCAGCACTGTCACTGGGGAAGGCTGAGACTCGGGAGAGCCAGGGCCAGGCAGGAGGGTGAAGGTGGGGGCATCTGGGGACAGCATGGACTTCTCTCTGTCTCCAGGTGCTTCGGAGAAGGCGTCTCTGCTGTGGAAGACGCCTGGCTTGTGGAACTCTGTCCCCTCTAGAAATGACTACGTACTCTCTAGGCCCTGTCACTACAGAGGGCCACATAGGCCAGAGAGGAGGCGGGGGAAGGCGCAGGCTGGGTGGCCAAGCTGCTGTGCTGGGACTGGGGGGCACTGGGGACAGGCATGACTCTTCCAGGGTCCCTCTGGGCGGGAAGCCAGCAAATGAGCTGACCCGTGGGGACAGGGAAGGGCCGGGCCATGGCAGAGCCCTGAGCTGGGGAGTCCTGGGTCAGGGCAGGGCACACCAGGGCCTAGCCCCACCCTCCTGCCACTTTGGCAGCCGCACACAGCAGGTCTGTGTGCCCCGACCTGCCTGGTGACACTCAGGCCTCCCCTTGGTGGCTCTGAGCCACATCTGCTGGGAGCCTCTGAGCAGCAGGGCCCATCTGGGTCCCCAGAGCCTGGGCCCCGCTCTGTATAAAGCTGACCATGCACTGTGTCACACTCAAACACAGACAGGGGCCCCATCGGGATCCACACCAGCACTGTGGGTGGGAACACGGGTCTGTCCGACCTGGGACTGCTGCCCTGAAGTGGCCCATAGCAGACACTGCTGCCACCCTGCCTGCTACCTTGGTCTGCATGGCTGCCTCTCTCCTTGGGTGGGCTGCTGGCCTTGGCTGTGTCCTCTCCCCAGGCCAGCCTTGGAGACTGCTGGTGGCCGTCGGCATCTGATGATGTCGCAGGTGTTCCCTCCCACCGCTCAGAGGCCAGGCTGCAAGATGGATTGGAGGTCACCGCCCTCCCCACTGCCCCCATGGGCATGCCCAGCCCTGCCATGACTTTGCAAGGCCCTGTGCCTGGCACAACCTTGTCTGGCAGTGGCTGTGGCCACACAAAAGTCAGATTCCCGGCACCCCTCCAGACAGACAGGGCTGTCACCATGGGGGGCACACTTCAGGGGAGATGGCTGACTCCCAGCAGTGAGGTCCCCGAGATTTCTGGTGGAGACTGACTGCTCTTTCTGGTAGAGCTGGGGGAACAGGGTACTCCCAAGTTGATGTCAGGCCCTGGGTACCCCACCCTGCCTCCCTGGGCCACACTGCCAGGGCAGCAAAAACTGCTTGTCAGCCAAGGTGGCAGGCAAGGAGGGCTGGTGCTGGCCCTCGTAAGCCCTTCTGGTTAGGGTCAGTGCTGGGGCAGGCCTGCCTATGGCACCTGCTTTCTCACCTCTACCCCAGAATGCAGAAAGCCTGCTGCCCCTACCCCAGGGCAAGCCTGACGGTGTCTCCAGATCCACACTTGGGCAGGGAGTGGACAGGAGGGGGCGCTGATAGGAGGGTGGTCCTCAGCCTAGAGCCGGTGAAGGACACGGTGCAGGGCTCAGGCCCTCGCGCACCAGCAACTGTACAGCAGCCCACTAGGCCCCCAGACCCTTTCAGAGGTTTCACCTCCTGAGCCCTCCCTGGCACCCCAGGTCTCAGACCAGGGCTCACACTACCTCCGTGTCCTTATCTTCGCTAGTCGCTGGCTTCCTGGGGCTTGGGGGGAACAGAGGCTTGTTCATGGATGTACCCCATTCCCAACACACTCCAAACACAGAACAAAGGAGCCAAGCTTGCTGGTTTCCCCAGGGCCCCGACTCCCGGCACAAAATCAAGCCACTGCTCAGGGTGGGCCTGCAGGGGCCCCATCTCTCTGGGCTGCGCCTGCCTTCCTCTCTACCTGCTCACTTTTGACTACACTTTGCCAGTGTAACAAGAACAGCTCCTGCCGCTGCTGCGTGGGAACCACCACCCTGTCAGCCCCATGGGCAAGCTCTTGGATCTGGGGTGGCAGTCAGCCCACAAACCTTTTCAGAGCCCACAACTTGCAACTGATTGCAGCGGAAGCTGCGCAGGAGGAAGCCCAGGAGCTGATGGCCTGGGGGAGGCTGCCTGGGTGGCAAAGAGTCACTGGGTGGTGACAGCCTCCCCAGGGCAAGCAGGGGGACCCAGTGAAGGCCCCAGGCTAGGGGCAGCTTCCAGCTCTGCTCAGCCCCAAAGTGAGCTCTGCCTTTACAGACACCAAGGGAACACCCCCCCCCATTCAGCCTGGAAAGAGGCCTTCATTCCTTGTGTTGCAAACTTAAGGCCCCAACCAGGGCCCCCGGCCACCACCAGCCACAGACAGCCCCACACCAGCTCTGGGGACACCCACAGGCTGGCAGCCACATGCATGCCACCTGCTGCCCTGAGCCAGGCTGGACACCTGCTGTCCCTCCACGCCCTGCAGCTGCCCTGGGAGACTCCCCACGGCCACGCCCAGCAGCCACAGAGCCAGGAACACATCTGCTCTCTGCTCCTCCCCAGGTCCCTGCAGCTCTGGCCTAGTTCTCCACAGGCTCCCCCAGTGCCCTCAGGGTCCCCCTCCACAGGGTGAGGGCTGCTGAGCAAGGGCCAGGACTCACCTTGCAACCTCCACACTCTCAGGACCTCTCTGGACTTGTGGGCTGGTGGAGCTGCCAGGCCTGTGTGGTGTCGGGAGGCACAGGGCTCCCTCCGGCTGGCCTGTCTCTGAGGGGCCTTCCCAAGTGGCCTTGACTTTGGGGCTGGGACTCTAGGAGAGACAGCAGAGGCAGTGGGCATGGTCTCATTGGAGAGGCAGGTGGCATGCGTGGCAGCCCTTGGTCTCACAGCCTGGGTGCCCTGCGTGACACCAGCCGACATGCACCCTGCTGACAGGTCCTCAGAGCCCATGTCCCACCCAAGGTTGGCAGAGGTACCCCCAGCAAGCACAAGGGCAGTAAAGGGTCCCCTGTCCTGCAGGCCCACTTGGGGCAGGTACTTCAGAAAGCCCTGTTCATTCCCCCTCAAGGGAAGACCTCAGGCTCACAACTTAGAGGGATACGATACCCATCCACATAGCTCTTCCATGCTGGCTGATGGTGGTAGGGCAGGACAGAGCAGCTACTGGTTCTGAGGGGCTGGAATCCAGGAAGGGGCCCCAGGCCACGGGCCAGAGGTCTGTCCTCCCTTCACCACTGCCTGTGCTCCTGCTAGGTTGCCCACCTCCACCACGGCTTTCTTTCTCCACATCCTCGGCCACCCATGGCCACTGGAGGTCTGTCTGCTCCTGCAGGACCTATCCAGGTCACCTCACCAAGAAAGTCCTCAGCCCACACCTGCACACCCCCAGCGGAGCACCCACCTGTGGCCGGGGCGGGGTCCTTTGCACTGTGAGAATGGCCTTGTGGTGCTGCAGGAGCTGCTGCCTGCCTGGGAGCACTGACCCGTGCAGGTTCCACAGGTCCCGGACTTCCCTCTGCACCTGCCAAGGACCCCAGGAGCCCGGCGGGGAAAAGAAGAGGACTGATGAACAGTAAAGGGGCACACAGAGCACACTGGCCCTCCTTTCCCTGCAACTCCTTGGATGCTGGCTTTCCCAGGGATTGACAGGAGGAAGCTGGAGTGCTCTTTCCCCAAGGGTCCCCACCATAGGGCTGGCACACCCTCTTCTACCCATCTCCTTTATTAAGCCCTCCCAAGACCTAGGACGTGGACACTACTGCTCCAATGCCAAACCAAGGCTACGGCCAGCAAGAAGCTGAGCCTGACCTGCAGCCAGGGTCACCCTCTACCCGGCCATGGCTCCATCCCAGGTCCCAGGCCCACAGGGTCCCAGGCAGCAGTGGAGGGTGGTGAGGACACAGGGACTCTCCGGCAGAGGTGTGGCGAGGGTGGCAGGTCTGACTATGCTCCCCAGCCCAGCCATGCCTTACCGGCTCCTTCTCCAGCCTGCAGAGGGTCTGCCTTGTCCGCTCCAACAGAGCAGCCCCTGTGGCTTGGTGGCCCCGGCTCCCCAGACACCTGGGGGAGCAGTAGGTGGTCAGTTCCAGAGGCCTGCAGGTGGCCTTGGAAAGCCCGGAGCAGAAAGTGGGAAGCAGACACAGAGGCACCCGAGCCGCCCACCCACGTCTGACCACAGGGCAGACAGCAGGCAGGGCTCCCCACAGCCAAGCACACCACGGACCTCTGGGGGGCTTTCCACAGCCCTCCGAGGCCCGCGCAATATCAGGAGGCTTGGCCTGCACTCTCACCGTGGGGGACCCCGCTTCTGGGTCCCCGCTAAGGAAAGCTCCTGGTGTGTGCTTGCCAGCACCGTCTCAGGGAAGGCGTGGAGGGTCTCTTGGCCTCTTAGTCTAGGGGCAGAGACAAGTACGCTGCAAACAGGTGCACGACCTGTGGGGGGCCATGGGTGGTGTCCATTGTTCGTTTTGGGGAGGCTTTACTGTCTTAAGTCCTTTTCTGCAAACACCTATTCATTACTACAATCAACAGTTATTTCCCCCGGGGCGGGGCCCGTGAGGCGATGGGGGCGGGGTCATGTGGATGGGCGGAGCCAGCGAGCCCAATGGGCATGGTGACTGGATGAAGTGCTTTCTGACCGCGCGTGCGCTCACCCGTGCAGGTGCTCTATCCAAGCCCGCCCGGCGCAGGCCTTTTCTTCTCTCGCCATTTGGCGCAGGCGCAGCAGCGCTTCCTGGTGTTGCGCGCGCAGCTCATCCTCCTCCCGCAGGCTCTGCTTCAGCCCGGCTGTCAAGCCCGCTCCTGGCTTGGCGCTCCCGGTCCTTACCGAGCTCCCCTCGGGAGAGGCAGACCGAGCCTAAGCGCTCCTGGGGCCGGCCTTGACGGGTGGAAGCCGCTCTGGGGAGCCCTCATCACCTCGGTCTAGACCGTGCACTTGTTAGTGCTCTAGAGGGTGCCGGGAAGGCCGTGCCCCTCCAGCTGGCCGGGTAGGTGCCGATGGCAGGAACACTCCCAGGGCCCTGATACCACACCCAGTGTGTGCACCCCGGAACTGTGCCCTTGCCCCCTGCGTGTACCTGGTGTTCGGGGCTGTCCCGAGGGCTGAGCGGGGCCAGGGGCGGCTGGGTGGGGTCTGTGTCCAGCGAGGCCAGCCCTGAGAGAGAAAGCGGGTGGTCGGGGGTCAGTGGGATGGGCGCCCGCATCCTGAGCTATCTTTCCGGAAGGTGGGTCAAAGGTGGCTGTCTGGGGCTCCCACCCCGGCACACAGCCCCACACCAGGTCCTGGGAGGCAGTGCTGGCAGAGCCCTGCTGCCACTGGCTTCCACCGAAGGTATACTGAGGCTGCAGGAGGTGACCTGGGCCCTCATCAGGAGCCCTGCTGGTGGAGCCCAGATTCCCAGCTGCAGCGGCTTTCTGGCTGCTGACCTCTGCTGGCCGTGACCAGAAAATGACCCTATACTTCAAAAAGTTCCTTCCTGCCAACAGTCAACAGTCAACGGGACTGGATTGTGGGCTTTTCATCTCATCTGAAACAACTAAAAACAATTACATATGTGTGCTCGTGTATATGCACATTCTGCACGTGCATGTGTACTCACACTCATAGGAAAGCACAGTTGCCTACGGACACCAAATAGCACTGAATGTGATTGCCGCTGGAAAACAAGGGTGGTAAGATCCTTGATGCAAACATCCTAAGGCTTGAGAGAGTTTCCAGACCGAAGACAGGGAGGGAAACTGAGGTAAAGAGATGGAGCTGAGTCTGCGGTGCCCAGTAGCTATGGCGGTGGTGAGCTGGAGCCTGCCTGGAGTACTGAGTGGAGAATCCACTGGTTAGCCCAGGTCAGGAAGCAGCTGGAAGCTGGGAAAGTGGTGTCCAGAGGTCAGAAGGCTGGGAATTGAGCCCGGACAGTGCTGTGGTTCACTTCGCCAGCAGTGCACACAGCCCCTCCTGCCTCAGGATGGGGAAACTGAGTCCTTGCCTGGGTACTGACCTGGCTCCACTGAGACAGTGAAGATCAGATCAACTCTGAACACCCACCATCCAGAGTGGAGTTAAAGATGTGTGTGGAAACGCAGAGACACCCAGACCAACGCAGTGAATTCCACCAGGCCCAGTGGGCAGGCAAGGATGCAAAACGGTTGTCCACAGAGGCAGGGAGAGTAAAAAACTGACCCAGGCCATGCAGTGGTGGAAATTACTGAGGTCATTGAAGCTTTTATAGCTTTTTTCCATGTGCTTGAAAAGTTAAGTGAAGGGCCGGGGATTTAGCTCAGTGGTTCCAGCGCCTGCCTCGCAAGAAAAGGGCTTGAGTTCAATCCCCGGTACCAAACAACAACGACAAAAAGAATATCCCTAGTACTGCCAAAAAAAAAAAAAAGAGAAAATTGTTAAGTGAATCACAGAAGGCAGAAAGGATCCAAATGCAGCTCTTAGAAATGAAAATGTAAAATATTTGAGATGAAAACGCTGGATGGGGTTCATGACAGATGACATTGCAGAAGGAAAGAGCTCACAGCTTCCTATTTCCTACTAATGAGTTTTCACAGGACAGAAAGAGCATTTGAAGAAATAGAAGGTAAGGGATCAGGGATTTAGCTTAGAGGTTCCATGCCTGTCTCCCAAGAACAAGGTCCTAATTTCAATCCCTGGTTCGGGGGATGGGGGTTAGAAATAGGAGGTGGGAATTTTCCAAAATTGAAGAAAACAATAAAATCCCAGGCCCAAGAATCTCAACAAGCTGGGTGTGGTAGCGCACGCCTGTAATCCAGCACTTGGGAAGCTGAGGCAGGAGGATCATTGTGAGTTCGAGATCAGCCTGGACTACATAGTGAGTTGGACCCTGTCTCCAACAACAACAAAAACAAAAAACCAGATAGGTTGAAAGTGAGAGGGTAGGGGTCTGCCCTGTAAACCTAGTTAAAAGAAGACTGAGTTGTGGCACACTGCTCCATTGATTGTGCCCAAAGCAGGCTTTGGCTTGTTTTGAGAGGTGAGACCAGCCTCATCCTCTCTGCTGAGGACAGAGTGACTCTTACCCAAATTCCATGTCCAGTGTTAAAACCTTCTTTACCAGAAAGACAAGGTTAATTATTAACCACAACCTGTATTTTGTCTGTTCTGTTCCTAATTCAAGAATGCTTCCTTTTTTACTTTCAAGCCTTGCCTGCATCTGTAACGTATCCATAGCTACTACACATCCTCTCTACCTCAATCTATGATGTCACCAATAAATATGACAACTCTGGGAGTTCAGGGCCTTTGCTCGCTCAGTCTTGCTTGCACAAGCCTTGGTCATCCTGGCTCCCCTGTCTCTTTAACTCCGTCTTTGAGTTTTTCTTTTAACCTTGCGTTGTAGTACTGAGCAGGAGATCGGAACCCACCCTGGGTATCTGATACTGAGAGGTCTAAAAGTACTAAAGCAGGCTTTGGGGCAGAGCACCTTGCAAGGAAGGCCAGGGCTCTGCCATGAGCACAAGGGAGAGATCAGTGAAGAGCAGGCATCCTGTGGATGTGCTAAACAACCAGTACAACTGCATGGGAAACTAGACAGCTCACAACCACAATTGGCGACTCCAGCACCCTCTCAACTCCTGATTGGAATGGGGCAGAAAACCCATAGAGATGCAGGCAATTTGAACGTCATCAACCAATGGGGTCTAACTGACCTCAGCAGCTCCCCGTCCAGCCATGGGGGACACACATTCTCTTCAAAACCATGGATGGGCACCAAGACAGGCCCCCAGCTCAGGGGACTCGGCATCGCACCCCTGCGTACGGCCACAGTGAGTGGGGACCAGAACGATAGGAGGAGAGTGAGCGGTGAGTGTGCTCACAGCTGTGGGCCAGCTCTGGGTCTAACAGCTCCTGCCTTACCTGCCAGCACAGGTGACAAGTGACACTCACCTGCAGAAGCCAACTTGCCCTCCGCACTGGCTTGCCCCTCCTCAGGATCCTGGAAGGACCCGGTGACATCTCTGCCCAGGGCTGGGGGTGACCTGACAGGTGGGAAAGCATACCAGAGGTGGGGGCCATCCGGGCTGCACCTGACACCTGCCCCAGGGGACAGCCTGCCCGAGCTCCTCAGTGCCAGGAGGGTGGCGGCCTCGGCCTCTGCCTCACCTGGTTCTGCGGGGCATGGGACTCTGGGCCAGTGATGTGGGCTCTGGGTCCACGTGGGCGTGTGGCTGCTCCAGCTTCGAGTCCATTCCTGGCCTGGTGCGGGCCCCCTGTTTCTCCATCAGCCGCTGTAGGGACAGGGAGGCAGAGCTGCCAGCAGAGGGCTGGGCACGAGGACTGGAGGGACTGTGTCGGAGGCACCAGATGGGGAAGCAGCACTCCAAGGACCAAGGCAGAAGCCAGCCAGGCATCCTTGTGGCTGAGCCCCTGTGGCCGCCATGCTCAAATCCGGAGGAGGAGCAGAGCCCGTGGTGGGGGAAGAAGGGAGAGGGGCCACACAGGCGACTCTGCACTCTGGGTCTGAGAGGTCCCATGTGCCCACGCAGGCAAGGCTCCCGGCTCTGCGGCCATCCTAGGTGCTGCTAGTGTCTGTCCTGCCAGCAGCCCCGCATGATGGACAGGGAACAAAGAGCCCTGCGGCTTTGTCCCACCAGCCAGGTCACAGCTACCAGCTGGTCAACACCCCCAGCCCAGAGTCACCGCCTCTGGGCTAGGTACCTTCTTCCCCTTCAGGGCCAGGCGCTGAGCTTCCCGTCTGATGGGTTTCGGAGAGGCCGGCAAACGATGGAGTCTGTGTCCCTACAGCTCTGGGCCTAACAATCTTGGTCCAGGACAGTGCGAGGCGGAAGCACATCTGTGACCAGGCCTGGCACCCTGGGGCCGGAGTGGCCCAATGTCTGGCCCTGCTCTGAGGCTTTGCTGTGAGGTGGGTCCCCCATGAGCCCACACGCAACCCCTGCCAGGCCCATACTCACAGGGCCAAGTGCCTGGCTGTGCCCCTGCTGGGCACCCACTGCCGAGGGGCCTCGGGCCGGCTGGGCAGGAGGTGACAGGGGCTGTGGGGAGGGGGAGTGGCTAACCTCTAGCTGGTGCTTGAAGAGCAGCCCATCCAGAGCCATCTGTGTCTCCCAGACCTCCTGCTCCGCTCGCTGCCGCAGGAGCCCCAGAGCCTGCTCCTGCTTCCGCTGGTCCAGCTGCAGCACGATCTCATGTCCTGGGTCCTGCTGAGGACAGGACCCTGCCCCTGCTGCCTGTCCTCTGGGGAACCCCCTTGACGTCTCTGCCTGGGCCTCCTCATCTGTCTTGGCTCTGCTTCCTCCCGTCTCTGTGTCCGCATTGCAGAGTGGGGAACAAGGGGGCCCTGCTTCTAAATCCCACAGTTCTGTGCTTTGGATCCTTCTACTCAGCCTCAGGGGCCAAAGGCGGCTGCCAGTTCCCCCTAAACAGAAGCAGCCTTGGGGCCACAGCTGTCCTTGGTCTGTTGTCACAGGCTGGGACCCACCTTCAGTGACTCGAGGAAGCTCAAGGACTTCAGCTGGAAGTCAGCAAGGTGCCCACCTCGGCCTCTGGGGTGCAGCCCTCTGGGCTCTTGGGAATCTGTGGGCCACAGAGTGGGCAGTGAGTGACAGTGAGGCTCTGGGCCTCTCTCTGCCTTGCAGCCCTGACACTTGCTCCACAGCAGGCCACAACCTCTCCAACCTTCAAGGAAACTGAGGCACAGGCAGGAGGAGGGCCAACACCCAACCTCTGGGGTGGGGCTGGCATCAGGAAGAGCCCCGGCCACACACAGCTGCTGTGCCCACCCCAAGGCGCTCCCGGCTGGACCCCAGGCCCAGTTCCTTCCCAGGTTCACAGGACAGGAGCCATCAGGAGAACTTGGTCCTAGGCTCGGCACTTGTGGTAGGAGACCCTGTGGGGCAGTCTACTTCCCTGGAGGGTCAGGGCCCTCCTGGGGACTTGAGGATTGCTTCTGGGCCACTCCCCACCATGGAGTTCACCAGTGTCCCTGCACCCGAGGGCCACAGAGGGGCGGCCCAGGCGCTCAGCTCTGACTGCTTTGTGGAGGCTGCCACTGGGCGGGTCGGCAGCTCTCACCTGCTCTCCTCCTGGGTCCTGTGACAGCTGGCAGGAATGCAGAAGATCAGCTCAGTCCTAGGCTCAGACCCTCAGTCTGAGTCATCACTGACCAGGGCAGTGGCCAGCACCGTGCCTGGTGCCCAGAGTGCACCATCCTCCTGGGCAGAGCTCAGCTTCCAAGCGGCGAGCAGGGTGGCAGAGAGAGGTCAGGCAGGATGTGGGGGCTCCCCAGGGACCCCCATCTAACCGGCTGCCACAGAGAGTGAAAACACTTGCAAACTCTGATTTGGGGTCTTGTGTTCTTCTTTTTGTTTTCTGCAGCACTGTGGCTTGAGCCCAGGACCTCGGTACAGAGCTGCATCCCCAGCATGTTTCTTGGTTTTTATTTAGAGAGGATCTCACCAAGTCAATAGGTTTCCAAGGCTGGGCTCAAACTTGCCATCCTCCTGCCTCAGCTGAGATTGCAGGCCACCCTGGCCAACCCAGGAGTGATGGGAAGCTTGGGTCACCTCTGTCCATATCAGCGCCCTGATAGGTCACCAGGAGCACATGCACTGTGTGGCCCTGAGCTCTGGGCCATGGGGCAGAAGCAGCCCAGGAGACAGCCAGGGTCATCCCAGGTGCAGACGCTGACCTCAACTCTCCCTGATTCTGCTCATTAGACAAGGCCCCCAAGAATTCACCCTCTGCCTGAAGCATCTGCTGGCTGAGGACCCAGCAAGGTGACTTCCTAGTACCTCTGCACCAGGCCTGCCATTGTTGCTCCCAGGAACCACTGCCTCCCTGAGATGAGGGGTGCTGGATGCCCACCCTTGGGGGGCCCAACCATAGAGCAGCCACCGCCACACCTGCCACTTGGGCTTAAACTTGAGCACAATGTAAACTTCCACCCCCAGTCGCACTGGCTGTGCTTCAGCAGCTGTGTGCTTGCGTGTACCTGCTGGCTGCCATCTGTGCCCCATCCAGCCGCAAGAAGATCTGTTGAGCAGTGTGGCTGGGGTCAAGCACCAAGTTCCCTGGGACAGCGCTGCCTCAGTGGTAGCAGCTGCAGTAGTGAGGTCGGAGGGGCACTGGGCTCTCCCTGGCTGTGGATCTCAGGGCTTATGCATTCTGCCCCCACCCCAGGCAGAGCCTCCTCCTGGTGCAGAGTGCCAAGTGCTTGTTCTCTGCCCATCTTCCTGCTGTGACCACAATACTCAGCACCACAATGGCTCAGGTGCCATGCAGTGCTGATGGCAGGGTTCTCCACGAGCTGGTGCCATCCCCGGTAAACTGTGGGCTTCGAGACCCTCTGTACCCTGGGGCCTAGGAGAGCACCTTCCCCAGGGGGAGCTCCTGGGAGCCAGAGGCACGGAACCCCCACCGTGTGCCTCAGACACGTGCCTGCCCGCTCAGGAATGAGGGGTGTCTGCACACACACATGTACATTCCCCCCAGACCCCCCACAGATGAGCCAGCCTGCAGCTGCTGGCGCACACCCTCTGGGCCCAGGGAGGGTGCTGTGGAGGGAGGAACCCCTCAAGAAAGCTGCTCAGCTCTGAACTGGATCCAAAATCCTCTCTGTCCCACTCAGCTGCCTGAAGGAAAGCCTGGGGCTGTGCCGACTCCAGGCCTCTCTCCAGCTGCTAGATCCCCCCGGCCTTGCCAGGAGAAGGAGATGCCCTGGGGCTGCGCTGGGTCACAGCTGGACCCACCGTATACCACTACTGTGTGCAAAACCTGTTCTCTAGACAAACCCAGTGGCGCTCACAGCCCTCACTTCTAGGAGGCCTCCCACCCACAGCCCAGGGACTCTGCCAGAACAAGGCCCAGGCATGGGCCATCTGCCTCCCCAGGGCCTTGAGGCTTCTAGGACAGCAGACCAGGCACAGTAGATCCTCTGCCAAGCACCAGAACCTCAGCCCCAAGTGTTTCTTTGCTGTAACTCAGAAACAAACACACCCAAGTAGCCATAGGACAGGTGGCGCCCTGGGCTGGTGGCCATGGGGAAGTGTCATCCATGGGAACTACACCCCGAGGTGTCAGGAGCCTGGCTGTCCACAGGACAAGCGTCAGCCCCACCCAGCCACATGCCTAGAGTGTACAGGAGCACGGAGCAGACAGCGAGGCCCAAAGCCTGGGAAACACTTTAATACAGGGTTGCAGATGCTGACTGCAAGGAAAAGGCTCCCTACCCCATGCGGCCATGCTCCCTCTAGGCAGTGGTGGGGGTCCCCGGCAGACGCCCCTGGCCACCTGGCCAGCCAGCCCAGGGCCTGTCTGCAGGCTCGCCCTTACCACAGCTCCGGGGGGTCCAGGGCGTCACCAAGCCCTCCCCTCTGGCAGCCAGCAAGTCCTCCAGCCACAGGGAGCCACAGGTGGGGTGCGGGGCAGCAGGTGCCCCAAGTGTGCTGGAGACACAAAGCACAGGTGGTCATGAGGTCGGGCTGGGAGGAGGAGGGGGACCAGGGACTACACCCCACCTTTGGGAAGCAGGGCTCCCACAGCTGCAGCAGGGTCAAACCCAAAAAAGCGTGTCCAGGGCAGGACCTGAGCCAAAGCCCAGGAGGGGGCTAGGCCTGTGGTCTGCAGGGCAGCTACAAGAGATGGCACTGTGTGCCCACCCACTTGTGTGAGTGAGGCTGGCTGGCCTGCTGTGAGGTGCAGCTGGAACCTGAGCTCAGGGCTCCTGGGAGCTCCGGAGCAGGAGCAGAGCCTCTCTACAGGTCCAGGGAGGTGCAAGGGCCATGTGTCAGCCCTGACTCTCCCCATGGCAGGTAAGCCCAGTTCTCGTGGCTGGCACTATCACCCCAGGAAGGCAGAGGGCTGGTGACGAAGGAGCCATGTGTGGCACACCATGCTGTGAGCTAGGAATTGGGTTGGCTGGACTCAGACTGGTGACTCCTGCTAACAGGGTCAGGGAACAGGCAGAGAAGTTTCCGGAAAGCCTGGCAGCTCTGGGGTTAAGAGGTAGGGAGGGTGTGTTCTGGGGTAAAGCTTGGAGGCAGCTTGCTGGGACCCCAGCACCTAGCACACAGATGCAAGCAAGGGTTCAGCCCTCACCTGCCTGAGTGCCAGGGTCCCTGTGGTGTAGGAGAGGGTCCCACCTCAAGCCCTGGGGTGAGGCAAGGGGGACAGGGCCACAGGGCGCAGGACACAGGCAAGGAGGAGCAATATGCTTCTGAAGAAATCCCAGAGGGCCCAGCCAGCCTCGTGACCTTTCACCCCCCGCAGGACCCGCTTCTTCCTGTCCTGGGATGCAGGGGACGCAGCACCCAGAGCCCTGCCTTGTGGGACCCAACCCACTGTCCTCTGGCCCTCCCCAGCTCAGTACAAGGAACATGGGTACCTTCTAGGCCTGAGCCTGGGTATGCACCTCCCCTGTCCACCTGGGAGCCTGGAGCACTGACATTAACCTCTCCCCAGTCCCCACCCACAGGGTTCTACAGGCTGTGGTGGGGATGGGGGAAGCAGAGCGCCACCAGCCCTCTGCTGCCCCCTACTGGTCACAGGGAATCAGTGAGGATACCACCCAAGAATGCCCCAAACCCCAAACCCACCGCCCCAGAGATCCGAGGTCAGAAGGGGGGGGTTCACCAGCAGGAGCGGGAGTGGAGACAATATACTCAGCTCAGCACCTCATTTCCTGTGGACCCCTGAAATTGGGCCTGGCTTTGCCCAAGGTCAGCTGACAGAGCTGGGGTTTGACCCCCAAAAGTCCTAGGCAGCCAATTGGTGGTGGGGGCTCATCGGTCTGTTCCATTAGACCTGCAGCACCCCAGAATCTGAGAGGCCCGAACCAGTTTCATGTGCAGCTGGGCTAAGGAGTGGCCTCACCCACACCCTGATGGGGTGCCAAGCCTGGGATGGCCCAGGCAAGGTCAGCTGCTGTGCCCAGGAGAGGGGGCAGGCACTGGGCTGCAGGGACTTGGGCTGATGGAGGGAGGCTCAGGAGGGGCCCTGGGTATCATGAGTTCCGAGAGGACCCCAGTGGGCTGCTTGTGGAGTTGGAGCGTCCGCAGAGCAGTGTCAGTGCAGCGCCAGCTGTGAGACCACTCACAGGACAGGCGCTCTGGGGACTCCACAGAGTCACAGGGGTCCCCTCAAGAGCAGCAAGAAGCTGGGAAAGGTGAGGGGCCCAGAGCAGGAAGCCGGTGCCCACAGAAGGGACCTCAGATGCACCTGTGCTGCCTGGACCCCAAAAGGCCAGGGCCAGAACTCAGGTGAAGCTGGATGAAGGAGCCGTGAGTGGGGCTCAGACATGGGATGGGGAGGTGACAGGCGGGCTCCAGCGGCCGACAGCACGTGCAGTGCTCATGGTGTCTCCCACGGGCTCAGAGCCAACACAAGGGCCATTTGTGGGGGACCCTGCCCTGGTCAATGCCGGCACCAGACCTGCCTGGCCCAGATTCTGGGCGTGGGATCCCCTGACCTAGCCTGGCCTTGGCCTGGGCCAGCTGCAGGGGGCATGAGGGGTGGCCCCAGGGCCAGGACTCACCTCCCTGCACCGGCTCCAGGGGCCTGGACAGGCACAGAGTCTCCCTGCAGCCTCTGCTCCAGCTGCCAGCATCCCTCCTGCATGGTACCTTTGGAAAGGGGACCGATGTCACACAGCATCCAGAGGGTGGAGGAGCCAGGTCAGGGCCCTGAGTCACTGGGCAGGAGTCCCGGGTGTGCCCTACATGGACCCAGCACAGCACCACAGGCCTGTCCTCCTCTGCCAGGGGATGAGTCAGGCACAGGACGCCGGTGTGGCCTGTGACATGTGCTGTGTGGGAGGGCCAGCTACTGTCACCCTGCACCTTTTCAGGGAAGAAACCGAGGGGCAGAGGGAGCAGGGGACCTCCTGACCACCCCAGGCCCACCTTGGCGCTGGCTCTCGGGGCTGATCTCTGGGCTCCAGGGCTCCCAGCCTGAGATCCAAGGCAGTACCTCCACATCCAGGAAGCCATCGTGAAGTGATACTCTGTCTTCACTGGGCACTGAGGCCCCCGGGTAGGCTGGGACAGTGGGCACGGTGTCAGACACCTCGGTCCTGTGCAGCTTGGCGGTCAGGATGTCAACACGCTGCTGCAGGACGTCGGCCATGGTCTCCAGCGCCTGCAGCCGGGCCTGCTTGTGCTGCGTGTGCAGGG
>NW_022900948.1:48535719-48553683 GCF_012274545.1 Fukomys damarensis
CGCCTGCGGGTCCAGGCAGACATGCAGCCCCCGGGCCGGATGCGAGGAAGCGGCAGACACGGGCAGGGGCATTTCCGGGCGGTTCCAAGCTCTGTTCAGACACAGACAGAAGCTGCAGGATGGAAGAGAAGAGTAGACGCTCGGCCCAGCCACCCCGGGAGACAGAGGCAGAACCCACAGGTGTGTCCACGGGTGTGGACAGACAAACAGGCACCTTGGGGCCCTGAAGTCTGACACCTGCTACCATGTGGGTGGCCTGCAAGGAAATGAGCCAGCCCCCAAAGGACAAGTCCTGAGTGACCCCACTCATAAGGGGTCCCTGGAGTCTGCAGATCTGGGACAGCAGTAGACTGGATGTCAGGGGCCAGGGAGGAGGTGTTGGCGTGGGGAGATGAGAGTTGCTGTGGGTGGGTGGTGCCTGGCGGCATGGTGCATGCCTGAGATCCCAGCACTCAGGAGGCTGAGGCAGGAGGACGGCTGCGAGTCTGCAGCCACTCAGTGGGCTACACAGTGAGTTCAAGTCCAGTTTGAACTACACAGTGAGACCCCACCATCTCCATAAAAATAAAAAAATAAACAGAGGGTGTTGGACAGGTCCTAATTCCCAGGTAGGTCGAGCAGCTCTGGGGGTTACTGGGGGTGACTGCACAGTGGAGGAACTACAGAGTACAATGTGATGCTGTATGTTTCAAAAAGCCAGAAGAAACGCTTTTGAAAGGCTCCACGGGAAAAAGTTAGAGGCAATGGTTACACTGCACTGAGTTTAACACTGCAGTGTATGCTCGTGTTGGCGCATCCCATGGCATCCCACTCGAATGCACAATTCTTATGTTTTTATGTTTCAGCTAAAAAGAAACTTAAAAGCAAATCCAGATGGCTTGGGGATCAAATTCTACGGTATGCATATTTTAACACTTTTTTAAAACTGTTTTTTGAGATAGGGCTTCAATATGTAATCCAGGCTAGCCTTGAACTCACGAGGTAGTCCAGTCTGGCCTTGAATTTGTGATCTTCCTGCCTCAGCCTCCAGAGTCCTGAGAAGAACACCTCAAATATTTTTGGCCAGAGTTATAGTTTTGGAATTTAAATCTTAGGACTTCAGATTTTAGGGAGTTTTGATCTTTTGAGATTTCAGTATCTGGGATTATGGCATTCAAGAGTATACTCTTCAGGCCACCCATAATCCCAGCACTCAGCAGGCTGAGGCAGGAGGATTGCCCTGAGTCTGAGGGAAGCCTGGATTACAAAGTGAGACCCTATCTCACACACACAAGAAAGTATACCATTCAGGATTATGGCTCAAAGCCCCAGGTATACACCCCAGAGAAGTAAAAGCAAGGATCCCAACAAGTACATGCCTAGCACGTTCATAGCAGTAAGAGTCAAAGTGGCCAAAGGGGAACAACCAGTGACCAATGAGGAATTGTGGGTAAGCAGGGTGTGTGTAGGAAGGAAGTCCCCAGCCATAGCAGGAACGAGGTCCTGGGTCACACAACAACATGGAAGAACACCAGGACGTGGGGAGACAGGACCCTGGCTTTTTCTCTTTTTCTTTTTTTGGGGAGTAGTACCAGGGTCTACCAATGAGCTGCATCCCGGCCCTATTTGTTTATTTACCTACAAGACAGGGTCCAGCTAAGGTACACCCGGGCGAGGAGAACCTGTGGCAGAACAAGCTGAAAGCCGTTCCCCAGGGGCAGGATAGAAGGATAGGGTGGCAGCTTTGAGCATGGGGCCCTTTCTGGGGGACAGAGTGCCCCAGAACCAGGCCCCCTGTGACACCCGGCCATGTACTTGAAAGCTGGCGATTTAAGTTCCCTTCTGTGAAAATGGTGGCGGGGTCGCTCCAAGCATCCCTGGGGGTGGTGGCAGGAAGCCCCCAAGACCCTTTCCCATCACGGGCAATGTCTTCCACCCGGCTCCCCACACCTCTGCACCCACCTGCCCGGCACCTCCTGGTCCCCCAGGACCTTCCCCGACGTCACCGTGCTCCGCCCCAGCTCTCGTGGCTCCGGGCTCCTGGGGGCCTTCAGGACCTAATGCAGTGGCTGCAGTCAGAGTCGGGACGGAGGCTGCAGAGTCCCATCCTGCACCTCAGAGCCAGCCGGCCTCCTCTAGTTCTCAGGCTGGGTTCTCAAAGCTTTTCGGGGACCTGGGGACCTCCCTTCGGGAGCTGCCTCGGCAGGAACCCCACTGACCCCAGGGACATGGCTCCAGGTGCCCTGGCTGCACCCACACTGGTGGAAGCAGTGGCCCCGGGCACATACCCCTGACTGTGCGGAACTGGGGACGAAGGTGACAATGCCGGGGCTCATCTGGGAGACCACAGGGACCGCCTGGCCCTGCATGGCCTCCCTCTGCTTCCGGTAGACCTCCTGTAGCCGCTGGCTCCTCCGCTCGAGCGCGTCCGTGGCTGCAACCACCTGCTGCAGGGCCTGCTGCCACCGTGCCTGTGTCTTCTGGTACATGAAATCGCACAGGGCCTCGGAGCTGTGCGGCCGGCCCAAGAGCCCCCGGGGCTGCAGGTGGGGTGGGCATGACTCTGTACCCGGCTCCTTCCCTGGTAGGCTCCGTGGCCAGGCCTGCTTGGCTTTCGAAGGAGGGGTGACAGCGCCTCTGCCCTTGCAGGCAGATCCAACCCTTTGCAGGAAGGAGCCACTCCAGGGGTGCTGAGGGGCCGGATACGGTCTTTCCAGAGGGTGCCGTGGTCTGGGGACAGGAACCTCCCGGTCTTCGCCGTCCACCCAGACTCGTTGAGGACCGGCCTGACCGGCCAGGGCGCTCCAAGGCCGCTGAGAAGAGGGGCTCAGCTTCTCGGGGGGACTCGGAGGTTTCTGGAAGGAGGTGTCCCATCCTCCGGCTGCACAGGCCTGCTGGTGACAGGGTTCCCACTCCCCCAAGGTGCTCACAGGGTGCTGGGGTGGGGAGCGCCTGGCCCTGTCTGAGGAGGAGCGCGTCTGCTCTGTCACTACCCAAGGCCTCTGTGGGAAGGCGCCCTGCTTGCGCTGCTTGCTCCAGGGACCCCGCTGGCCCAGGTTCTGTGGTTTCAGCTTCAACGGCCTGCGCTTCTGTCCAGCCTCAGGGCCCTGGGCCAGTTCCAGCTTAGCCTGGGTTTGCTGGCGGAGACCTTGTAGGACGGCCATGGTGCTCTGGATCGATGCCTGCTGTCCGTGGGAAGCCAGGAAGGCTGTGTTCTCGGACTCCTGTGGGTCACTGAGGGCCGCAGTGGGCCTGTGTGGCCGTGTGTGGGCCAATGAGCCCTTGGCTGCTGTGGCCTTGCTGTCCCCTGCAGTGACAAGTATGTCGGGCCATGGGGTGGCACCTGTAGACCTCGTGCTCATCACAGACACACATCAGCCAGGGAGGGCAGGGCCATGACTGGGCAAGCTGCCCACGCTGCTCTTAACACTCACAGGGACACACAGGCAGGGGACGAGGCCATAGGAGCAGCAGCTCCTGCCTGCCCTGGTCCTGTCAGGAAAGCCCTGGTGGCACCATGTGGCACCTCTGGGGACAGGATTCCTTGCCCTACAGTTGTAAAGTCATTACTCCCCGATCCCCTGTGCAGGGTAATTGGCAGGTCTTGGGGAGGACCGGCCTCCTCCCTCTCCATGGCGTGGACATGGGCATCTCTGCTCTGTGCCCACCCTCGGGCACTGTGACAGAGTGGGGCACAGCCTGGCACAGGCGGAGGTACCTAGTCCCATAGTGGGGCCGGTGCTCCGGAGTGTGGGCCGGGCAGGAGGTGGCCCCAGCAGCAGTCTGGCCAGCTCTTGTCCTCTCCTCCAGGCACGGACACCAACAGACTCGGGGTCTTGGACAGAAAGAACACGCATGGCCAGTGTGTGGGCCTCAGCATGTGGAGGGCTCATTCCCAGCCTGGCACAGCCTCTGCCTGCCCGGCCGGCCAACACAAGGCCAGTGTCACCTCAGGGTGCCAGGAGCAGGTGCCTTGCAGCTCTGACCCTCATGTCCTCCTCAGTACAGCAAGGATGGCAAACCTGGCCCTGGCAGCTTTTAGTAGGGCTACCAGCTGGGCCCGGGTCCACAGCAAAGGCTGTGGCGAGAAACCACACTGGGCACCCTGCCCCGGCTGTACCCACACATTCGGGGTGTCAGGCGACCCCCGAGATCAAGCCCTGTGAAGTTGGTCAGGCTCAGAGGCCCCAGCAGGGCATCTGTGAGGCCACAGAGACAAAGGCCCCGCCGCGTCCCCAGCAGGAAGGAGCCCCCCTAATAAACGACACACCATCCATGTCACCCGCCAAGGCCTTGCTTCACAGTCCCAGGGTGTCGTCCCCAATTCCACCGAGGTCCGTCACCGCTACAGACCTGTCCAGACGGGCCCAGCAGAGTTGGAAGTAGACCACGGGCCACACTGGTCACGTGCGCGTGCACGCGCACGCACACGCACACACACACACACACACACACACACACACTCAGGCCAGCCAGCCCGGCAGCTCTGAGGGCCCCCTGAGTAGTACCTGCCCACACTGCTGGCATGCGCCGGGCTCACGCTGGGGCCTGGGTGCAGACAGGCCACTGTCCTCCCTTCCACAAACTGTTGTCATCAGCCACGGGCCTGAGAGTCGTCTCCAGGAGGGAGCCTGGGCCCAGCCTCTCTGTGGACTGGAACTCTGGGCCAGGGAGCCAACAGTTGGCCTCAGGGAGTCCAGCCCCACCACTCACCAGCTTGGACCTTGGGCTTTCAAACCCTAAATGGGGAGTGTGCCCAACAGCACCTCCCTCAGGGCCACCAAAGTCAAAGGGCAGTTACCAGCTTTGAACCCAGCCCTCTTTGCTTTTTAGCTTAGAGATAGGTTCTCACTGAGTTGCTCAGGCTGGCCCCAAACTTGCAGTCCTCCTGCCTCAGCCTCCCAAGTTGCACCAAATGCTGAGTGACCTTTTAGCAGGTGGCCTGAGAGGAGGTCTGGATTCTGCTGGCATAGCCCAACTGTTCACACGTGGGTGTGAGTGGGTTGGGCGTGAAGACCAGATGCATAGCTTCTCCGCTGTGCCCTGCAGGTGTTCTGCACACAAAACTGGCCTTACTGCCCTGCAACTGGGCCAAGAGCTGGGACCACGGCAGGGAGGCCAACGGCACATGGCCTGCACCCCCAGGCCCCTCCGTCACACAGCCAGCTCCCCATCAGCCCGGCAGAGGGGTTCTAGTCGATAAATGGGTCCTGGCGGGCACATTTTTTCTTCTGCTGAGCAGTTTAATGGCAATTAATTTTTTTATGAGGGGATTTTTTAATCTGTGGAAATGGATGAAGTCCCCAGGTGCCCTGTCACAGCTCCAGGCCAACCTAATCTATGATAAAAAATGCAAAGCGAGGTGGTATAATCGGAAATTAAAGATCAGGCTTCATTTTCCTCTGGCCCGGATGGATGAATATTTTATAACTATTGTGATTTAATTTTTTGTTAACTACAGCAAATTTCCAATTCATCCAATTCCCAAGTCCGGTGGCTCTGACCCCTGAACCCAGACTCATCTCTCCTTAGCCCAGCTGCGACTTCGTCACTGACAGAAACTAATGGTGACCACCGCCGGGCTGACACAGAGCTCACGATGATGGATGTGGCCCATGGCACGCCCTCCCGACCCCATGTCAGGCAGCAGGCAGGCCATTTTTCAAGAGAGCCATTAACCCAAACAAACCAAAAAGCTGGGGTGGGGTGATGACACGGACAGGGGCACATCTTGTGCATTTGGGGGGCTCCAGTGTCCCACACTTTTTCTGGTGGGGGTTTCTTCTGTCCGGGGTCACCTCTGCCCACCTGGTAGACACATGTCACGTGGCCCCCAGGAGCTTCCCACCTCTGGGGACCTGTCGCCCAGCAGAGCCCATGTACAGATTCTTCCGTCTGAAAGCCATGCTGTGCCTGGGGGTAGAGGCACTAACCTTGCTGGGCAGGAACCTGTGCCTGGCCCTGGGGTCACACACAGGGTCCTACTCGGCCTCCTGTCCCCCAGGGTGCCTTGGCCTCCCCACCTGGGGCTCCTGGTGCTGTTCCCAGACCCCAGAGGCAAACAGCTGCTCTCAGGTTTGGAACACAGGCATTGAGCAGGTCCCGGCTCTGCCCGCCTGAATGGTCCGGGGCAGGCCAGAGAGACTCCTTCAGCCTCAGCTTTGCAGTACACCTGCTTCCAGGGACTCACCTAGGGGCCCACCCCACAAGCTCTGAAAACCACACCCAAGGCCCAGCACCAGGGTCTTTGCAGGGCCCAGACCCTGGGGTGGGGACCTCAAGTAGAAATTCCCCTGCCCCCACTCCCAATGTCACGGAGCAGCCAGTCATGAATTTAAGGGACCCGCAGACACCCTCTGGCTTGCGCCCTCAGACCTGCCAGCACGCCATGTCCCTGCAGGCTGCGTGCCTGCAGCAGTGAATCTAGGGACCAGTGCGCTTTCGCTTCATCACAAGGGATGCCACACTGCACAGTGTGAACTGGGGGTGCAAGATCCCCAAGACTAGGTGCCGACACCCAGCCAGGCCCTGCAGACCCCAGGGACCGTGTCCTGGGCAGCCAGAGCCCCAAGGAGTGAAGCTCACCTTTCCCTTTGGCAGCTCTGCTGGGCAAGGGCAACCTGGGGGCTTTGTCCCTTCTGCAGGAGCGGCTCCTGGTCCTTCTGGTTTTGTCCTGGGGAGCTTGAGTAGGAGGAGAGAGGGCCTGAGGCCAGGAGATGAGCGGCAGGCCCTCCTCACTGTTTACTGATGAATAAAGGGCGAAGTGAGCCCCACTGTGCATTGGTGAGCAGGCTGGGGAGAGGACCAGGGGCTGGAGCAGGCAAGGTGACCAGGTTCCCGGGCTGAGTTCTTGCCACATCTCCAGCATGTGCAGGGCCAGCATGGGAGACCCAGTCCCAGGTGCCCACTGTCCTGGTTCCAGGCACCATCTGAGCACTTTGGTGCCAGCACAGGGTGCAGACACAGAGCCTGGCAGGGAGCCCAGAGGCTGCACTGGCATGGATGGAGAGGGAACCTGCCCCAAGACCCCTGAGTCCCCCAAAAGACAGGTGACCAGTGTCACCAAGCAACCCTGCGCTTGGCCATGACCCCAAGGCCAGCAAAACCATTTGTCTCCATGAAGTAACAGCACAGGCCCCTCTCCGGCTGTCCCCACCCTGCACACCCACCACTGGCCACACACCGCACACATACTTATGGCTGCTGCCCAGGGCATCCCTAGCCACTGTCCTCCACCCACCACCCCACGGAAGACCCTTGCCGCAGATCCCACGAGCCAAGGACATCCAGGCCACCCGAGCTCTGACCCCAGCCTCCTCCCACCCCCAGAGCCTCTTGGGGTCCCCTCTCCAGCTTGGGATACAGACTCCACACCGGGCTCCCTCAGACAGAGCTTGCCCGACCCAGCTGCCAGCCGCTATGGCTCAGGACCCTCTGCAAGTTCCACCCAGCTGAAGGAGGCCAAGGCCCCAGCACTGTGAGGAACACGGGCGGGAGTAGAGTGGCCGTGCCCTGGGCCCTGGCATCGCCTGGGCCCGAACCACTGTCCGACATCTGCAGAGCCACCACTGCCCTTCACCTCAGGCCAGGCTTCCCCGGAGGGCAGTGCCCCGCCTCAGAGATGGACCAGCAAGCCCAGGAGAGGCAGGCATGGGGTACACAGGGACAACCTGGACTTTCGGGGATGCCCACCCAACTCTCTGTCCTGCTGGGCTGCCTGGAGTCCTTCCTGAGGGCAGAGGGTTAGAGCCCAGCTCAAGACAGGCAGCTGCCTCCATCCACATCCCTGAGCCCTTCCCAGCCAGGGTGCCCTGGGCCTCGCTGCCTCTGCATGGGGCCCAGCATGCGGTACCCGCCCTGGAGCCACTCACTCACCTGCAGCCCGGTGCTGGGTGGCCCGGGACAGCGCCTGGCCTTCCCCTTGGGGCTCAGTCATGTGGATGCCAAAGCCTGGAGCAGGGTGACGGGGTGTGTGGGGAAGAGATTCCGGGCAGAACCCAGGACGAGGTTGGCCCGTGTGCAGGAGCGCAGCCTGCACAACCACGGCACACACTGGGAAGCTCACGCCAGCCAGCGCCACATGAGCCGTTCCCTGTGGCAACTCCAGCACCCAGCGGAGAACGCCCAGCACACCCTGGACCACACACTGGCAGGGGGCTCACAGCCCAAGCTTGAAATCTTGTTCGTGCAGCCAGGCATGGTGGTGCACAACTGTGATCTCAGCACTGCGGAGGCTGAGGCAGAAGGATCACTGCAAGCTCGAGGCCAGCATGGGCTACATAGTGAGTTCAAGGCCAGCCTGAACTACACAAGGAGACCCTGCCTCAAAAATCAAGAAGCCAAAACATTAAAAAAAAAAAAATCCAGGGCCAGGGATTTAGCTCAGTGGTTCTGCCACATGCCTTGCAAGCTCAAGGTCCTGAGTTCAATCCCTGCTACCAAAAAAAAAAAATCCACTTGTGCATTTATTTCCCCCAGCAATGGAGATAGAATCCGGGGCCCCATGGGTGCCTCAGGCCTTTCTTTTGTTTGCTTCTAATCTGAGATAAGGTCTCAATAAATTGTCCGGGCTGCCTTAGCCTCCCTACTTGTGCGGATTATAGTTATGTGCCTCTGTATCCAGCTGATAAATTTTTATATTATGTGTATCTCACATGCTTTTTAAAGATAAACTCTTTCTAAAAAAGATGGTAACATCTCCCACCTCCTTGGGTGGGGATAGGCACCTAGGCAGGCTCTGCACCCCTCACAGATGCAGCTCACCCACGCCCCCGGACCTGGCACTGTCTTTGCTGAGGGAAGGAAGTGACCCTAAGTGCTGTGCTGGCCTTCAGGATGCCCTGGCTGCTGCTGTCTGTTTAAACTCTTGTCCATGGCCTGGGAGCAGGGACAGAGGCCAGGCCCAGGCTCAGGACCCCGGGGGCTCCTGCAGGCCTCACTGTCCCCACTCTTCCTCCTCAGTGTGTCTGCCTTGTCCTAGGCTGGGCTTGGAGCCCCCTCACGTCTCCCGCCAGCCCCCTGCGATCTTGGAAGGTGATGGGACCACGGGCCACAGCTGACGTGCTCCCCATAGGAGGCGGCAGGCCCCGGGGGCGAGGCCTGGGAAGGTTCCACTCCCTGCCCCGCTCCTGGCTCTTCCTCTGCCTCCTGCCCTCCTGCAGTCATGCCCAGAGCAGCTCCCTCCACCCGTGCCCTCTGCCCTGCCACCCTGGCTTGGAGCCAGCCCACCTTGGGCTGAAACCTCTGCCAGCTGAGCCAAAACAGACCTCTCCTCCTTTAGGGTTAGGGTGTCAGGTTCCATGTCCCAGCAGGGAGAAAGTGACTGAGAGCCCCCAGCCTCCCCGCTCTGTTCTCTGGGGCCCAGGGCTCAGCTCCCTCCCGCCATCCCTCGCCCGGTGCTGCCACAGACCTGGGTGTGTGGGGGCTGGAAGCGTGCCTGTCACCTTGCGGGTCCTCTGGGGCGCCGACATGGAGGCAGAACAGAGGCGCGAGGCGCTGGAGGGGGCTGAGGTGCCACGGGGCGCAGTTCTTGCATGGAGGCAGAACAGAGGCGCGAGGCGCTGGAGGGGGCTGAGGTGCCAAGGGAGGCGCAGTTCACCTGCCCCCGCACCTGCTGGCGGATCCGGTCCCTCAGCCGCTCCAGCCGTGTGTCACTCTTTCTGGGCCGCCGCTGTGACCCTGGCACCCGGGATGGCCCCTCCTTCCAGGGCCAGTAGGGAGGAGCACGAGACACATGGCCCCCTGAGGAGCCAGACAGGCGCCCAGAGGATACTGAGCTGTCCCTGTCCCTGGCCTCCTGGCCGACGGACCACATTGGCAGGCTGCAGGCTGTGCCCCTCGGACTCAGCCCCGGCCCCTCAGCGTCACTGTCATCTGACCAGGCCAGGGCAGGAGGTGTCCCAAGAGCACCTGGCTGCTGGGCCGGCCCAGGCCACTGCAGCAGGGCCACGGCATGGTCCTCAGCCACAGGCGGACGGAGACCGTCTTCCCTTGGAGAAAGGGACAAACGTAAGCAGAGCGTCTCAGCCAAGCCCACCGTCCCTGGAGGACACTGTCACTGGAGGGTAGGAGGGTCAGAGAGAGGCTCTGCTGGCCTCAGACCCTGTCCACACCCTATGAGGACCAGCCCAGTGTCCAGATGGGGACCTGAGGCTGGAAGAGCCAGGCCTGGTCCCGTGCTGACCCCACGCAGGCAGCAAGTGCCCCCAGCCCATGCTGTCCCTACCTGTGCTCTGAGCCAGCCTGCCCGGGGCCCTCTCTCCCCAGAGCCCTGGGGCAGGACAGGCCCAGCTGTGGGGCCCCCCTGGTGCAGGGCTGCAGTGCACCCCCTGGACAGGTGGGCAGCATGCCCAGGATCGGGGTGGGCATGAAGCTGAGGTGGGGTGGCGCTGTCACATGGCGGCCTGAATGCCTACAGCTGGACACCCATGGCTGCTTGGGATGCCTGGTGCTGCCAACCCAGATCCTGGCCTGAGGGTAAGCCTTAGGACGGTCACTGAAATGGGGGCGGTGGGTACAGGCCCACTGGCAGCAGCAGGTGGGGCTTCCTAATAAGCCGCCTCCCAGGGTGAGAAGAATTCCAGGCAGCCTGGTGACAGCATAATAACCCCATGTCACTCATGATGGGTGTGGGCTCCACCTGCACCCCAGATGCTGCCCAGGACTGGGAGCCCTAGGTCAGGCCTCAGTCCTGCTGCTCTGAGGAATCACCGCAGGGGCTTCCAGCCTCCTTCAGTGGCCCTGGCCGGGCAGCATGGAGGGGAGGAGGCAGGCTGTGTGCTCAGGGCCCTGGGCTCAGCACCAGCCTCAGGCTTACCTTGGGCAGAGGCGTGAAGGGCTGGGGGACCCCAAAGTGCCCCTTCCTTCCCAGGTGTCCCCAGAGAAAGGTTCTAGGTGGTATGGAGAACACTCAGGATGTTTGTTTGGTTTGCAGCTCTGGGGTGGGTGCTCCTGTGTGCCAGGCTGTGCTCACTAATGAGCTGCACCTGCCCAACCAGGGCTGCTCCTAAGGCCCTGGGCTCTGAGAGGAGGGGCAGATGCCAAGGTCAGGCTCTACCTGGAATGAGATGTGTCACCGCCTGTGCACCCCCGCCCCTCCCCTCTCTCACAGCCAGTACCTCTGTGGCCAGGTCCCCCTGGCAGCACCGTCCGGCTCTGCCTTGTCCACCCAGCCCGGTGTCCAGTGCTGGCCTGGCTGCTCGGCTCCGCTGGGAACGTCACCCCTCAAGGCTGAAACGGAGCAGACCCCACACACCTGTCCCTTGGTGACATTTACAAGAGATCGGCAGTCTCCAAGTGTGAGCCGTGACCTGGGCAAGGCTGGATAGGGCCTTCTGGGCACTGGCTGCAGGGGCAGGCAGTGTGGTCCTTGAGAGGCAGGTCCCGGGGAAGCTGGGGGACAGCAGGGTGACCACAGGGGACGCCTGGGAGCCTGGACAGCTGTGGGCAGCACTAGAGGACTGCTCCCCCTCAGGCTTCCCTCCATTCCTGGGGAGCCACCCCACCAACCACCCACCCACCCTGCTGCCCTGAAGAACCTGTGCGCCAGGCCTGGCCCTGCAGCCCTGGCACCCGCTGGCCACCAGAGCATGGCCACCTCTTGCTGCTGGGCCTTCAGGTCCCCAATGCGGCTGAGGGCCTGGCTTCCACGTGGGAGAGAACAGAGTCATCAAGAGCAGGAGAGGAGCTGAGAACGGACGTCTTCTCCTCCCCTGCTCCGGGGCTCTGCCCTCAGCAGGAAGAGGGCCCAGCGTCAGGCCGTCCCCTGCACACTGGAGGCCCCAGTGTGTCATCTTAATACAAGGAGCAGCCATGTTACATGCGAGTGCAGAGCCATGAAAACAGATGCCCAGTGAACAGAAAATAAAACCCAACGCCAGAGTTGCGTGGCTGCCTGTGTGCTGGGACACAACTCCCAGGTCCGTCCTCCTGTCAACCAGGGACAGGGCAGCTCCCAAGGCAAGGTACCCTCTGCTGATGTCCAGGTCTTGGCCCAGCTCAGCCCTGCACAGCCCGCTGCCCCCAGGACAGCCACCTGCTGGGTCTACCTCAGGGTGGTTAGGAGCAGCGAGGCCCCCAGAAGAGCCCGGCAGGACCAGAGGTTCAAGGAGCACCCGGTGAGGGGAGCCCCGCTGGCACCCCCACTTTACGGGGGTTGGGGCTCAGCCCATCACACAGCCTGGTGGGGACAGAGGCCAAGGTATCCCTACCGCCTGCCACCCCGGGACAGGAAAGAACAGCTGCTGCTGGGAGTCTCGGGGCCTGTGGGCCACTTCCTGGAGCCGCAGAGGAACCCTCCCTGCCCTGCAGATGGTGGGCACAGAGGCCACCATGCCAGGTGCCCACAGGGGCCTCGGGCAAGGCCCCCTACCCACCATTGGGCTGTGTTCGCCCCTTGGGGAGTAGCAGGACCTCAGCCCTCGTGGTCAGGCTCCTGGGAGGACCCCCGGCTGGATGCAGTGGGTCAGGAGCCCTGGCACCTTGGTTCTTGTCCAGCCTAGCCCCACCACTGCCCCCAGGGTGTTGCTGGAGGTGCCACCTCCAGCTGTGACTTGCACGGGCTCAGCCTCTCCTGCTGCCCTCCGCAGGGGCAGGCTGGCAGGGTGGCTTCTGGAGCTGGTTAGGTAGCGACAGTGTTTACTCCTCTCCACCTCAGCGAGGGGAGGGCACCACGCCCACCGCCCGGGCCCCAGGGCCTGATGCCAGCACCCTCCATGGCAACAGCGTTGGGCCTGGGTGTCGGCATGGCACCCAGCCGCCGCCGTGTGTGCCTGACAGGATCTCCGGCTGCCGTGGCCGTGCCCTGAGCCACCAGGAAAGGGTCAGGGCCTGGAGCGCCCACAGGATCACGGGGTGGGTCACCCTGTGCAAAGCGCAGGCTCCTCTGCTGTCCACAGCACAGCACACAGCGCACCCACAACACGCCACACACACAGCACGCTGCGCCCGACACACCACAGGCTGCACATGCAACACGCGCCCTACAGTGCTCTGCAGAGCCTTTGCGGGGCGAAGCAGCCATCCCTCCAGCCAACTGTGCCCTTCGCCCACCTGCCCCCAGGGCAAGGCCCACACCACAGTGGCAGATGCAAGGGTGGGGACAGAGTGGCACAGGGAAGACTGGAGAAGACTGCTCTGAGGAGGATGTGCCTCGGAGGCCAGGTGGATGTGCTGCAGGGCCAAGAGGCTGTCCCGAGCTTCCCCACTTCCCCTCCTATCCACCCTGGGGCTCAGCCTCCAAGGGCTGGAAGCCCCTGACGGCCCTGCCCATGCTCCAGGGAGGCCAGTAGGCCAGGACCCAGGGATGCTGCAGCAGGGAGCCCAGCCCTGCCGCCCCGGGTGCTGCCCCTCTGTGCTGTGTGGGCTGGCCAGGCAGGGGCTCGCTGTGTCTACCAGCTGAGGCCACAGTGTCCCCCAGGCACATGCCTGGCGTGACCTCTCAAGGGAAGCAAGAGACCCAAGCAGCCTCCTGGCCACCCTGGCAAGGGACAGTCACCCAGGAAAGGAGCCTGGGGCCACAGTTGCTGTCTGCAGGGGCTCAGAGTGGCCACAGAGGCCAAGGCCTCCGGGACCCTGGGTTTTCTTCCACAGCTCCCTCAGCCTCCACCTCACAGACCTGGAGGAGAGGCTCCTGGCAGGGCCAGGAAAATGAGCCAGCACCAGAGGGTAATGGTGCCAAGTCAGCCTTCTTAGCCCGAGCCTCTCCCTCCCCACCATGGCCAGGGGCCGGGCAGTGTTGATTTGGTCCAAGTTGTGTAGTCCCAGGACAGAGCCCAGGACCTTGCAGGTGCTACGCAAGTGCTCACTACAGAACTCCAGCTCTTTTTCTTTTCTTTTCCAATTCTTTTGAGACAAGGCCTCTATAAGTGGCCCCAGCTGGCCTCAAATGCAATCTTCCCGCCTCAGCCACCCAAGACTCTGGGATTACCACCTGGCTGCAGCGATGTGAAGGTGAGCCCATGTGTGGGCCCACAGTGGGACCCGAGTCCTCCAGGTAAGGGAGGATGGACCCAACCAGGCTGCTTCTGAACTGGACAGGGGAGGGGACCCCTCTGTGTTAGGACAAGTCTAGGGGAGAAGGAAAGCCTGCTCTTTCCCCACCTGCCTCTGCCCTCCCACGGCACCCTGGCACCCCAAGGTGCCGGTGGACAGATGGGGCTCAGCAGCTGCCCGGCACTTACCCTCTGGACAGCTCCGGGGCTCCCTGGCTATGGGAGGGCACTCAGCAGAGGCCATGGCCTGGGACCAGCAGCCCTGAGCTGGGAGCCGCCACGGCAAGTGCCCAGGTGCTGGAGGTGTGGAGGAGCCACCCCACCCAGAGGTTGCCAGAGAAACCCAGAGACCTGGGCAGACTCCGCCTCCCTCCGCTCTGCAGCCTGGGAACACTATTCCCTTGCCAGGAGCCTCACCTACAACACTGCACCGCCCAGGCAGATCCCCGCCCTGCTGGGGAGGGGGAGCAGCACTGGGGCCCCCACCCCAGACCCCCAGCACCCGGGCAGTGCAAGAGGGTCCAGAGCCTTTGCCCTGCCTCTTGTCCTGGAGCCCCCGATGTGCACAGCCCTAAAGTGCCCTCCCTGAGACCCTGGCAGAGCCTGGCCTCAGGCACCAACAGCTATGGTGGAGGGCACCAGCTTGGAGCAGGGAGGGCACAGGAGACAGCCAAGGCCTGGCAGGTGGGTAAACAGAGGCAGTTGGCCAAGCACCGCCAGGTCCCATGATCCCGAACTCAATACCTGCAGAGCCACTTGTGTGCCTGAGTGGGGCCATGGGCTCCCTGGGGCTGGTGAGGGAGCCACAGAGGCACCCGGCTTCGGGCTCTGCCCTTGCCCCCAGCCCAAATGCCGAGAACTTTCCCATGCACCATTAGATCTGAGGACTTCGGCCTGGGGTGCTAAGCAACGTGCAGGGCAGGGTTGCTGCTTCCACCTTGCCCCAGCCCAAACGCAGGCGCCCTGACACTAGGAGTCCCGAGAACAGACAGCCCGGCCCACGTCGCTCAAGTCCCTAGCTGTGATTCACAATGTGACCAGCAGGGGGCGCACTCTCTCCGTCACTGCCGAGAGGTCTTGCAAGGGATGGAGGGGGGATCTCTGCCACCCTCGCCCACCTCAAGCTGGGTCCCTCCCACCCAAGAGCACTCATCTATTCCCAGGAAAGTCCTGTAGGTCAGGAGCTTGGGGCATGGGGGGAAGACCAGGCCGAGGCTTGGTCTCTGGAATACTGGGGGAGGGGCTTATACCTGGAGGCAGCGCCTAGGCCCCCAGGCAAACCCCTTGGACCAGAGCTGGGCCTTCGTGGCAAGGCTCCCATCCTGGGCAGTGTCCTGGAGGGTCGACCCTGCAGCCAGGGGGCGCCCCAGCTGTCCTGAAAGCGGAGTGAGACTCAGGTATCAGGTGTGCGTTCACTCCTGCACGGGGAGGGGGCTCAGGTGCGGGACGAAAGTTGACCCTGTCCTTCAATGTCAGGGAACAGAGAAGCCCACCCACCCGAGGGCTGAGCATGGAATCTGGAGCTCAGGAGGAGGAGCTGAAATTCTGGAGGACTTAGGACCTTCTCCTACCACGGTCCCTGCACCGGAGGCCACCCCCCAGAGTCAGCAAAGCAAGACACTGGGGTTGGTGGCAGCCTCTGTGGTTCAGATTGGCTCCTCCTCCCAACACCTGCATGCCTGCCAGAGCAGAGTCCTGCCCAGCCCCCCTGGCACCCCAAGGTCACCAGACCTGAACCCAGGGCCAGCAGCTGGGGAGCAACGCTGCTTTGGTGGTTGAGACAGGAGTAGGACCTCCTAGGGACTGGAGCAGGTCTGGGGCTGCGGGTCACAGCCTGAGGTCATGGGGCCGAGGCTGAGTGGAGACCTTTAAGGGGGACAGCGGAGGACACCCTAGCCTCCAGACCACCAGGGCCCCCTCCAACACCAAGAACCATCTCACCCAGGGCCATGCCTCTCCTGAGGACAGGGCTGGACTCGGGTGGGACAGAGGCCTGCCCACCTCAGAGACAGGGACTCTGGGATCAGTCCAAGCACAGATCCCGGCCCAGACAGCGGTGGGCAGGACGGCTTGAGTCCAGGAGTCCAGGACCGCCGTGGGCAGCCTCGACTGGGGCTGGCACTCTAGTAAGCAGTGGGATAGAGCTTGTGAATAGCCAGTGTCCTCCAGTGTGGCCCCACAGTGAGACATGGTCTATTAAAGAGAGAAAGAAAACACCTGGGCCTGGTGACACATGTCTGCAATCCCAGGACTCGGAAGCTGAGGCAGGATGGCAAGTGTGAGCCCAGCCTGGACAGCTCAGTGTCTTAGCCAGGTCCTGTCTCGAAATAAAAAATACAACAGGGATGGGGATGTAGCTCGGTCAGTGCAGAGGCCCTGGGTTCATCCCCAGTGCTCCCACACACAGCAGACTCCTTGTTGCCATCTCAGTGAGGCTTCAGAGAAGTTGTGGTCAATGCCTGTGGCCAGCCTGGCCCTCTTCAGAGCAGAAGTGAAGCCCCAGCTTGGACGCTCCAGCCTCACGCCCTCCAGGGCTCCAGGGCTGCTCTAAGTCAGTGGGGGCATTTTCATCTGGGACAGGGATGGCAGATCCTTTCCTGAGTTGTGGACAGCTTCCGAGGGGGACCAGGGGGTGCTGACCCCAGCCCTGGGAAGAGGAGGCCCCTGGCTGGTGTTGATTTTCATCTAGAGCAGACTGAGCATGCAGGGGAGAGCTGCTGGGGGTGGCCCCTGGCAACCAGCAGCTGGGCTGGGAGACCCCCGCAGAGGGAGTCAGACTGAGCATGCAGGGGAGAGCTGCTGGGGGTGGCCCCTGGCAACCAGCAGCTGGGCTGGGAGACCCCTGGGCAGAGGGAGAAGATGGGGAGATCTGCTGCTGGGAGGAGCTGCCTAGCAAGACCCACACCCCCAGGCATCCACGGTCAGCAGACTGTCTTGTCCCTGGCCCTCCCTGCAGCCTCTCTGCCCAATCCAGAGCCCCCAGCACCCTACTCCATCCTTCCCTACCCCCAACTTGGAGGCAACATGGCCCCTTATCCTAGCACCTGTCCCCTCCACTGCTGTGTCCCTCAGTGGCCCTGCCCGGGACTCAGCGCAAACACGTGTCCCTCTGGTCTAGCCACTGGCTGCCCAACACGAGGCGGTGTGAGTGTCTGAGGCTCAGGGCTGCGTGGATAGCATCATAGGGCAGTCTGGCTTCCAAAGAGGAGCCCAAAGGCCACACTGAGCCCCCACGGGGCAGATGGCACTCCTGTGTTCTGTGAGCCCCAGGCATGGCAGGTGGCACACAGGACTGGGTGCTATTCAGAGGCCTGGCCTGTGCCCAGAGGGTGATCGGGTCAGAGTCTAAGAATGAGCTAGAAGGTGGTGCTGGGAGGCCAGAGCTGGGAGCCCCTAGGCCAGCTCCTGTCCCCCAGCCTAGTGGCTCCAGGGGCACCTGGGCTCCCTCAGGCCTTGATGCCCACATAAGCCATGCTAGGGGGATGCCTGGCTGCTTACCCAGAGCTCAGGGTCAGGAAGGGACAAGCAGCATGGGGCAGCAGAGGGACAGAGCACACTAGGCTTCATGATAGCTGCTGTCTCTGACTGAGTCCCCCACACCAAAGGTGGTGTGGGCGCTGGGCATCCGCCGGGCTCCTGCCGGTGGAGGAGATGAGGAGGCCAGGGCTCCGCTGTGAGCAGCCTGATGAGCTAGACCCACACCTGGTGTCCCTTTCTCTGGTGGCCAGGCCAAGACCTCCTCACCATGTCGGCCTAGCCCTCTGCATCCCCTGCCCTGTCACCAGGTCGTCCTCAAGTGGCAGCCCATGGCTTCCTGAGTCAGGACAGACAGATTCCTGGGCAGCAAGCCCGCCCTCACGGCTGGTGCTGAGCCCAGGAGTTCCCACAGCCCAGGTCCAAACAGGAAGAGTCCTGTCCACCTGCAGCCTGCCCCCACCTGGAGTGCTCAGCTGCCCTCCATCCCCCCCCCCCTCCCCCCAGCAGGTGGGCACCG
>NW_022900948.1:48553741-48557514 GCF_012274545.1 Fukomys damarensis
CCTGCCCCCCCCCCCGCCCGCAAGAGGATGAGGACACGTGTGGCGGGATGCCACTTGCTGGGCCTGGTGGGAAGGTGACAGTTTAGTGCAGTACAGTGGATCCCAGACCCCGCCTGCCCTTGAGGCATCTGTGGCCTTTGCTGTCTAGAGAATGCATTCCTGGAATTCCAGAGGCCCAGCATGGTGTCTGGGGAGGAAAAACGCCCTGCCCCAGGCTGGAAGCATGCAGCCCCTTCACAGGGGACTCACCCCACTGAGCAAGGGGGCTCCCTGGCTTGTCATCCCCAAGGCCACCTCTCAGGACTTGCGCCCTGGTCTTGAGTCCCCACATATGAGCCTTGGGGGAAGAGGGCCAATCAGACCACAGAGACAGGGTGTTAGGTGAGGAAAGACTACAAAACCGTGAGCCTGCTATAGCCTGAGAAGTGGGTACGGGGTGAGTGGTGCCCAAGTGTACATCCATCCGCCTGGAGCAGACCACTTTGCCTGTTTGGAAGAAAGGGCTTTGTAGACATGACAAGAATCGTGAGATCAGGCACTGGGGATTTAGCTCAGTGGTTCTGGCACCTGCCTTGCAAGCACAAGGTCCAGAGTTCAATACCTGGTACCAAAAAAAAAAAAAAAAAAAAAGGAAGAAAGAAATGAGATCAGCCTGTCATGGTGGCACAGGCCTGTAATCCCAGCACTTGGGAGGCTGAGGCGGGAGGATCACCATGAATTTGAAGCTAGCCTGGGCTACATAGCAAGACCCTATCTCAAAAAACAAAAAGAGAAAAAACTTGGAAAAACAAGACTCATGAGATCATCCTAGGTTAGGAGACAGGAGGAGGACACAGGGAGGAGAGGAGGTTGTGGTACACGAAAGTTGGGCCTTGTGAGGAGAGATGCCCTGCTGGAACCCCCAACTGTGGACTTCTGCCAAAGGCCTGGCTAGGGAACACACTGCTCTGTGCTCTGCGTGTGTCACTTCCCCGTCGCGGGAGCCTCCAGCAGCCCTGAAGGAGACAGCGAGGACGGGAACCAGACGTTGCTGAGCCCAAGAATCTGGTCCCCCACACCCAAACCGTGGGAAAGAGGCCTCTGAATGCAGCGGCTGCAGTGGACACAGGGCCAGCCCAGCTGGGGGCGGGAGCTCACTTTCGGGGAACAAAGTCCCTTTGCCACCCCACATCCAGGCTGGGTGCTGGTGCCGCCCTCGGGAGCCAAGCCGCGAGGCTCTGGGCCTGTGTCTCTACCTGTGTCCCTGGCACACAGGCCACTGGTCTGCCAGGCATGGGGGCACAAATTTGGGAGGCAGGCCGAGCACGAGCCCCCACCAGGCTACTTGGAAGGAGAGCAAGCGTGTACCCACTTCCAGTGCCCGCCCACTCCAGGGCCTGGGGACAGGACCTCGCAGCTGCCAGCGTGCACCCCAGGAATGCAGTGTGGCCAGGAGTCCCTGCTGTGGGTGGAGTCGAGCCGTTTCCTGGGTACATGTGTCACCCCCAGGGTGACATTCAAGGCCTCTCCCAGCAGCCCCAGCTCCAGGGACTTCGAGGCCCTAAGGATAGGAAATAGTGGCTGTGATGCTGTAATGTGGTTAGGGACCTGGGGCAGCAGAGAGGACACAGGCCCATCTGTAGGGAGAACGGGTCCTCTCTCAGGCTAACAGGAGTTCAGGAGTGGCGGAGAACCTGTGTCCTTGTTACTAAAGTGTGCACTTGCGTGTGTCCCCACTCCTAGCCTGCCTCTTCCCTCTCGGGCTCCAGTCCAGCAGAGGCGGGCGGGAGGCCATCAGTAGGTTGGGCCTGGTCCCCTGCTGGGCTCCTGGGTGTTCCCAGCCCCCATGGCCCTGGCGGAGGGTTGGGACCACAGACATGCCAACCGCTGACCCTGCCAGCCTCTGGGACCCCTGTGCTGGGGCTGTCCCGGCTTCCCAGGGCCCTCACCAGCCTGACATCTGCTCGCTTCCCCTGAGCCCAGGCCTGCTCGCTTCTGGGGGCTTGGCCAAGGACCCTGAAACCACCCCAGGTCACAAGCCTCATCCAGGGCCCAGGACAGCAGGTCCAGGACAGGGTTCAGTTGGGTCAGGAAAACAGAGCCTGGCCCCCAGCCAGCTGAGCAAGTCACTGCCACCTCATCTGTCAGAAGGGACAGCATGGACACATCACACGGGCTGAGTGACCTCGGCAGCCCCGTGGCAGGTGACCGCTGGTGGAGGTGGCCAAGGCTGACCGCCAGCAGGGCTGGGCGTGCCCCAAGATGATGCCAGACTCTAGGTGCTCAGCATGCGGGCTTGGGTGGCTCCCTTACCCACCTGGCACACGGAAGCAGGTGCCACAGGCCTGACTCTTTCCTCACTGTAAGGCTCCTGTGAGAGCCCCGCCTGTCAGGACAAAAGGGGGTGCTCATGGCCTCAAGGGAGCTGTGCCGGCTGGGTGCCACGCGGAGGGAGGTGCCAGGGGTGCCAGGGCACCAAGGCCAGGACTAGGAAGAGCAGGGACTGCAGCTGGGTGGCTGGGTCCCCCCAGGCCTGTCACCCAGGGGCTCCTTGTGCAGGTCGGCCATGTGTGTGGGGTCTGCCACCAGGTGTGCCCACATCATGCTGCGTTTGTGGTCCTCTCTCTGGATGGAAGACAGCAATCTGTGCAGTGCAGTGATGAGGCCACAGCTCCCAGCATACCAGGCCCGGGCTCACTCCTCCCTACTCTTAGGGATGCACAGGGGCAGCTGGGCAGGTGCAGGTGCAGGTGCAGGTGCAGGTGCAGGTGCAAGTGCCAGACTCCTTAACCCAGTAGCTCATGGCCAGGCCCATGGCAACGGCTGCCAGAATGGTGATGCCCTTTGGGGACAAGGCAGAGGCATGAAGCCGGAATAGCAGTCCTTGGCCTGCCCCAGGGTCTAACCTAGGCTCCAGTGGACAAAGGTGGTTCCCATGGCTGCTGCCACCCCCCTGTGAGCAGTGTGAGCACCCAGTGGGTGAGGTGGGCTGGCTCCTCAGTCCTGCCTCTCTTCCAGGGCGGAGCAAGCCAGCGCAGGCCACAGCCCCTCTTTATCTTGTGTTTATTTTTGTTGCCATTTTTCCTTGCCTGAAGCCACTGAGCTGTGGGGAATCTGCCTGAGGTCTGGCTCACCCTCGGGTGGCCTCAGGCAGCGGGCGGGCGGAGGCTCCCTGGCAGGGCCAAGCCAGGGAGGAGCTCGTGAGGAATGCAGCCACTTCCGCTCCCTGGCCTGTCCCTGTCCCATCGCAAATCACAGCCACTGTCCCAGGGCTGGGGTCTCCTGATGGCACCAGGGGGATTGTGGAGGGGCTGGACAGAGGCAGAAGTGTGACCACACCCGGCCAGCCAGGGAGAAGGCCGGGAAATCACAGAGGACACAGCTGAACCCAGGGTACAGAGACCTGGGTGGGCAGTGCTGCCCTCTCCACCTCTCTCGAGCACTTGCTTCCCCAGGCAGGAGAAGGAGGTTGGGAGGGGCACGAGAGTGGTTTTCAGGGGACCGGGCCAGGCCATGTCTACCGTGTCCCCCATCAGGCCCCAAGCCCCACAGAAGCAAGAACCCCTACTTGCTTCCACAGCCAGGGCACAGAAGAAGAGGGGGAACACGGGGCCAGGGCACAGACCGCCAGTGAGGACAGGAGCTGAAGGTGCAGGTGGCCCCTAGGAGCCCTGGGGTGGGGACAGGCAGCCCTGCCCAGCCCCTCCCCTGTACTCCACGCCCCACAGCAGCTGGGCTGCACCCCGGGGCCCTCAGCTCCCCGGGGTCAGACGTGGCAGCTGTGGTGGGCGCCC
>NW_022900948.1:48557669-48578103 GCF_012274545.1 Fukomys damarensis
TGCCGCCAGGCGCCTCTACTCCAGGTAGGATGGGGCCGGGACAGCGGGGGACAGGGCGGGGCGGCCCGGAACAAAGGCGGCCCAGGAGGTGGCGTGTGGTGTGACCCGGGACAGGGACGCACCTCCCCGGCTACCAGGGCACAGCGAGAGCAGGGGGCTCGCAGTCTCCAGCCCCTGCCCAAGCAAGCCTGAAGGATGCCAAGGGACATGGCTTCTCCTCCCCGCTCTGCTGACCACAGGGCCTGGCTCTGTGTGGGGCTCGCTGCCCAGAGGCCACCCTAGCCTGGCACCGTCACGACTGTGCAGGGCCGGCAGGACCGGAGACCGCAGTCTCTCTCTGCCTGGCCACCACGAACCCCAGGCGGCAGGACAGGGCAGGAGCCAGCCACCAGGTGGGCGTGTACCTGCCGGCAGACACTTGCCTTGGAGCAGACCACAGGTGACCCGGCACCTGGTGATGATGAGTGGCTCTGGCCGGGTGGCACGTGCCCGTGACTCCCTGCCCGTGGAGGGTGTACCCCAAGGTGGTACCCGGGCAGCTGCAGCTGGTCCCCAAGTGGGCTGGGTGCTGCCAATTCATTCAGACTGGGCCTAGGGCTGGGTGGGTGCTCGTCTCAGCAACAGCACCCGGTTCAGAGGCTGAAGCCGGCCAGGCCCTGGATGGCCCCGCAGCCCTGACTCTGAGGCACCGCTCTTCTCTTTCCTCTGGCCGCTCTGGTTGGGGGCTTCCCTGCTGGGGTCCCGGCCCCAAGCAGTCTGACCCAGCCGGCAGCCTGTGCCCAGAACCTCACACCAAAGGAGGCTGCCCCGCCATCTCTGTTCTGCCACCGCCACTGGCCAAGACAGCATCCATTGTGGTTTCGGGGTCAGAGCTGGGCCGTGCAGGGGAGGGGCAAGGACTGTTCCTCCGCAGACTCAGGAGGCCCCTCCAGTCCCCCCAGAGTAACCCCAGCATGGCACTTCCTGAGGAGTGGGCCCGCTGTGCAGGGAGGGAGGGAGCGGTGGCCCCGGGAGACCCTCATATGGACCAGGGGGGCCGACACACAGCTGACACCCATGAGTCACCCGCAGAAGCCCCAAGCCAGGGGTCCTATGGGAACACACTGGGCAAACCCAGCTCAGGGAACTCTCTGGGGTAGGACAGTACCTGGGGACACTGGAGAGGCCCTGGGCCCGGCCCGGCCCCTTCCTCTCAGGTGAGGCCCATCTTGAGCCCAAAAGGTTGAGCCAGCCCAGATTCGTGCTGAGGGGCCATGAGCCCCCAAGGAGGGCACTTGGTCCTCACGGGGCAGGAGGATGTCAGGGAGGAGGGTCCCTGGCATCAGATCCCAGGGATCCTGGGGCACAGAAGTCCACTGTCATGTGTCCCATCCAACACAAGTCATCTGCTGGCATGGGAGCCAGGGCCGTGGCCGGGCTCATGACACCAGGTGGACGGGGTGCCCTGAGGTTTCTGGGGGACCTACATCACTTCCCCACCTGGAAAGGCTTGGACTCTAGGAGGTAGCTGTGTCTGAATGGCACCCTGAGGTGGGCAGGGGGGTCTATGAGCCCCCGAAGTTCCCACATGGAATCGCCAGGTGGGGTAGAGAGCCAGAGCAATTGGGGCCAGGGTGAGGTCAGCACAGGGCCCCTGGCTCAGAGCAGGGCTCTGGGATGTGGGGCTGTGAAGTGGGGACCCAGGTTCCTCTCCTGGCCTCCCAGACCCTGTGATCTGCTAGAATAAAACCCAGGTGGCAGCACCGGCACCAGAAGGAGCAGCCTTGGGCGTGACCCCGGGCTCCCCATGAACCCCACTCTTACTCTGCCCCTGCTTGGGCACTGCCCTTGACAGGTCCCGGGGCGTAAGCCCCCGAGGTCGCTTCCATCTCCTGGCACAGGCTCCCTCCTAAGGCCGGTGACCCTGCAGTCTGTGCCCTCTACCAACTCCTGCTCCCACCATGACACCCACTGTGCCCTGCCTGGTATCGAGGGTGTCACTCTGTGGGACGCCCTCAGGGTGACTGGTGGGGTGGGGAGTTGGGGCCCTGTGAACGGGGGCTCGAGGTTGGCCAGGGTCCTGTGCCTCAGAGGGGGAGGAAGGGGAGGAGTAGTGATCCAGCCTGGCGTGGGTGCCAGGGCCCCATGGAGCCAGGAGGGGCCAGCAGAAGTGTCGGGGGCCTAGCCAGGGCCACTGGGTTGGGGCCCTGAGCTGATGGCTCCCTGGGGACACTGCTGGTACTGAGACCAGGGGAGGCAGATGTGGTGGCCACAGCAGCTACGCTGGCCTCTCTACTGACCGGGACACCGGCAGGCAGCCACGGAACCTTGGCAGATGGCGTCCTGGCTCCTGGCCGTTGTGGTCTGGCACTGCCAGCTCTTTACAGAGAGAGGCACAGGGAGTGACCCTGCCAGAGTAGGTTGGAGTGAATCCAGGTCAGGACCCCAGGGAGGGGCAGTCAAGAGGTGCTGGTTCCTGGAGGGCAGGGCCTTTCTTCTCCAGAGAGGCAGAGGTGGCTACTGCCCACCAACTAAGCACTGCCTCAGCTCACAGCACCGGCGATCCCAGGCAGAGACAGGTCCCATGGGCCTGGGGTGGTGCAACTGGCAGGGCCGTCAAGTCCCCTCCCCTATAAAGCCCCATCTCTATCCCTGAGTCTGGGCTTTCTGGGAGCCCCTGGGCTCCACAGGCTTCCTGGGGACTCCAGACAGCCCAGCCCAGGGGCTGCAGCCTCTTGGGGTCCCCAGGGCACTGGGGCACCTTGGCAAGTGATCAAAGGGGCAAAGCCTTGGGGCCTGCAGCATGTATGAAGGGAGGAGAGGGTAGCCTGCAGGCCTGGCACTGCAGCTGTGAGGGAGACCAAGGTTCTGGCCCTACCGTGGCTGAGCTGTCCCCAAGTGAACTGTGACTGGCTTGAGAGGGAGCTGGCAGGGGACTACCCAGGGCCTGGGGTCCTGCTCTGGGTGCCCCAAGGTGGCCTCAGCATGCAGTGCCCCTCACCACCGTCCTACTCACTCTGACCCCACTGGGCCTCCCCTTACTGCTCAGCCACAAGGACCCTTCTCACCCCAGCTTCCCCATGGCCCTGGGTGGGTGGGCTGGCGGGTCTAGGAGAGGCCAGACTGCTCCCCCACTCTACGCTGGGGGCCGATGTCGAGGACCTCGCCTCTCAGAGCCCCTGCAGCCCTGTCTGTGGCTGGACCCAGTGTCTTCCTCCACCCTGGGGTGTCCCCAGCCCCCCAGAGGGTTCCACACTCAGCCGGACATGGGGGGCTGCTGAACAGGAGGCTAGGGCCCTGGGGTGTTTGGGGACAGCCTAGTTGGCGGGGGTGGCCTCCCTAGCCTGTGTGACCCACGTGCTGGCTAACTGGGGCCTGGTGCTCACCTCGGAGCCCAGGCAGGAAGCGGGCATCGAGGACTCTGCCCCGTGTCAGTGTGACCTGCTCCCCTCCGGGCACCTGTGGTGGTGCCAACAAGGCTGCAGCATTCGGACCAAGCTGGGTCAGGCGAGCAGCAGACTGGACATGGGTCCCAAGAGGCTGGGAGAGGCCAGGTGCCAACCCTGTCCGAACCTCAGCTTCTCTGTTTGGGTCAGTCTCCAGTGGCCAAATGGGTATTGCGGTGGAGCTCAGCACCAGTACAGGCAGCCCGGCCTCCCAAGGACCAGGGCCCAGGCACAGAGCCGGCCACAGGGCTACACTTGCACATAAGCTTCCCGAGGAGTTGGCAGTGACACTGGGTGGCTGAAGCCGCACACCCTGAAGGCTGCTGGCTTAGGCACCGTGCCCTCCCTATCCCCAGAGGCGGCAGGAGGGTTATCGCCTGCCCCAGCCCTCCCCAGCCTCTGCCGTCAGCGGCATCCAGCCTCTGAGCCACCCCTGATCCCAAGATCTGGGTCAGGCCAGGATGGGGGCCCCAGAGCACCTGCCCCAGGTCTCCCAGAGCTGAGGCCGCTGAGCCTTCAGCCTTCCTCCTGGGGGCATGGGGGACAGGGCATTCTGAGGCCAGCAGGAGAGAGGCCTGGTGCTGCAGCCCCAGGTATGGAGGGCCAGCCTCTAGCCCTGAGCTTGGCGTAGAAAGCTGTGTGCAAGGTGGTGTATGGCGCCCCCCACCCGCGCCCACTGCTGCTGCCTGTGGGACTGGAGCTGTGGCTGTACGCGCAGAAGATGCGGAACGTGGGGAGGCAGAGGTGTGATGGCCCAGGGGGTAGGTGGGGGCTTCCTGGGCATCTGGAGAGGAGGCTCCCGACCCAGACACCTGCAGACATCTCCTGGCACAGCAAGGCCCTCTGTGCACCTCCCTGTGCCTCTGGCTGAAGCCTCCTTTGGTCTGAGTCCACAGTTTGTTCCCAACCCATACCCACATCCTCAAAGGACAGTGACAAGGGTCCATGTCCAGCTGTTCAAGGACAGCTGGATGGGGACAAGCAGGCTTTATTTAAAAAGCCCGTGTGTGGTCGTGGCCAGAGGAGCTGTATTGTGGCTGGTTGCCATGGTGACTGTGGGCTCCAGTGGCCAAGGAGGTATCTGGATGGCCATCCCCAGAGGGCCCAGCAAGATGGCTGTGGGGCAGGGGTGGCCCCCTCCTTTTGCTGCTAGCTTCTGGGGAGCAGGCAGTTGTGGGAACGCCAACCTCAGCAGCATCCACTGTGGAGGGGAGGAGCTCGCCTGAGCTTCGGTGTCCCCATGTGCTACGTCTGCCTGAGGCTCTGCAATCCTGGTGAGCAGTGCCTGGCCTGTGCCCACGGCCTCCTGTGGCAGGGAGACCTGTGCAGTGGGAGGCGCCACCCCATCCAGGACCCAACCTGGTACTGCACAAGCCATGGTCAGGGGTCCTAGATCCTCAGTAGTCAGGCGACAAGCTCCCAGCCACCCTGCCCTGAGCAGGGCCTGCTCCCCTCTCCCAGCCAGAGCCAACCACAAGGCCCTGGCAGGAGCCTGTGGCTGTGGACAGTGGAAGTGGCTCTGCCAGGCTGGCAGGCCCCGAGGGTGAGGGGCTTGTCCCCCATAGCCTCCACCAGGGGGCAGCGGCACCTGCTGGGCTGCAGTTGGACTGGGCGGATGCTGGGCCGGCCAAGGAGGGGCTGGAGAGCCAGGGGAAGGGGCAGGTCCTGCTCAGGATCAGGCCCCACCCCTGCACCCCGAGCCTCCATGGTCCCTGGTGGGTGGTGGAGAGTCCACCCCAGGGTGCCGTGGTGCTTGGGGCCCCTCGGCCTTTGCTGCTGGGGGTCAGGCGAAAGGAGGCGGGGGCAGAGGTGAGCATGCCCGTGAGCACAGGTGACACCGCCCAGGCCATAGCCTGTGGTGCAGCAGTGAGGGGGTTCCATGCTGGGGGTGGCCATGACACCCTGTCTCGCCCAGGATGGAGGCCTCGTGCCTGGAGCTGGCCCTGGAGGGTGAGCGGCTGTGCAAGGCGGGTGACTTCAAGGCAGGAGTGGCCTTCTTCGAGGCAGCCGTGCAGGTGGGCACAGAGGACCTGAAGACGCTGAGCGCCATCTACAGCCAGCTGGGCAATGCCTACTTCTACCTGAAGGAGCATGGCCGCGCCCTGCAGTTCCACAGACATGACCTGCTGCTGGCCCGGTGAGCACCCGGCCGGCTGTCCTGGGGAGGGGACGGTCAGGAGCGGCCCCACGAGGGCCCAGACAGTGACGGGCCGGGACCTGGGGGGCCCCAGCAGCTGCTGTCCAGCCAGACACGTCTGTCCATGTGTGTGAGTGGCCAGGGCTCCACGCCTGTCTGTCTGTCTGTCCATACCCAGGCATCTCCTACACACCTGCCTCGCCCACCCCTTCCTGGCCTGGGACTTGGTCATCTCCTCTCCCTATTTTGCCCCTGCTCTGTTGGTGGCCAGTTCCCTGGAACCCTTGTGCTCCCTGGGACCCAAGTGCCACAGGTCTGGGACTCCCTCCTGCACCCTCCACTCCCCACCCCTTGGGCTCCCCAGGGTCGCCTCTGCCCGTGCTGTGCCCCTTCCCTGTCTCCCACCCTGCCCGGGTCCTCTCCACACCCCCAGCCACCTCCTCAGCACTGGGCCCAGCGTCTGGGCCTGCAGCCGGCCACCAACCTCACTGCTTGAGTCACGGGGCTGATGTTCTGGGCAGGGTGTTCTGCCCAGCCTGGCCCAGAAAAGGAAGTGGTCCTGAGCCAGGACCCCAGCCCAAGCCCCCGCTGCCATGTCACTCTGGGGACACAGGCTCCTGTGGGCCCCTAGCAGCCAGTCCTGGCTCCTGACTCCTCCTGCCCTCCAGGACCATTGGTGACCGCATTGGGGAGGCCAAGGCCAGTGGGAACCTGGGCAACACACTCAAGGTCCTGGGCAGATTCGATGAGGCTGTCGTCTGCTGCCAGCGGCACCTGGACATTGCCCAGGAGCAGGGGGACAAGGTCAGTTGTCAACTCCAGAGCAGGGCTGTGAGGGAGGCGGCCATCCCAGCCCCCTGGGCTGCCCAGCCTTCCCACCGCTGTGTCTGGATCGAGCCCCACTGCATGTTCCCTGTGGGAGTGAAGATAAAGTGACCCCCAGTGACAGGAGCCTGAGGTCCCACAGGAGCAGGGCCACTTCCGGTTCATGCAGCCGCTCAGGGCTGGGACCTGGCTGCCCAAGCCGCCCACTGCCTACCTTCACGAGCTCCTCACAGCCACAGGGGCAGAGAACCTGCGGCTTCTAGGGGCCAGTTGTACACATGCTCTACCCTTAGGGTTAGGGACAGCTGAGGGCCTGGCCACCTCCACCACCCCAGCGGGCAGAGGGGGAGAGCAGAGCGGGGCTCCCCTGGCTCCCTCCTTAGCCTGGGACAGCCAGGACGGTGGGCCACAGGTCGGGGGGCACACGGGTAGCTGGGGGCCTAGAGTCACACCCAGCCCTGCTCACCATCCACAGGTCGGGGAGGCCAGGGCACTGTACAACATCGGCAACGTGTACCACGCCAAGGGCAAGCAGCTGTGCTGGAGCTCGGCGCAGGACCCCGGGCACCTGCCGCCCGACGTGCGCGAGACGCTGCGCAGGGCCTCGGAGTTCTACGAGTCAGTGGCACTGTGGATGGGCAGGGGCACAGGGCAGGGGCTTGGCAGAGTTGCGTGTGAGGGCACAGGAATGGGCAGCAACCCAGGCACGGAGTCCCCTGCCCAACCCCACCTGCAGGCCCCACCCCAGTCCCACCCCTCCGGCGGACCAAACCCTCAGCCACCGGGCTTGGCGGCACTGGAGCCAGGGAGCCTGTCCAGCTGCCCTCTTTCTCTGGCACTCCCGGAAGAGCCCAGTTCCCAGCACCTCCTGGGCGGGCAGGTATGGCTGCTCCTGGTGGAGGGAGGGACCCGGCTCACACAGCCCCCACCCCAGGAGGAACCTGTGCCTGGTGAAGGAGCTGGGTGACCGAGCGGCACAGGGCCGGGCTTATGGCAACCTGGGCAACACGCATTACCTTCTGGGCAACTTCACGGAGGCCACAGCCTTCCACAAGGAGGTGAGCAGGCGTGCATGTCGGGTGGGCTGACTGGGGTGGAGCCTGCTGGTCTCCATCGGCCGGGCAGGGCTGGAGTGGGGACACTGCCGGCCCCTGCTTTACCTGTGCTGGATCCTGGGGCTCCTGTCTGTCCCCAACACTCATCACCGGCAGGCATCCTGGGAGGAGGTGCCACACCAGGGCTGCTCTGTGACCCCAGCCTTGTCTATCTGCAGCGCCTGGCCATCGCTAAGGAGTTTGGGGACAAGGCGGCTGAGAGGAGGGCCTACAGCAACCTGGGCAATGCGCACATCTTCCTGGGGCGCTTTGACGTGGCTGCGGAGTACTATAAGTAGGCGGCCCCCACCCAGCCCCACTGTGGGGGAGCAGGGGGGGCGAGGGAAGGACACCGGGCTGGGTGGGCGCCGACTGCTCAGCCTCCCCAAGGGCCAGGATCCCTGGCGGGTGCTGTTCTCTAGCCTCCTGGCCTGTGCAGTGGCTGCTGGGTGGAGCTGGGCTGTCAGGAGTGGGCCCTTCTCCGAGCCCTAAACACCCATCTCAGGCCCGGAGTGGTGGGCCTGGCCATCCTGGACTCCCCCAGTTGGAAAGTTGGTGGGGAACTCAGTATGTCTGCTGTGGCCATGGAGGACAAGGACACAGCCAGAGAGATCCCAGGGCCGTCCTGGGGTGGAGACCGGCACAGGGTCCCTCCTCACCGCACCTCTACCCCACGTGGGGTAGAGGGGACCAGGAAGCCTGCATCTGGCCCTCTAGTCCTCTCTGTCTGTCCAGAGCTGACCCTCTGCCCACTCTGCAGGAAGACGCTGCAGCTGTCGCGGCAGCTGCGGGACCAGGCGGTGGAGGCGCAGGCCTGCTACAGCCTCGGCAACACCTACACGCTGCTGCGGGACCACGAGCGGGCGGCCGAGTTCCACCTGCGGCACCTGCTCATTGCCCAGGAGCTGGCCGACAGGTGCGAGGCTGAGGGCGCTGGGATCCGGGGCGCTGGGATCCAGGGCCCCTGCCGCTCTCGTCGCTATGGAAACACCCCCCTGGGAGACAGGCACTGCACGGGGCAGCCTCAGGCCTGAGAGCTCCACGAAGAACTTCCCAGGGGCTGTGGTGGAAATGTCCTGGAGCAGACAGGGGCAGCAGTCCCACTGCGTCACCTCCCTTTGCAGTGGTTAAGTCCCTGTCAGGAGCGTTTCCCCTGGAAAACAGGTGGCCTAGCAGCCTGGGGAGCACAGGAGAGACTGCCAAACCGGCCACTAGGGGGCGAACCAGGCCAAGGGGCTGAGCACCGGCAGCCCCCCACCCACAGGGTACGGCCCTTGCCCCGCCCAGAGGGCCCCAAAAGCCTCCCTGAAGGCAGAACCAGCTCCTGGGAACCCACTTTAGTCAGGCTTTTCCAGGGTTTTTTGGGGGGGTTGTTATTTTTGGTACCGGGGATCAAACACCAGGATTTTGTTGTGGATTGGGGTGTGTGTGTGTGTGAGAGAGAGACTGAGCATTGAACCCAAGGCCTTTGCCCTGAGCTCTGTCCCCAGCCCTTACTATACTTTATTTTTTGAGACTGGGTCTCGATAAGGAGATAAATTACTTAGACTAGGCTCTAATTTGTGATCCTCCTGCTGCTGCCTCCAAAAGTTTGGGGAATATAGGTGTACACCACCAAGTCTTGCTGTGCTCATAATTCTGAGCAGGTGGTATTGCTGAATCTGGTTGGAGCTGCTCCCTGGTGGTGGGAATTTGTGGGAGGCCCTGGACCATGAGTGCAGTGGGGGCCGCCACAGCCTAGAACACGCTGTCCCACTACTCTGTCCGTGCTCCTGGGCCTGGGGGCCCTGTGGGACCCTTGCTGCTGGCAGAGGCAACCTGGGGTCACAAGGCGGTGGCTGCCATTGGGCCTTCCTGGGGTGGTTGGCAGGTGGGGAGCGTGGGCATGGACCCTTCCTCTCTGCAGGGTGGGTGAAGGCCGAGCATGCTGGAGTCTAGGGAACACGTACCTGTCCATGGGGAGCCCAGCGCAGGCCCTGACCTTCGCCAAGAAGCACCTGCAGATCTCCCAGGAGGTGAGCAGCTGTCTCAAGCCCCATGCCCTCCTGCCCTGTCCCTGAATCCTCAAGTGTGGTGGGGAGCGAGACGTCTTCACCCTTAGGGTTCTGGGTCCCCGTGGGTCCTTCTTTTGCCCTGCCCTTACCCCCTGGAACAAGGCCACAGGAGCAGCAGGGCTCCCCCAGAGAGCCCCCCACAGTGCAGATGCCCGTTTCCAGCTGAGGAAGCCGAGCCCAGGCAGGCCAGGCCACAAGGCCCTGAGCACTTTCGGAGTTGCCCAGGGACAGACCAGGGGATGCCACCCCTGGGGGCCAGCCCAGGCTGTCCAGCAGGTCAGGGGCAGTGCCCTGGGGGCCATCACTCACCCCCTGCTTGCTCACAGCAGATCGGGGACCGCAATGGGGAGCTGACAGCCCGCATGAACGTTGCCCAGCTGCAGTTGGCACTGGGCCCGCTGAGCAGCCCGGCTGCCATAGAGAAGCCGGACCTGGCTGGCTATGAGGCCCAAGGTGAGTTCCCAGCCGAGAGCCGTCCTGCTCCTCATACTCCAGCCTCAGCCTGGTCACAGTCAGGGTGCTGACCAGGCGTGGGTATGGTGGGAGGGATGCCAGGGAGCGAGTGTGGCTGATGCCAGGGGTGCAGGGGCCAGGGGCCAGGTGCTGCCGGTGGCTGCTGAGGAAGGAGCCACCAGGAGGCAGCAAGCTCCCTGACCCAGGGTGGCACCCACAGCTGAGTGTCCACGGCCTGCCTCACTGGCCTGATTCAGAGGCCCCCGCCACTCTCAGGGGCTGACGTTGGGGGTGGGGTGAGTGGACAGATAGCTGGGGGCACGGAAACGTGCTGAGGAGACAGGCAGGGGCAGTGTCACCACTGGGCAGCTCAGGGACCAGGAGCGATTAGAGGCGGGACAGCATTGTGTGCTCCAGAGGCAGGGCAGCTTGAGCAAAGAGGTGGCCAGCTGGATGCCACGTCCCCTGACACCAAGGACCTGTGGTCTCCCTGAGCCCCTCGGACCCATGACCCTGGTGGCACCATAGGGCTGACTCGGAGAACAGGAAGGCTGCTGTTGCCCACAGTCTGAGGCTCAGCTGGGAGCCCGGCCTTGTGTGCTCAGAGTACAGATGGGAAGTGCTGGCAGGGCCACTAGTGACCTCACCAGGTCAGCGACCAGCTCGCCCAAGGACAGAGCACTTCCCACGGAGCAGACAGATTAATATGCAGCCAGTGAGGGTGCTGTGCCAGCTGGGGGCAGGAGTAGAGCCCACTGCCTTGGTCTCCAGGGCCCAGCAAGGGCTGCATGTGGCTTGAGGGGCTTCCCTCCATGACCTGTACTGTGAAGGGGTGCTGAGAGCAGAGCGTGGCCAGGTCCATCCCCAGAGCCCCCACTGGGCGGTGGCTGTGTGGGTGAGGGTGGGGCACTGGGTGAGTATGACGTGCCGCCCTTCCCTGTCCCAGGACACAGTGTCTGTCTGGCTGTGGCTTTCTATGCAGCCCCAGCTTCTGTGTGGGTGAGGGTGGGGCACTGGGTGAGTATGACGTGCCGCCCTTCCCTGTCCCAGGACACAGTGTCTGTCTGGCTGTGGCTTTCTATGCAGAGCCCCAGCTCAGCCCCTGCCCCGTGTCCCCTGGCCAGTGTGGCCACCCTTGGAAGCTGGGCAGCAGGTGGGGGCAGGGCTGGCAGCTCCTGGAAAAGTTCCCGCAGCGACAGCCAGCTCTAGCCCTTGTCCCAGCCAGGAAAGGGGGCTGTCCCGGGTGAGCAGCCAGGGACAAGACCGCTTCTGTCCTCCTGCCCCGCCTCCCCGTCCTGCCCGAGCCAGTGCCAGACCCTGCCCACCCGGCCAACAGAAGCCTCTCCCAACGGGCTACAGTGGCAGGGCTGCAGTAGGCACAGGCAGCATCTGGCCCCTGCTGCTGGGGCTGGGGTGTCCAGCTGGGATGCAGCTGCTGGGGACAAGCCCAGGTCCTGAGAGTCTGGGCGGCCCTGGGGGACCCACCCACTCAGGTGAGCTGCAGGGGTGGGGTCCGGGGGACCACAGGAGTCTGGGCTCTGGGGACAGGTGCTGAGGGGCTTTTGTGGGGGTGTATCATCTGTCCTGCAGCACTGGGTGCTGGGTAGGCCAGCCCTGCCTTCCAGAAGCTGCCCAGAGGCCCTCAGTGGCCATGCAGTTGGTGGGGCTTGGGGAGCTAGCTAGACATCAGCAGCTGCAGGGGGCTGCAACCTGGTGGGGTGGGGGTGGGGTGGGCATGGCCTGGGTGGCTGTGGGGCCCCTTGGTGGTCACTGGCCTTGAAGCCAGCATCCAGTGCCACTTGGCTTTCCTGCTTGATAACCACAGGCGACTTCTGCAGCTGGAGCTGACCCTGCCCAGCCGTCAGGGGCCCCCACAGGGGGCAGAGACCCCATGGGACAACTCACCACCCCTCCTGTGGGGCTGCCCCAACCCACTGTGCTGTTGAGGACACGGGGTACCAGAGCAGGGAAACAGCAAGACCAGTGTGTGACGGGGAGAGGGAGGCGCCCCCATGGGGCTGTCTGCGCTCTGCCTCATCCCCGACAGGCCCCACAGCAGGTGCCCTCCACCCTGCATGTCCTGCCTGTGGTGGCAGCAGTCAGCCCATCAGCTTGGGCCCCACATTGTCTGGCACCAGCAGAGCAGAGGGAAAGGCAGCGGCAGTGGGGCGGTAGTGGATCCAACTCGGCTCTCACTGCAGACGAAGGGCAGGCTGGGCACCGAGCAAGGCACCGACAGTGGCACAGCTGCCATGAGTGAGAGTGGATGGATCCAGCTCTGGTGACGCTAGAGAGCCAGGGCTTCAGAGTTTTAGGGGCACAGGGCAGCTGCCCACGAACAGGACACAGCCTGCAGGCACAGAGACAATGGTGGGGCCAGGGTGCTTCCCAGACCTCTCCTGGGTAGCAGGAGGGACAGGAAGCCAGCAGGGGGACATGGGGCCCTGGTGGACTCCAGACAGAAGGTGCCTTTAGCTGTGCCTGCGAGCCTCTGCCCCGCCCACCCTGCCACAAGGAAAAGGATGCCAGGAGCGGGGCAAAGAACAGAAGGGCCAGCTGTGCAGGGCCCAGGGACAGGCACGCAAGAAAGAGGGACCCAGCCTAGCACCCAGTGCTTCAGGGGCAGCCGAGAAACAGGCCCTGCCTGTCCTGGAGTGCGACGGTGTGGGGTCCCGGCTGGGGTGGTCAGTGAAGGCCCCGAGCTCCGGGGCACATGGTCTCAGCAGTGTCCACTGTCCCTTCCTCAGGATACCCTCCTGATCTGGGGTGGGGGTGCCCCTTGGGACCCAGCCCCCTTCCCCATCCTGTCCCCTTCAGTGCAAGGGCGCCTCAGCTCTGGCAGGATGTGCCGCGTCGGAAGCGGGGGGGAGACCCTCCGAGCCCTGCTGCCAGGGCCTGGGGGCTGCTCTGGGCACTGTGTGGAGTAGAGAGGCAGCAGGTGGCTGCTCCCCGGGTGCTCTGGGCCACATCGGCGTGTGAGGGGTAGGCTGGCAGTCCCCTGCCCAGACCCTCTGCAGAGCCCCAAGTGCCCTCTGAATCAAGGTCACTTCATTTCTTGACCACTGGAGAGCAGGGGCGAGGAGGGCCTTGGTCAGAGCCTTGCGTGGAACAGGGGAGGGCAGACCCATGCCCCTCAGGTTCCCACTCCCTCCTCTGTGCCACCTGTCCCAGCCACTCATAGCCACCGCCTGCTTCTTAGGGTCCTTACGCATTCACTTTGGGCTGGTCTGGGCCGACAGCTGGGCAGCAGGCGGCCTGGCTGGCCATGGCAGGCTTGGGGTAAGCCCCATGTGGGCAGTGACATGGCCGGCCACCAGAGCATCCTCCTGGCACCAGGAGCTGCTGGGCTCATCGCCCTTCACTGCACTCCACGTCCACCTGACTGTGTCCCACACGTGTCTGCAGAGAGGGGGCTTGGGCCCTAGGAGGTCAGGTGGAAGGGTGGGTATGAGGCTCCTCATGCGTGGTCACAGGGGCCAGGGCAGAGGCTGGGGGTCCTCAAGGTGCCTGGCCTTCTCCACCCTTGTTCCTGGTGGGAGTGTGTGCCACCTCCCCTGTGGCTGGCTGGGCACCCCTGGCCCTGGTCCTCCCAGTCTGGGCTCCCCATGTGTGGGGACCCTGCCAGGCTGGCTGTCCCCAGGCCCCATACCCTGCTCTGTGAGTAGCACCTGAAGCTAGACTCACCTTTCCAAACCTCCTGCCTGGTGGGCAGGGCTGGCGCTGGGGCTCAGGGCTGAGCTGCACCTGCACCATCTTGGGGTAGCCTGGGTGAAGGTCAGGGGGAGTCTGGCTAGCTGGGTCCTTCTGGCTCTACTACCAAGCATGGGTCTGATGAGTACCTGGCAAGGCGGCTATTCCTCCACCCCCGCTGCGGCTGGGGACATAGGGGTCCCATGGCTGGGACCAGTCCAAAGGGAGCCAAGGCTGGCTCAGCCCACCCTGCCCAGCACAGCTGCCGAGTATCTGAGAGCTGCTTCGGGTCACGGTCCTGGGGAAGGCCCTGCATGGCTGACCTGGGTTCATCTGGGGCCTCCCCTGCCCCCGGCCAGGCCTGAGCTGCCTACGGTGGACCCAGGGGCCCCTGCCTGCCCCAGGCCACTGTGGAGTGACTTCAGGAGGGTAATCAGGTGGTCCCATGGACCTGGGGGCGAGCTGTTGTGCTGGGAAGCCTGGGGCATGGCTGGGAGAGTCCTGTGTTCCAGGATGGTCCTGGTGGGGGCGCCAAAGCCAGACATCCCCACCGGGCTGGCGTGTCTGCTGCCAACCATCTGGGGACAGAGGGACACAGCGTTCCTTCTCGTGGGGCTGTTGGGAAAGCTCATCACTGGTCTCCCAGGGCCCCCGCCTGGCCCTAGGCTCAGGCCAACACTGGTGACGGGGCCACACTGTCTTCCAGGTGCCAGGCCCAAGAGGACACAGAGGCTGAGTGCGGAGGCCTGGGACCTGCTGCGGCTGCCCCCGGAGCGGGTGAGCAGGCACGAGTAGACGGCAGGGCACACCAGCTGTGGGTGGCAGGCTGATGACCCTGGGGAGCCTGTTTGCTGAGCTCTTGCGGCATGGCCTGGTCCTGTCTGCTGGGAGACAAATGAGCCCTTGGCCACTGGAGGCCCTGCTGGGCCCATCTGCCACCAGCCCCCCAGCGGCCCTGTACCGGACCCCCACATGGCCCCACGTTCCTGCCAGCTGCTTCACCAAGCCGTGTGTCCCTTCCATGTCCCTACCCAGCCCCAGCGTCCCCAGAGCCCAGGGGCTCCTGCCTGCTCCCTGCCCAAAGGGGAAACAGAGGCTCCTCTGGTAAGGAGGCTGGCAGAGCATGGCAAACCCCAGACAGTTTTGGGGACCAGGTGTGGCGCTGTCCAGCCCTGGGCCAGGGGCCTCTGGTTCCTCCGCTGTAGCACTGGCTGGGTGTGGACCCCTGCAGGCCCAGCATGGGTTCCAAGCTCAAGGCCACCATGCTCACTGCTATTTCTTGGGTGACAAGACCGACAGCCCTGTACCTAGAAATCCCACCCTTCCCCTCCTCCTCCCTGTGTGCCCTGTGGGAGTGGGGCAGCACCCCCAGGCCATCCTGAGCTGGGGAGGTGGGCTGGAATCCTCCCACCCATGTCTGCCCTCTCAGGAACAAAATGGAGATGCCTGCCACAGTGCGGACTGGCGGGGTCCTGGCAGGGACTCACTGCCCCTCCCTGTGAGGAGCCGGAAGTACCAGGAAGGGTCAGACACTACCGAGAGGAGGCCTCGGGAGGGCAGCCGTTCCCCCCTGGACAGTGCCGACGTCTGTGTGCAGGTGCCCCGCACGGTAGGTGCCCTCAGCTTGGACAGGAACTCTGGGAAGGCAGAGGTTCTGGTGGCTGCCTCAGTTGCCCTTTTGTGGCTTTGCTCTCTGTCCCTGCCCCATCCCCAGCCTCACTGGGCCTTCAGACCCATCTGCGAGTCATAGGGCTGTGTTCGCTATGAGGCTCTGGTTGTCCCGGTTGAGGGCGCTGGTCCCTCCACCTGGGCACCCTCGGAAGTTCAGGGCTAGTTGGCAGGGACCCCAGCCCTGTGTGTCCCCACGGAGCCTCTGGGAGGTGAGGCAGTCAGCAGCCCCAGCGGTGTCCTGGAGCCCCCCAGCGGAGGTGCCCGGGACTGCAGCTCCTGCTAGGCGTGGGAGGGGGGCTCTCCTCGTCCCTTTCAGGGGCTTGGGGCTGGGGACACATTTGGAGCCATGCGAGAGATGTGGCCAGGGCAGCAGAGCCTCTGATGGAGAGGACAGCGGGAGCTGACATTGACCCAGGGTCCCAATCCACCTAGCCAGGCGTGGGGCCCTGAGCAGACGGGGACTGCAGGGCTGGGCAGGGCAAGTGACAGGACCAGGGAGGGCCCACTGCCAAGCCTGGGGCGCCAGTGCTGTGGGCGAGAGCCCTTCCAGGCATAGTGCAGGCCTCTCCACCGCGTGGCCAGGTGTGTGCATGGAAGCAGGGGACACAGGCTGGTGGTCAGGACCTTCTTTGGGCACAGGGCCGCTGGTAAGGTTCAGGGGTGCGCACAGGCAGGGTGCAGGTGTGGAGCAGAGCTCAGAGCCTGGGAGAAGGGTACCAGGGCCCAAACTCCCAGAAATTAGCCTAAAAATAGTCCCTCCCGGGCCTAATCAGTGCCCCAGCCTGCGGAGGGCGTGGGTGGGCTGGGTATTCTTAGCTCGGTGCCTGTCTGCAGCCCACCCTTCCCTCAAGCCTGGGGAGGCCGCCCCCAACCTTTCGTCCCACTGCGCTCCTGTCACAGGAAGAAGGCAGGGACCCTGGGGACCTGCGTACCTCTTCAGGTGCAGCCTGCTTCTCACAGGAGCCCCAGGGCTGTGATACCAGGCCTGGTATCACAGGCCCAGAGTCAGGGTCAGTGCTGAGGGCCACCAGGCTGAGAGAGCCAGGGCTGCCTGTGGGGGTCCTGTGTCCAGGATCGGGGGCTCCCTCAGCCCTACCTCGGAGGAGCCCACGTGGTGGGGTGAAGGGCTTTCCAAGGGGCTGCCTGCCCCCCCTCACCTCCTGGCGACGCCCACAGCCCCAGGGGAGCGAGGGACTGTGCTGTGCTCAGGGCCATGGAAGTGTTTACAGAGCAGCCTGGGTGTGTGCTCGTGTGCGTGCATGTGTGTGTGAGCCTGAGAGCTCACTCGTGGGTGTTGTGAGTGATCCAGCAAGGGCGGTGCTGGGAGGGCCAAGTCCTCTCCCTGGGTCCTATTTAAGCATCGAGTGAACACTGGGGCCCCGGCATCGGCAAGGAGGCAGCGCCTGGCACCCCGGGCAGGTGTTGGCTGTGGCGGCAGCACTGGGCACCTTGGCGTCCTTCCCAGGCTGCATTTGGCCAGGTGCCCTGTGCAGCTCCCGGTTGCTGCTGCAGGAAGGAGTCCGTGGTCTGGCGTGAGTGTGGGGTCCCTGGCCCAGGAGAGGCTAGGGTGCACAGGGGCCTCCGCTGGCCCCAGTGGGACAGACCTGACCAAGCTGTGCCCTACTCCCATGGGAACCGGGCTTAGAAGACAGCAGGGGAGACTGCTGCCAGACTTGAGGGATCTCAGAACTTCAGAGGAGAGGCTGGGTGTGGGGTGAGCCCTGTGGGACCCAGTGGTGTGCTCTGAGTTGTGCTTCTGGGTGGGGTGAGGGCCCCCCTGCAGCTGCATGGAGCCAAGCTTTCTACCTGGGCTGCAGCCCCCCCCACCCCAGCAGGAGCGATGGCTCAGGGCCGGGAGGGGGTTGGCAGGTCAGGACCCCGGAGAGGGCCCTGCTGTGACATCCTGTGGGTGGGGATTGGGGCCCGGGGCAAACCTTGCTCCTCCTCACATGCCCTTCAGCCCAAGCTCCAGCCTAGGGGAGGACCCTGTCCTGCCCTTCCTGGGGGAGCGTGGCTGGGCAGCCCCACCTTTGCTTGGGGCAGACACGGGCTGGGTTGAGGGCCCGTGGCCTCCTGCCCGCACCCGTGCAGCCCTCAGCAGAGGGTCCCCCTCCTCTCCTACTTCCTGACAGCAGAGCAGGGGAGGGTGGGAGGGGGCTGCCGGCCCCAAGCAGGCTGTGGCCACCTCCTGTCCACACACCCTTGGAGACCTGAGCCTGGTGCTACGCTGGGACAGTCCCCAGGACCTGCTGTCTCCTGCCACTGTATGACCTAGGGCCGGGCACACGGCCTTCTGGGCCTCAGTCGCTGGGCGTAGGACTGTCTCCAATGCATGGGGACCACAGGTGGCAGAAACTTCAGGCCATGTCCAGCACGGTAGATCCAATGCTGTTGTTCAGCCCTCTCCTGGCTCTGGGCCCTGTGGATGTAGGAGCTGAGGCCGTGCTGGCTCACAGGCCCAGGGACCTTCTGTTAGGCTTTGTGCCCACCACACCCTTCTCCCCCACCCCCATGGGCGGGTGACCCCAGGTCAACCCTGGCCCAGGCCCCACTGGCCAGGCTGTTAGCTCCTGTCCACCAGCCAGGGTCCTGAGATTACCCCACACTCCAGGGGCAGGCAGGACTCGGGGCTGTGTGGGTAGGGAAGACTGGTGGGCAGGTGGCCTGGCACTCCTGACACTCCCTGCCTGGGGACTGCTCTGGTTGACGGGCCCCATTGATCCGAGGGGTTTCTATCTGTCCCCTCACATCTGCCCTTCAGCCATCCCTGGCTTACAGGACGGCCAGGGCCTTAGTGCTTCTCCCACACCTGGATGCCTTGGGTAAGGTTGCTTGCTGCTGGCACCTCTATCTGCTGGTGATTGCTGCCACGTTGCCCACTGCCAGCACATTCGTTGTGGCCACCCAGGATACCTCCTGCCAGGGTCCGCTCCTGGATCCATCCGTCTGTCCCCAGGCAGTGCTGTGCTGGGGGCCTGGACAGGGTCTCAAGAGCAGGGTGCAGGGAGAGCCCAGAGGAGACCAGGGAGCGTGGGAGCATTCTGGGGGAGCAGGGAGGGTCCCGACCTCTGCCCAGAGCTGGTGCACAGCCTGGGCTCAGAGCCCACACCCACCCGCAGAGCATCCCAAGGGTCCCGTCCTCTGATGAGGAGTGCTTCTTTGACCTGCTGAGTAAGTTCCAGAGCAGCCGCATGGACGACCAGCGCTGCCCGCTGCAGGAAGGCCAGGCAGGGGCCGCCGAGGCCACGGCTGCTGCCTCGCTGGAGGAGAGGCTCGGTGAGTCGGGGCCCAGGCTCCGTCCCCTTTCCCCTCAGGGCCTCTGGGGCAGCTAGGGTCTCCTGCCAGGCCCTCTGGGACCCCAAGAGCCAGCCGCAGCAGCCCACCGTGAGGGGTGGGGCAGGCCAGTGGCAGAGGACCCCACGTCCCCAGAATGCATGAAGGAAATGGCGTCGGGTGTCAGTAGCCCCCACTTGGGCCTCACACTCTGCCCCACAGCCCAGCCCTCCGTGACGGCCTCCCCGCAGACAGAGGAGCTCTTCGACCTCATCGCCAGCTCCCAGAGCCGCCGGCTAGATGACCAGCGGGCCAGCGTGGGCAGCCTGCCCGGCCTGCGCATCACACACAACAACGTGGGCCACCTCCGCGGTGACGGGGACCCCCAGGAGCCGGGGGACGAGTTCTTCAACATGCTCATCAAGTATCAGGTGGGTCTGCAGCCCGGAGCCAGGGGTGGGCTGCCAGTTGTGGTGGCCAGGTCCCTGCCTCGGGCTGTGTCCTGGCATCCTGGCCTCCAGGGAGTGGAGCTACAGACTGGTGGACAGGGCTGGCATGGCCGGTGTTTGTGGACGCCAACGGGAGTGGGCTGGGCTCCTCCAGCTTTGGGACCCTCATGCTGGCCTCCCGTTAAAGCTGCCCCACACACTGGTCTGGGAAGACTCCTTGGGGCTGCCAGCGACACGGGTGCCCTTACAGTGCAAAGGAAAGCTGGGGTTGGGCTCGGGAGAGTCAGGATGGCTGGGGTGGGGTGCACCACTGTCCCACACAAGGCCCACCAGTTCCCGGATGTGACGTTCGTTCCCACAGAGAAGGCAGAAGCAGGGCCGCGGGCCAGGCATCTCAGCGGCCACCCTTAAGCCAGCCCCTTCCAAGGAGCCCAGAGACCCCCGTCCTCTCGCACGCACACGCCAGCAGCTGCAGAAGCTCCTGTCCCCTCTGCTCCAGGCCCTGCAGAGAAGCCCGGGAGCCCCCCAGGCCACCTCGCGTCCAAGCCAGGGCAGCAGGGCTCCAAGACTGGGCCACCTAGCCCAAGGGGGAGCCCCATGGAGCTCCTCATCACGGGCTCAGGAGCTGTGTGTCCCCGGCCCCCCAGGGTCCCTCCTGGCCAGTGCCAAGGGCCAGCCATGCCCCAGCCGGCTCCTGGGGGTCAGTGGGCCCTGGGAGCAGGACCTCTGGGGCCCCCAGCCACTCAGCCCCAGGCTCGGCTCCCACCACACCGAGCAGGTATTGCCCAACCCATCTGGCCGGGGGGCAGGGTGGGGCGTGGCCCAGGAGTCAGTGCCAGGGCCGGGGATGCAGGGGGCTGAGGTGGCCAGCCAGGCCTGCCGGGAGAGCCCCCAAGGGCCAGGGTAGTGTGACCCCCACCTGCCATGTCTGCCCAGTCCTCCAGGATCAACGACCAGCGCTGCCCACCCCCTGACGTGCCGCCCCGGGGCCCCACCATGCCAGACGAGGATTTCTTCAGCCTCGTCCAGAGGGTGCAAGCCAAGCGCATGGATGAGCAGCGTGTGGCTCTCACCGGGAGCCAGGAGCAGGAGGCCAGTGGGCCACCCAAGCCCCCCCAGCAGTGCCAGCCAGGTGCCAGCTAAGGCCGTGCACCCCACCTCTGGATGCTGGAGGGCACCCTCACCGCCCACACCGGCACAGCTCCCAGGCAGCCATGGCTGAGGGCAGCTTCGAGCCCCTCAGCCCTTCCTGGAGAGCTGACGATGGGCACATGGCCCCTCCAGCAACCCCTCCCTCGGTCGTTCAGGCTTCCCACAGGCCCGGCCCGGCCCCGCCCCGCCCCGCTCCCGCCCCCCCTGGCCT
>NW_022900948.1:48578144-48583340 GCF_012274545.1 Fukomys damarensis
CCCAGGCAGCCATGGCTGAGGGCAGCTTCGAGCCCCTCAGCCCTTCCTGGAGAGCTGACGATGGGCACATGGCCCCTCCAGCAACCCCTCCCTCGGTCGTTCAGGCTTCCCACAGGCCCGGCCCGGCCCTGCCCTGCCCTGCTCCGGCCAGGCCCTTGGCATGTGGCCCCAATCCTGGTGCTGTCTGGACCCCTTCTGGGCTCCACTGTGCCCAGCCAAATGTGAATCCCGCCATCTCCCCAGGCCCTACGAGGGGTCTGGGAAGACTTCTCAGGCTGCCAGCAATACAGGCAGCTTCTGTCCCCAGCCGGCCCTGGAGGACAGTGTCGTCCAGGCTCCTGTCCCCTCTGTCACCCTACTCCTACCCAGCTGCTGGAGGGGGCCGGCAGCACAGAGGGCCCAGCACAGGCAGCCTGGCACGGCAGTGGGGCAGGCAGGTCCTGCCCCTGGCCCTGTCCACACGACAGAAACAGGGCACTAATTCCAAGCCCCCATCGCTGGAGCAGACAGCAAGCACCATGCCGACCTGGCGTGGGCGATGGCTCAAACCAGCCTGGGGACCCCATGAGCATCCACCCCTCACCACCGAGAGGGGGGTCAGCCTGTGGCATCAAGCCAGGGACCCCAAGATTTGGGCTGGACCCGCTTTGGGGACCATGGCTGGCCCACTCTCGCCCAGACGCCTGGCAGCTCTGGGATACCCACGGCCCCTTAGTCCCCAGGGCATGTGGCAGCCACAAGGTCCCCACCCTGGGGCACAGAGAGGCTAGAGGGCCAGCCATGCTGTCAGCTGGGGGCCTTGCTTCTAAGAGGGGGCAACCCTGGGGTGTTAGGTGGGGTACCTGATACTTGAATGTACGTGTGTGTTTATCGCTCACTCTCGTGTGCCATGTCATCCATGCCCCCCCCAAGAGGTACGTCTGCTTTTGTTTTTCCTGAAAAATAAAGTTTGCCAAGCGACTGTGGCCACTGCTGGGACTGGGGCAGGGGGCTGGCTCTCCTGGGGCCCCAGGGCTGGCCCAGCCCATACTAAGCGCCTACTGCCATGCAAGCCCAGCATGATGCTGTTGTCTAGTGGCCTCTGCCCCCTGTTTCCGTCGCTCTAGCTTCGCAAGGGCAGGTGTCAGGAGCTAGATGCTCACAGCAGGTTCAGCTCTGCCTGCTGCTGGCCCCCAGCCAGGTCTTTGATCCCAGAGTCCAGTTCTACAGGATCCACATGGGGCCTCAAGTGCCCAGGCTGGGGCACAGGCTCAGGGCCGGGCATGGCATGTGCCAGCAGGGATGCCCCTCTTCCTCAGCTGACCCCATGGTGTTGCAGGAGGGGGTGGGACAACCCTGTGCGACCCCTGACCTGCAGTCCAGGCAGAAGCGCTGAGCCCCCTTCCCCAAGAAGTCACCCCAGGGGCAGGTGGCTGAGGCAGGGCTAGGGCTCCCCAGTGTGAGGGGCAGCAGACCCTGGAGGGTTCCAGCGAGTAATCGGGCACAAAGATGAGAGGGACGGTGTTGGCAGTGAGGCCACTGGATGGAGGGTCAGCCTGTGACCACTGTGCTGGGCTGGGCCCAAAGTCCCCAACCCCAAGTGCCCACCTTGACCCCAGGAAGTCAGATGTCCTATGAGGGGCACAAGGCACAGCTCTCTCCAGAAGCCTGACATGCTGGGCACTGGGGGGCAGGGAGGCTGGGCAGCTCACAGGTGGTGGCCACCGTCCCTCTCAAGAGGGACGACAGGCAAGGTGGTGAGGGTGTGGCACTGCCACAGAGCCTCACTGAGGGTCCTTGATGGCTCATGGAACCCTGAGGATAGACTGCCCCCTGCATCCCACTGGTTCCTAGACATCCTGGAGGAAGATCACAGAGGACACGGTGTGGGCCATGCCCCCCTGGCCTCCAGGCCTAGCCCACCCAGGCTGTGGACCCGGAGCACCACCCAGAGCACCATGCCTGGATGGGGGTGGGGACACGCAGAGGCTGGGGTGAGCAGTGGCTCGCACACAGGTGTGGGGAAGGCCGCCAGTGTTAGAGGCAGCGCAGCACCAAGGGACCCTGCTCAGAAGGCAGAGTGGTGTAGCCCGTAGTTTCCACCGGAGGCAGGGACCATGGGACTGAGGGCTTGGTACTTGCTGGCCTGAGGGATGCCAGGCTCTGGGCACACACACAGGCTGGCCCCAAGTGAGGCGGGCAGGACACAGGGCCCCACACGACTCTGAGGACCCTGCGTTCACAGTCTGCACATGGTAGGGGGCGGTCAGGCCCCAGAACGCAGAAAGGATGTGCTGAATACCCACGTCTGCACTGTGGGCCTCAGGTTCCTGGCATAAGCACAGGATCTAGCCTGCACTTCCAGGTCCAGCCAGCACGCTCACCTCAAATGCCAGCCAGACCCTTAAGGCATGGAGAAGCCCAGGCCCAGCCTCACCTACTGCAGGGCCTCTGGAAGCCCCAGCTGGTCCCTGCAACCTGGGCCTCTGTGTGGAGCAGGCTGGAGGCGGGAGGGGCAGGCCAGCCCCGGGGGCCCACGACAGCTACACAAGCGACAGGAGGCTCCGGGTGGAGATAATAGCAGGCTGCTAGTGGAGGGAAGGGTAGGACAGGGGGTAATTGAGCCAGGGCACACGCTGCACCCATGGCAGCCTCCCACGGCTGGCATGAGCTGGTAATCACTAGCTGGGTCCCGTGGGGACAGGTGCATTGTGTCCCTGTCACGCTTGGCTCAGCCGCCACCTCCGCCCTCTCCCCTTTCAGGTCCCTCCCTGCCAGACAGGGCTGGTGATTAATGCTGAAGGTCACAGGCGAGGACACTTCTGGAAACAGCCACGCCTGCAATCGCTCACTTCCCTAAACACAGGAACATCCTGAGAGCCAGTCAAACAAAGCCTGGAGACGAACCACACTCAAGAGGCCGCGCCAGGGTCCAGGCTTGGGATGCTCTGCCACTCAGGCTCCTCTCTAGCACACCCACCCTGTGCAGGGGGCAGGGGATGGGAGGGAGGCGGGTCAGGGCCCTGCCTGAGGCCACACAGAATCGGACTCCATGCCAGGCCCCTGCCCACCTGGATGAGGGCAGCCCAGCTGCAGGCAACGGCACCAGGGAAGTGGTTCTGACCCCAGAACAGAGACCAGAGAGCCAGCCGCACAAGCAGAGGCGAGCTTTACTAGCAGGAGAGGCCACATCCAAGAGGCTGGGAGGAGCAAGCGTCTGTGACAAAGGCAGGAATCAGTTCCTCTCCGTCCCACCAGCATGTGTGGGATCCTCACTGTCGCCCTCTTCTGGGCCCACAGGGGACTCGGGAGCCCCTGCAGTCTCCACAATCAGCTCCAGGGTCCCCTCGCGGGCCACTCGGTGCACTTCCTCCCCTCGGGCTGCCAGGATCTCTTCAATGTTCCTGCAAGATAGAGAGGTGGGGTCACCACACACACTGCTCCCTTGAGGGCTCCCCATGGCCAGGGTCAGCCAGGAGCAGTGTCAGCCAGGGCCACTGAGATAAGCACTGGGGACCACTAGCCAAGGCCTACTCCCCGATCCTGTTTCCCACAGGGTGGAAGAGGAAGGGGTCTGCACTGCAGTCTGACGGACCATGGGGCCAAGGCCCAGCACCAGCCCAAGCCCGGCACACAATCTCACAGGTCCTTCGCCACAGCTCTGCCAGGTGCTGCTTTCCGTGCCCACACCCACGTGGAAATGCAGCTCAGAAGCCATGAGCCAGCACCCCAGTCCTCAGAGCACTAGAGCCGCACACAGATCACCAGGCGGCCGCAAGGCCCAGAAAGAGAGTAGCCCAGGGTGGCTGAGTCCACAGCTGCTGCTTGGGGTGGCACTGGTACCAAAGGGCCGTTGTTCCTGGCTTATCTGAACCAGGCAGCAGGTGGACAGGAGCCCTGGCCAGTGCTGCTGTGAGGGTGTCATCAGGACCATAGGCCCCCTCGCCATCCCGCCAAGGGCCTCACCTCTTCCCGTGCAGGTCGGAGAACCAGCCCAGGTTGTCAGCGATGATGTGGTGGTTCTGGCAGCCTGGGCAGGTCACAATGACCACACCCTGGTGATAGGCCAGCTTCGAGATGCGCTTGGAGGACCGAGTACCACAGACCTGGCTGGGGCAAGCCAGGTCAGGTTCCCGGAAGTACCCTCGGAGGACCAGTCCAGCCCCCAGTACAGCTCCGCCCCTCTCCAGAAGGCCGCGCCCCAATACAGCCACGCCCCCAAGGGCAACCCCACCCTCTCAGGAAGACCTGCTCTCGAGCAAGTTCCACCCTTTCAGGAAAGCCCCGCCCCCAGGGGCGGCCCCTCCCTTCAGGAAGGCCCCGCCCCGAGACTGACCCGCCCACCTGAGCGCCCCGTCCCTCGAGGTAGGTAGCTCCTCCCCTCCGGAAGGCCCGCCCCTGAGGCAATACCACCCACCCGGATGGCCTGGCGGGACGTCTTCAAGCGCCAGCCTGGAGGCCCGGCCTGGGCCGTGTCCCTTCGCAGCGCCCCCGCCGCGTGCCCACCTTGCAGGTGTAGACGAGCTGGTAGTGCGCCGCCTCTAAACGCCCCAGCCCTGCCGCGGGCTCTGGCCCGGAGCTTAAGGGCCGCCAACCGTGACCCCAGGCCCAGGCCCTCGGTCTCCCCGCGGCCTCTGGGTGAGCCGGGCGGACCCACAGTCTCCTCAGGCCGTGTTCCCAAGGCCGCACGCCACCCAGTAGTACCGGCATGCGGCCCAGCGCCTTCCGCAGCATTCTGCCTGCTGGCCTGGGGTACCCGGGCCGCCTCTCCCGGGCCCGCCCAACGCGTCCGAGGCAATGCCCGCCATCTTGGAAGTGGGCACAACGGGCCCAAGCGGCCCTCGCGGCTTCCGTCCGCCGGCCCGGGCGTGCCGCCCCCTGCCGCCGCCTGTATTACTGCGCTTTCTCCTTTGCAGGTTTTTATTAATTGCATGCCCCGGATCTCTACAGTGCACCGTTAGCTACAATGCGAATAGGAGACATGTCACAGCACACGGACGCGCGCCGCGGCAGGAGACAGCCCGCGTTCCTGGCACGCTAGGAGCCCTCGGTGTCTGTGTTGTCGCTGCCAGTCGTGTTCCCGCGGTCGCCCTCGCCCTGTTGCCAGCCGCTCTGCACCTTCCTGAGCGCTCGCTTCCTGCGGGAGCGGTGGCAGGTGTAGGCAGTGTGCCGGTGTGGCCGTGGCCCCAGCCCGCGCCCGCGGCCCCAGCCCCCTGC
>NW_022900948.1:48583375-48588176 GCF_012274545.1 Fukomys damarensis
TCGCCCCCGCCCGCGCCCGCGGCCCCAGCCACCTGCGGTAGTTCTCGAAGCTCTCCTTGAGGCGTCGCCGCTCCTTCTCGGGGGGCTCCCCACCAGCACTCGGGCCAGCGTCCTGTGAAGGCGAGGCCAGCTGCACCTGCACGCCTTGCCCGCCCGCCCGCTCGCAGGGCCTCCAGGTCGGCTCCGTGTGCAGGAGCCGAGGAGTGCCACTCATGTTCCAAACGCTGCACCCAGGAACGACCCGCGGGTACCTTGGCATCATCCCCAAGGGGAGGAGTGGCCAATGGGACACAGGGCTGAGGGGACCCCGAGAGAGAAGCCTTACAAGAGGGCTCAGCGGGAGCGGCTCCTTCTGCAAGGACACAAAAGGCTGCTCCGGGTTCTCTCCCTCGGCCAGGCCACCTGGAAGACAGCAGGGCCTGGGAGTGCCGCCCCTGCCCTCTGCCAAACCAGCTCACTCAGGCTGATCCAGGAGGTCTCCTGGGGTCCTCACGAGAGTTCAGTGACGATGTCTCACCTCACAGACGAGGGACAGAAGACCTTCCCAGCCCTCCACTCGAGGTGGCCCTGGAGCAGGGCCCAGCACTACCATCACTGCCAACCCACTCCTGAGCTGGCTGCCTCCAAATGGCTGAGGGCACACCAGGCAGGAAAGACCCCGATGCCAGGACAGTTTGCCCACACCTGCCCCAGGCAGTGTCCCCAGTTGCTGAGCATTTTTGGTTACGGTAGCACCCAAAGGTGGGCATGAGGGTGAGCAGCAAGGTGGACACTCCAGGCAGCTGGAGCACTGGAGTCCACCAGGGCCTTGGCAGACCAGGCCTCAGGCCGATTGGGCAGAAGGTGGTGGGGCCTGGCAGGGCTGCATTGGCACCCTCGCCTTCCCACCTTCACGCTTCCTGGTTGTTCCTGGGTCCTGCCCGCCTATGCCCACGTAGGTTCCGCCACCTCAAGTTCACATCTTCTGGGCTGTGGCGGGCAGCCTGCCCCACTTCTCCATTTGCTGCGACTTCTTCCCCCTTTTGCCTTTGCTCAGAGGCTGGGTCAGGCTGCTCTGGGGAAGTCTGTCTCCATTCCCACGCAGCCTCAGAGCCTCAGCCCTCCTGCCTTTGCCATCCCTCACCTTCCCAGCAGCCCTTGCCCCACCTCCAGGTTTCCCCAAGGGGCACCATTCTGTCCTGGCCAGACCCGGGCCCAGTCCTGTCTCTGGGATGAATAGCCCAATTTTAAAACCAGGGTGGCAGGGTCCTGTCCAGCTGCTCAAACCCCACCCCACCCCCGGGACTGTAGACAGCACACAGCATGTCCTTGCCCTGCTGGTGGGTCCTCACTTCCTAGCCTTGTGCACTAGACAGTGGCCCACTGCTCCCTCCCTCTGCTGAGTGTGTGAGGGGCAAGCCCTGGTCCCTCTGTGATCTCATGGCCTACAGGGGGGCAGTCCACAGCCAGTGCCCCAGAAACATGTTCTCATGGGCCACACACCCCATCAGCTGGGCCCAAGTCCCAATCCGATTCCTTGTGTCCTTGACCTGACAGCTTATCCCCCCAAGCCTCATTTTCTCCAAAATGGGTGTGCATCACCTGGCTGTGCCTGCCTAGAGCCAGAGAGCTGTCCAGGAGCCTCCCTGGAGGCTCACTGCGTACCCTCACCTCCTCACCTTTGTCTGAGAGTTGGGCATCATCCTCCAGATCCTGGGGCAGAGAGAGCTTCCAGAGAGAGGCAGGTTATCCTGTTAGGCCACTCTGCAAGCCACACTGCCCCTCCCGCCCAGGACCTGGCCCACACTGGCACCCTCTGCACAGAGCATCAGGGGCTTCAGGCTGCCCCTCCAGGGAGTGGGACAGAGAAGGCAGCCCTGTACCCCTCTGAGACTAAGTACAGGGGCCCAGGTGGCCAGGGAGCAGAGGCTGGGAGCCGCTCACCTGGGAGTTCCTAGGAGAGCTGTCCTCTAGGTCAGAGCTCTGGGTCCCAGGGAAAGGGTCGGTTAGCAGATTGTGGGGTCCCCTCCAGCCCCCATCTCCACCCCCCACCAGGCTGCCTGAGGGCTGTCACTAGGCCTCAGCCACTGTCCTGCAGTCCCACTTCCCACTTGGGCTACCACAAGGACATGCCAACCTCACTGAGGAGGTGGAAGGGGCTGGCAGTGGGGCAGTGGCTGTGCCAGGCCAGGCCCAAGCACCCCACCAAGCTCCTTCTCTGCATGGATCCCGACCCAGGCCCACCAGGACCACCGTGTCCAGCTGCTGCTGCTTGAGCCGGGCCTCGGCAGCCAGCAGCTGGCCCTCGCACTGGAACAGCTGCAGCTGCAACTCGTCGGCCTTCTCGCCCAGCTCGCGGACCCGCTTGCGCAGCTCATCCTTGTCCTGCAGGCTCTGGGCGCATTGCGTGTGCAGCTCCTCCCGAGAGACCATGGCCTGGGGACACGTGGGCACAGCTCGGCTGCTAGCCGCAGGCAGGCACCCTCTCCAGCAACCCGCAGAGCTGCAGAGGCCTCTCCCCTGGCTTCCCCGTGGACATCACCGGCTTTCCGGGGATCGTGAGGGCAGCACTTTCCCATCCCTCCCACTCGCATGCCCTATAAATCCGGGAGGTACGTGGCATTGGGGACATGATCACCAACACCACCTCAGGTTCTGCTGTGTGAAGCTCACACTCTTTACCCATCCCCTCCAGGGGACCCAGGGCTGTGAGACCACTGTACAGCTGAGGAGGGCCCTACCAGCCTCAGGACAGAACCTGAGCCCAGCACAGGTAACAGGAGGCCATGGAGAGCCACAGCTGAGGCAGGAGGTAGGGCAGAGGCAAGTACATAACAAAGCGTGGGACAGGGATGGAGAAAACAGATGAACAAGGACGACTGTGTCAACACGTCAGAAAACCAGCCAGGCACGGTAGCACAGGCCTGTAATCTGAGCACTCCAGAGGCTGAGGCAGGAGGATCACTAGGAGTTCAAGGCCAGCCTGGGCTATTTCAAAAAACTAAAAAAAAAAAAAATTCAGAAAACCAATAAAGATCACCCTATCCCCTAAGGCCTGTGTCCAGCCTCATCTGCATTGTGGTTTTGCCCCACACACAGTGGGCTTTGGATGCCATGACACCTTGTGTGGTCAAAACTGCTGTCACACAGGCAGGGGAGTCAGGAGCCACCAGTGGGGCTGACTCCTGTCCATCCCAGGTTCACGCAACCCCAGGGTCGGAAGAGGCCCGCTTGCACCATACAGTGGATTGTCACTTCTTCCCAACTGTTGTTATTTCTCTTTAATAAATCTTATCCTTGCTACTCCTTCTGAGCATCCGGCTGTTTTTTGTTCAGAACACCAAGAACCTGGAAACCTCTCCTGACCAAACCCATCTTGGGATAGCACACGGATCCCAGCCTGGTGGCCAGGACTTGACTAGGTACTGGCAGCTGCCTTACTCTTTGTTGCTTCTTTGATTAGAGCCACCTGGAAGGAGCCGAGCTGCCCCCTCATCAGTACCAGGGGGCTGTGCTAGGGAGCTGCCACCAGCAGCCCCATCCGGGGAAGCTGACACAGGACCTCCCCAGTGGGGCCCCCACCCTCATCACTGGGTGAGCTCAGGCCACTGGCCAGTTTCAAGGCCACTGGCCCATGGTGCCAGGCTGCCTTCCAGCCATGGCGGAAGCTCCCCATCACTGACCGGAAGCAACCTGGACACAATGGGCAGCTGCAGCCGGGGACGCTCACTGTGCACTCAGGGTCTGCCAGTCAGTGTGCCCATGGTTAAAAAAAGCTACTTGGGGCTGGGGGTTTAGCTCTGTGGTGCACCGCCTGCTTTGCAAGTGCTAGGTCCTGAGTTTAATCCCTGGTAGCAAAAAACAAAGCAAAAAAGCTACTTGGAAAACAAATAGCTCCTGTTGTAAAATAAGATGAAACAACTATCCAAAAGCAGTGCTGAGAGAAGATGGGAAGGAAGGGGCTGAAGGCGACCATGGTTTTCCCTGAGAACTGGAAGGGCTGAGGGTGTGGAGAAGGGAAAATTAACCTCACTATTGTTTACATGCTTTGTTTTTTTCCCAAGTACTGGGGACTGAACGTAGGGCCTGTGCACTGAGCTACATCTCAGCCCCTTTTTAAATGTTGAGACAGGGTCTCACTAAGTCACTATAGTTGCCCAATGGGGCTGGAATTTCCAATCCTCCCAATGCTGGGATCACAGGCGAGCGAGCGCCACATGGCACTGGCCCTACCCGAGGTGCCCACCTGGTCCCGCTCGATGGCAACCTCCTCCATCTGCTGCAGCACAGCCTCGATGCGCTCCTTGTACATCTTGGAGTCCTTGCGCAGGGCCAGACACTGCAGCTGGACCATCTCCTTCTCCTCTGCACACTGCAGGGGTGGGGACGGCATTAGCCCCACCCCCCACTAGTGCCCATCTGGCCCACGGGTGGATGGACATAGAAGGAACCTGGGGCACACGTGATCGGGCCACGCGGGAGCCCACAGCAGGCCCGCGGAGACCAGGGCGGCAGCCCGCATTAAACCAGGGGGCAGCCCCCCCGGGGGGGGGACGGGCAAGGCTCCGCCTCCAAAAGTACAGCGCAAGGACAGGCATGGGAGTCGTTCAGCCAGGCCCAGCTCCGCCCGACTTGGCCCGTCGCCCCTCGTACCCGCGTGCGGAGGGCCTCGGCCTGGCGGAGGTCCTTCCGCAGGGCGAAGATGGTGGTGGCTTGCTCCTGGTGTTCCCGCAGCGCCTGGCGCCAGTCTTCCTCCAGCACTTGGATGTAGGGGCTGCTCCGCTCCAGCTTCCCCTCCTGCGGGCCACAATGGGCCAGGTGG
>NW_022900948.1:48588340-48594242 GCF_012274545.1 Fukomys damarensis
GCCGCGGCCTCCAGCTCCTGCACCCGCGACTGCAGCAGGACCTTCTCCTGCTGCAGCTCCCACAGCCGCTCCTGGCTGGGCCGCTGCTCCATGGCGTGCCGCAGCTTCAGCGTGTGCTTGCGCTCCACCTTGCAGTCGTCCTCCGCCTTCATGAGGTTGTGGCGCAGCCGGTCCACCTCCAGCTGCAGATCGCGGGTGCGCATGAGCGCGGCGCCCTTCTCCTCGCTCAGGCGGGCCAGGCGCATGGCCAGGTCGTAGTTCTCGTCCTTGCAGCGCTTGAGGTCGCGCGCGCCGGCCTCACACTCCTCTTTGAGCCGCCGCACGCGCTCCTGGTGCTTGCGCAGCAGGCTGTCCTTCACGCGAAGCTCCTTGATGAAGTCATCCTTGGAGCTCAGCAGCGCTGTCAGGTCCTGCACCTTCTTCTGCAGCTTCATGACCTCGGTCATCAGCAGCTGCGTCAGGCCTGACTCCCCCGACGCGTCTGGGGCCCAGGAGGCAGCAGGCTGAGTCAGGATGGCCGCTCCAGGATAGGCTCAGGCAGAGACCCAGCGATCCCCACACTGACCCGGAGCCCCCTTGTCCAGGCTGGGAAATATCCGACAGGCCCAGGAGATGGGGCTTCAGGAGGTCTGAGCCACTCACTAGCGGTGGACGGTGCTAAGGCCACGAGGCCCACACCGCTGCAGCCACCCCACTGGCCTCCTCTAGAAGCCAGCAGGACCCCCACACCCTGAGGGGCAGGACAGACACTCTTGCTCTAGGCTAACCTTTCCACTCAGGGCCCACCTGAGGCTTGGAGGGCAGAGGGATGGGGTGGGGCCTGCTTCAGACCCGCCCCGCCCTCTGTACAGGTCCCACCTCCCCTTCCGTATAGGCCCCTCCCTCAGTAAGCCTAGATCAGACCCCGCCCCTGGCCCCTCTCTCATATAGGCCCTGACCCAGATGGGCTCTCTGCTCCACCCACAGGTACCCCATCTGCCCGGCCTTACGTCTAGGCTCCGCCCCCCCCCAGTATAGGTCTTGTCCTCTTCAGGGCCTGACGAGGCCCGGCTCTGTCCCGCCCCACCCCTCACCGATGATCATGGAGAAGGCTCGGGCGGGCTCCTTGCCGGTGACCTTCTTGTACAGCTGCGGGTAGTAAAGCTCCAGGCTCTCCAGGAAGGCCACGTAGCCCTTGTGGCCAGTCCGCTGCAGGATGTCCAGGAGCACACCTGCAGGCCGCAGAGCAGGCTGAGGCCGGCCCGGGGCAAGCAGAGGGGGCCACTGGCCCGGGCACGCTGGGCAAGGGTGGACCCCGGGCTGCCAGCGTCCCCTCCACACTCCTGGGCCCTGCCAGCAGAGGACAAAGTGCTGCCTGCTCACGCAGGACAACGCGGGCCTGGCCCCTCTCGGCCCCTTTCCAGCTCGGCTCCCGGGGTGCTGGGTGTGGCACTAACCCACTTTGCGCTTGCGGATGACCAGGCTGGGGTCGCTGAGCACCTGCTCCTCGTCATCGGGGTTCAGGACCTTGCACTGCCTCAGGTAGGGCGTGATGCGCGAGGGGTCGATGACGGAGATGAGCCTCACGCGGAAGCCTTCCAGGGCGCTCCAGCACTCCTCGTCGTTCTCGTAGTCCGACATGGTGGGCGGCCGGCTGGGGTCGGGGACAGCTGCTGAGGCACAGGGACCGCCAGCCCTCGGGGCCAGCCGTGCCCCTTCACCTCCACTGCCGCCTCCGTGTTCTCTCCGAGCCTCAGGAAGGGCAGGTGGGTCCGAGGGCAACTCTCCCAGCACTACCACCCACTTGGCCTCTGCCTCCACACCCCAAGGGCCCTGCAGCCCCCCCAGGCTGGGTGACAGGCAGGTTGGTGGTGGCCCTCCCACTTCCTCATTCCCGACAGGCCAGTGCCCTCCTGTCCTTCCTACCCTTCCGTCGGCTGCTGATGCAAGACCTCGGCAGCTGCCTGTCACTGAGCTGCCCCGGGAAGGCTGGTGAGGTCTGCCGGTGGAGCACGGCTTTCACCCTGCCGGGTGCAGGCACACTGGGAGAGGAAGGCTCCGTCTCCCCTAGCCGGGAGCTGCTGCGGTAACTTCTCAAGGTTCTCTACCACCCCCAGCGCTCCGGCCCTGATAAGGTCTGGCCCCGGCCACCCGCTTGGGGATGGCCACCACTGGGACCCCCACTGACAGCGCACAGGTGAAGCTGCTACTTCAGGACTTGGCCAAGGCGACTGCAGCCAGGGCCTGTGCCTCTGGCTGTGGGTCCTAGCCAAAAAGTTGCTATGGCAGGCCCAGTCCTGAGGGACTTCTCAGTTCTTCTGTACTTCCTGCCATCCTGTGCGGAGTCCCAGTGACAGTGGTCCTTGGACCACTAGACCATCGCCTGCCTGTCTAGTCCCAACCCTCCCGTGGCCCCACATCGGACTGGACGTGGAGGCCCACCTCCAGCCTGTGGGCGCTGGAGGCTGCTCTGGGGCACCTGCCCAGGACCCAGGCAGAGCTGATGCCGGTCCTCCCCGCCCAGTCACCTTTCCGAAAAGTGCCAGCCCGTCCTACCTCAGGGTCCTGACAGAGCCACCTGCCCACTGGCCCTGGCTACAGCTGCCAAGTGTCTGAGAGATGCTGCTTGCCTCCGGGCTGGAGGGAGTGTGGAGCCGGGGAGGCAGGCTGTGCACTTCCTGATGGGTTCTGGGTTCTCCCGCAGGGGGACAGTCCCTGCTGGCCTGCCTTGATTGGCCAGCCCAATAGCTCTGGGTGGAGCCCAGGAAAGTGGAAGTCCTCAGGAGCGGAGCCTTATCTCCTGCCCAGGGCTGGGTCCTAGGTCCTGGCACCAGGAGATGTAGAAGGGGAGGCAAAGGTACCCCTAGAGCTGGAGGAGGCCACCCCCACCCTCCACCCCACCCCACCTCGACACAACTTCCGGAGGTGTCTCCACCAAGGTGTCCTGTTCCTGACACCTCCACCTGCTGACGGAGTTAGGCACAGAGGTCAGGCCTATAGGGGTGATGGAGAGCTGGCAGCCCCGAGAGGAACCCTAGGGGACAGCCAAGGGCGCACGACATGGGGCTCAGGAGGCTGCTGCAGCCCACAGGAAGTCAGGGCCCAGCCTGTGAGCCTCACACTGCCACCAGCCCACGGCCCGACCTGAGTACCTGACCTCGGTTCTCACCATGCGGGCACCCTTGGGACACATGCAGTGGATCAGAGCAGCCCCCAGAGGCTGCTGCTGACTGCATAGGGGTCTTCTGTAGACTGGGCCTCTGTCCCCACCTCGGTGGCCCTCAGGCCTCAGCCCTGAGACGGGCAAGGGAAACCCCTAGGCCGCACCTCAGCCGGTGTAGCTGGTTTGACAGCACTGCCACCTGGCTTGCTGGGTTGGGTTGAGGCAATAGCCACCAAGGAGGCAGCGGGCAGGAAAGGCAGGAAGCTGGAGCACAGCAGGGCTCCCCAACAGCCCCTTCCTTCAGCCTTAGACCCCCGGGCACCCTGTGCCTGGGCTGGGCTCCACGGGTGTGGCAGTGACCCCACAAGCCTGGAGGCAGCACTGCTAGACATCCTGCCTGCCTGAGCCTCCTCCATGCCAGCACAGGGATTAGGGCTGGGAAGCTGGCACTGAGCCCCCCGACCCAGTGTTCGCCATCAATGAGAGGGGATAATGGGTCTTCCTAGGGGTGTATGCTCTTAAAAACACCACCTGAAGGTACGAGTCAGTAACTCAAAGATATCTGGAAAATCCCCAAATGTCTGAAATGAAGAAACCTCTAAAACCCCACAGGCAAAGGAAGTCCCAAGGACAGCAGGTGCTTGGCAGAGGGCACAGGCCCTGGAAGGGCACCCAGCAGCTGACAACTGCTGAAGCCGAGTGGAAGTCTGCAGGAGCCTCGGGCTGGGACTACACAGGTGCCCGCATCACAGGGAAGGGCAGGTGGAGGGGCCGCGGCCTGGCCCCCACCACGTGGTGCCAGCACAGAAGGAATTCAGAGGGGAAGGGAGCTGCTGCCAGCTGCAGGAAGCCACCGACTATGGCTCTGGGGAGCCAGCTGGGCAAGGTGTGGGCAGCGCCATGGCCACTCCTGTCCTCCCCACCTCCCCATGCTCCACGAGGTGCTGGGAGGTGGCCAGGGTGTGGGAGGCTGTGAGAATCCCGTGGTAGTGCCAGGAACACCCCCAGAGCTGACTGTGGTGACCACAGAGGCCCAGGCTGGCAGCCTGAGATGGGCACGCTGCCCAGTGCTCAAAACAAAACCACAAAAGTCTGTCCTGCTTTTAATTAAAAAATGGCATTTAGTTTGTTCCTTCAAACACCAGACTCCTGCTAGGGCCCAGCTGAGACGGCTTGGATACCATGTGGAGAGATCAGTCTGTGGCCAGCAGTGCGTGGCCTCTGATTGCGTCCTCTTCAGGGTGGGGTGGCCTTGCCTCTGCTGGTGCCAGGCATGGGCTTCTGGGCCCCAGGAGTCCTTGTCCTGAAACGGAGGGGTGCCCCGGTGTGTGGGCCCAACCTGCAGCCAACTGCACTGTCTGGCCGCCTGCAACCTCCTCCACAGGCTTCAGGGCCTGCCCCTCTCCTGGCCCTGCCCACTCTGGCCCACTTGCCTCCCCTCTGGTCTCAGCCACGGCGCACTCAGGGTCCCCACCCCGGGCATCCGCTGTGCAGGTCCTGGGTCCCAGTGGTCAAGGAGACACTGTGGGCAGCAGGCTGACACCATCAGAGGGACATGGAAACAGATGCCAGGAGAGCAGCGCCAGCTTGGGGGAGGCCAGGAGGGAGGTGCTATGACCCCAGTGGGGGAGGGAAGTGGTCTCAGCCGGAGGGATGCCGAGCAGAGGGGACAATGTCGCAGCCAGCAGGAAGGGGTGGGAGAGGCTGGGTACAGAGCCCTGGGTGGGGAAGATGGAGGACAGGGTGGGATAAATGTCCCTGAAGGCCCAGCCTGCCCACTGAACTCTGCTGCCCTGTGATCCCAGCACCACCTCTCCTGGGTGCGGACCGCCTCCTCAGGCCTCACCTGTGCTCACTGCTGCCTCCTCCGCTTCCGGGCGTGCCGGCCATGCCGGGTCCTGAGTACATCCAGGTCGTCAGAGGCATCCAGGCAGGAGACGAGGCCCTCGCCAGAGCTTGGGGTTCCCTGAAATAAAAGCCAGGTAAGGGGAGAGTGAGGCCTCCTGGGGACAGAACAGGGAGTAGGGTGCGGAGGACCCGAGGACAGGGCTGAGCCAGGCCTTCACGGGTCTGCGCAGGCCCCAGCTTTCTGCTGTCCTCTCCCCTAGTAGGGTCTTCAGTCCCCTTAAAGGAGACTTGAATGGCTGAGCAGCTGCAGATGAGCACAGGAGCCTCCTTCCCCAGCCACATGGGCCTCAAAGCCTGGAATCCAGAGTGGCACTGCCTCATGCTGGCCATGGACAGCTAGGGACAGAGGCCATGTCCCCCTAGGGCGGGGCACAAATGCCTGAGATCCGCCTGGTAAAGGGGAGGTTCCATGGGGGCTCACAGTGTGCAGTGGGAGGACAGAGAGCCCCATACACTTCCGTTACAAGTTCTTGTGAGGAAGCAGGGGAAAGGCCTTGCAGATGCAGCTAAAAGCTCCTGAGCAGAAGAGACGTGAGGCTGCTCCTCCCGGCACCCTCACCTGCACGGGGCTCCTGGGTGCCGACCCGGCCTGTGTCCCATGGGGTGTGCAGTGTGGCCGCTCGTCCCTGTCCCCGTCCTCAGGCTCCAGCCCACTCAGGTCCTCGTCATCAGGGCCTGACCTTGTGGCTGCCGAGAGGGTGGTGGGGACGCCGTCAGGGGGCAGAGTGGCCAGGAGCGCAGGGAGGGTGAAGACCGCTAGGAACCGTGCCTTCAGCAAGAGGTAGGCTGGGTTGTCCTGCAGCTGCCTCCGCACCAGCTCCAGTGAGGCCTGCCACGCTGCAGGCCCGGCCG
>NW_022900948.1:48594600-48610300 GCF_012274545.1 Fukomys damarensis
CCACTCCCACGTGGCCGCCTCATTGTCCAGGCAAAGCAGGCCCAGGTCCAGGGCCCGCTTCTCAGGCCCAGGCAGGGGTGGCCTCTCTAGGCCCAGAGGCCCGCTGCCTGCCACCGCCACCCCTCCTGGCTCCCTCCTGGGGCTGGAGCCATCACCAGCAGGCAGTTGACCAGGCCGCAGGGCCCCCGTTTCAGGGCTGTCGGCCTGGGAGGTCATCCTGGGCACTGATGCCGGCCGGGCCACCTGGGCCTCTCCAAGGACTCCTAGGTCAGCACATGCTTCTGTGCAAGTCTGGGGCAGGGGGCACGCTGGGGGGCCCGAGGGGTCTGTCCTGGATGAAGGGGCTGCTTCGGTGCCCACACTGGCCAGGAGCTGATGAGTGGGAGCAGGTGTCTCAGTGGGAGGTGGCGGTGGTGCTGGCACCTGGCGGGGGGCGGGCATTTCCCCCTGCTTGGGGAGGCCCAGCACGGCAGGCACCTGCACAGGGAGCAGCCCCTGGGCCGTGAGCACCCAGGTGACAGGCAAGGGGATGCTGGTGGTCAGGGCGGGTGTCAGTCCGAGGGGCTGCATGGGCAGCTGAGCAGGGCTGGGGGCTGCAGGCAGGAAGCGTGGGACCTCGGGCAGGCCTGGCTTCCGGGTCGTGGTGGGGGCCTGAGACTGTCCCAGACTGCTCAAAGGGCGGCCCGCAGGGACCTGGCCAGAGCCCAGGGTGGGAGCGAGTGACAGGGCTCGTAAGGCAGGCAGGCGCTGGTCCTCATCTTTGGCTGAAGTCCCCAGCTCCTGCTGGGAGCCAGAAGCACCGGTGCTGGCTGCTGTGGGGGCCACGGACCCAGAGAGTCCTGTGCTTGAGATGGTGGGACTCAGGGCCGGGGGACTCTGGCGGGCTGGCGGGAGGGGCTGCTGGAGGACCACAGACGAGGAGATGAGCAGCTGTGGGGCAAGAGCCACGGGGCCCAGGGTGGCCTTCCTGGCAGGGGCCTCGCGGAGCCGTTTTTCGCGGAGCAGCTGTGACACAGTCTTCGGCCTGGGCCGGGGGCCCTGTGGGGCCAGCATGGGCGCTCGGGCAGAGGGGGACTTGGCCTGGCAGGGCTTCAGCTCTGTGCTCCTTGAGTCTGTGCTCTGTGCAGCATCCCGAGGTGGCACGTGGTGAGGGCGGCAACCTGTGGAGGGCGGACATCACTGTGACGGGCGGGGGTCCCAACGTCCAGCCTGGGGACACCACAGCCCCTGCAGCAGGTGCAGCTGGACACAAGGTACAGGCGCTGCTGTGGCTGGGAGGGGCACCAGCTGTCTGCTCCCAGGTCTCCTACCTCGCAGCTCCCAAGCAGCCTGAGTGTAGCTCCTGAATCCCAAACCAAGACTCAGCTAGCTGCGCTCCCCTGCCTGACTTCCTGCTGTCAACCCAGCCCCCACCTGGCTCTGCAACAGGAGTGACCATGGCAGCTGGCAGGCCAGGCCCTTGCTAAGGTAGCCCGGGTGCTGGGACTCACAGGAACAGGCTGTGCCCATCACCTGGGCTCAAATGCATGGCAGGCACATGAGCACCCACCCCCAAGAAATGCAGAGGCAGTACCTGGGGGGGCCAGGGCTCCAGAGGGCACCTGCAAGAGAAGGGGGTGTCAGCCAGCACAGTCCTCCCTGGGCCCTGCCCACTCCCCGACAGCTCAGAGCTAGGGCTACAGCGCCTCCCACAGGCACCTACGGGGACCAGAGATGTACGTGGTCCTCAGACACTGGTGACATGATGTTGGCCCCCTGGGTGACAGGGCTCTGGGGAGAGGCCTCCCGACTGCCCGCTTGTGTGTGCGTCTGGTGCCCCAGCTCCCCGGGGTTTGTGGTGGGTGGGCTGTTGGGGAGGCAGGCTCAGCACCTGCGCCCTGCCTGGAGCCAGACCCCAGGCTGCACCATCCTCACCCCTCACCCCTCATGCCTGCTACCTGCAGAGGATGTGGTGGGGGGCCCTGGGCACCAGGTAGGGGCGGCGTGGGCAGCTGTGTCTTTCTCTCTCGAACAACCTCCATGCAGCCAGCAGTATCGATCTGCATCAGCTAGGGCAGGTGAGACACAGTGTGCAGGGGCCAGAGGCAGAGCCCAGGCAGCACCACACCCACTCAGCCTCCCTGACCTCCTTCCTTCTCACAGGGCCCAGCACGGCTCCTCTGGTCCCCACGCCAGCTCCGACCCCCTCCCCAGGATGCCATTCAGCCGGGGGGCGGGATGCTCATCAGCTAGCTGCCCCTTCCACACGGCTCTGCTGAGGGCATGGCCACAGGACCGAAAACCTCAGAGAAGCAGACTGCAGGGAAGAGACCTGCTGCAGCCTCAGATCTCTGCCGAAGAACACACAGCTGTCACTGTGCAGGCAGCTCACCTGCATGCAGAGTGTGAACACGGGGGTGCTGGCCAGGTGGACTCGCTCCAACTGTGTCTTGATGCCATCGGCTAGGGGACAAGGCACACATGTGGGGCTCTCAGGTGCCAGGAGCCCCACAGCCACAGGTGGACAGACGGCAGGTCCCTCTCAGTCCTCCCCCGCATCTAGCTGCCCTTCCTGGCCCGGAAGACAGTGAGGGTGGAGAGGGTCCTCACTGCTCTTCCCCCTGCCTTCAGAGCTGGGGCCTGTCCCGGGCATGACCCACCGCCAGGGCCCCCACAGACCATGTGCACCAAGCAGGATGTGCCCCTTCCCCCATCCCAGGTCCCCAGACAAGGGCACCTCGAATCCGTGCCACCTCAGGTCTCTGGGGAGCCTGGACGCAGGGCAGGGTGACGTCGCCCACCCAGGGCGTCACAGCCAGCAGTAGCCTGCGCTCCAGGAGCCGCCGGTGCAAAGCACGTCTCCGGCGCTGCTGTCTGTTCTGGAAGGTTCCATGCCACAGCTGCCGCAGGTGGGGCCCATCCTCGCTGTCACCTGGGCCAGGCCCAGGGGGTGAGCCAGGCAGTGGCAGCTGCCTCAGCCTCTCCTTCTGCGGGCAGGAGGAGGTATGTGGGCTCCTAGGCGTGGAGGTGTTTAGTGCCCCCCTCTGCCTCAGGCCACGTAGGCAGTACAGGACGGGACGGGACCACTGAGGGCTGGGGACGTGGGTGGTGGTCACGAGAGTGCGCGTGCACCCAGACCCTCACCAGTGTGCAGCTCTGGGCGGCCGTGTTGGTCCTGAGCACCCTCTGCACCATCTCCAGGGGCACTGTCAGCAGACGCTGCCCACCCTGAAAAGACCACAGGCCTGAGGCCACTGCTGTAGACACCCAGGCAGGACACCTGAGCAGGACCTAGTGCATACGTGGGTGCCACTCACACTTGGAGAAGGTCCGCCTGAGAAAAGTGTGGGGTGCTCAGGCAGGGCTCCCGGGAGGAGGTGGCAGGTCCCTGAGGCCTGGCTCCCAGGACAGCCGCCTGGCCCTGCGATAGCGCTGGGGTGGAATGTGCTCGGGGGGCTGCCAGGCAGAACAGGGCCACCAGGGCTGTGCCCACACCCAGCATCTGAGTCCTCAAATACAGAGGGGTAGGCAGAGGCCCACACCCAGCCAGTCACAGGGCACACGGATAGGGCCCTGCACAGGGAGCCCGTGGGGGCTGTATCTCCTCCCTGCAGCATCCCCTCTCCAAGCTTGGAGGCCAGACATTTCAGATTCTTCCAACCCAAGTGCATCCCTGAGGCAGCTCACCCTCCTGGCCTCTAAAGCAAGCACCGTGGCAAAGCAGAGGCCACCAGCCTCTACGAAGGCCACTGCCTTGTGTGACTGCCATCAGCCAGAAGTGGGACAGTCTAGCTGGAGGGCGTGGCTGGTGGATAGGCCAGAGACCAGGCTGCCACACTGCCCGAGAACCCACCTCCATGACCCCCGAGCCCAAGTACCCCCACCTCTCCCCTGTACACATCTGGGGTGCCCCGGGGCCCACCTCAGGGGCTGCCTGCCCCAGGCTCGTGCGGGGGGAGTCCGCTGAGTGGGTGCTGTGGACCCCAGAGGATGCCTGCGCCTGTCTCGTGGTCTCCCCAGGAGCCAGGGCTGTTGGGGCGGCTTCAGGGTCCTGGCTGGTGCTCTGCCGGGCAGGAAGCCACAGGTCCATGTTGGGCACCACGTACTGCGGGGATGGCGGCACGCTGCCTGCCTCCTGGGGCTCCTCCGGCTCCGCCTCAGAATCCTCAGAGTCCCCACTGCTGCTGTTGCTGCCACTGCAGATGCCGTCGCTGTCCTCACTGCTGCCACCACTGCTGCTGGAACTCCACTGGATGCTGGGGCGCAGCCGCCGCCGCCGCCGCCTCTGCACCCTCTGCTTCTTCTGCGGGGAGAATGGGCCACTTGGGGACAACAGGCAGGCAACCCGGCCCCAGAGACAGGACAGCCTTGGGAGCAGGGTCCCGGGAAGAAGGCACACCATGGCCAGAAACTCCCACCCCCATCCTGTCCAGCGGGAACCCCAGCTCGGGCAAGCCCCTCACCCCAACCATGCTCTTCCACTTTCAGACACTGTATGGCCAGAAACTCCCACCCCCATCCTGTCCAGCGGGAACCCCAGCTCGGGCAAGCCCCTCACCCCAACCATGCTCTTCCACTTGCTCAGACACTGGGAGCCGGACCGGTTGGGGAGTTCAGAGGCAATTTTTGCCCAGTGACCTAAAAGGCAAAACGGCATGGAAACTGCTTCCTTCCAACTGTCTTTGGTGGCGACCAGTGACCAGCTTGCGGAGGAGGGCAGCTGTGTCCTTGAGGCTGGGCCTGTTCATGGGCTCCTGCCCCCGTCACAGGCTCAGCAGAAGTGGGGTGCACCCCCAACCTGGCAGCACCTGATTCTGGGGGGCGATGAGCCCCTCAGGGTAGCTCTGGCAAACATACAACCGAGAGTGAAGCCATTCACGTGGTCCCCACCTGCCTGCACATCTGCCCCCAGTTCCCAGGGGACAGTGCTGGCTCTGTCCTTCAGACAGACGGGTGGAACCTGGTGCTTTGCTTCCCCAGCACAGTAGGACAACAGACGACAGAGCCTATACTTTGACATCACCCTTAAACCTGGCAGTTCCACGGCTAGGGTTTATTCTGAGGCAATGCTATTAACCTGAACACCTGCTGAGAGGCTACGAGCGATTCTTCAGGGAAATGCCCGGTGGTCCCTGCAACGCGGGCACGACAGAACCTGTGAAGACACACAGGACATCTCTCCCCTTGGGCAGAGCAGCTGGCTGCACGCGGGCAGCCTGGCGGATGCCGACCCTTAGGGGAGCCATGCACAGGGCCAGGAGTGGGCACTCGGGCGAGGCTGGCCGGGGAGGAGCCCTGGTCCCGCCACTCCTTCCTGTCTGCCCGAACGTCCACACACAAGGTCTGCGGAAGCTGCGGCTCGGTGGCAGGCCCCCATCTGGCACTTGTGAGTGAGGGCCTGGGTTCTACCCCAGCCCCCAGAACGGGCGAGTCTGTGCGGAGAGCCCGGCGCCTGTGAGGACGTGACAGCGCTGCACTCGGGCAGGCGCCCGGGGCCCCCAGCGGCCCCCGCACCTCTGCATGTGTGTCCCGAGTGTGACGCCTGCGTAGAGCAAATGGCACGCTTCCCACGCTCACCAACACCGTGCTTTTCTATCAGCTCCATCAGCTGCGCCTCCTCTTCCGCGTTCCATCGCCCCTTCTTCAAGCTGACATGTAACCTCCTGAGATACCTGAAAGGGCCACCGAGACGGGCGTTTTAGACCGAGACCTCCCACCGCTGTCCAGCTTCTGCCTAGACTGCGACGCGACACCCTAAGTACAAGGACAATGTAGATGCACGGGGCTTCATTGAAAATTGATGCTCTTCTGTTTCAAAGGACACCATCAAGAAAGACCAGCCAAGGTGGCCATGGTATCTGCTAAGCGCCTGGGTTGGTAAGACCAAGCGGTACGTGGCCACGATGCAGGAGTTCTGCAAATGGCAAAGGATTTGAATAGCTGTCTCCCAGGAGAGAGGACACAGAGAGCCAGCAGGCACACACAGACGCCGTCCAGTGAGCCAGCCAGCCCCGCGAAACACAACATGGTCCACGCTGAGGAACCGCTTCACCCTAAGAGGCCACAAGGCCAGCTGCCGGCACAGGACAGTTGAGAATGAGCGTCGGAACGGGTGTGAGACACAGGGCCCTTCATACGGTGCTGGTGGACATAGGTGGTCTGGCTACTGCTGGTCCCTGGAAGGCTCAATGCGGGTTCTGTGGGACCCGACCACTCCACCTGGAGGGCTGCACCCGAAAGAGCCAACGTCCTGTCCACGTGAGAACCTGCAGACACGCTCAGAATGCACTCTGGAGTGACACGCATGGCCTCAAAGTTCCTCCAGAGGCTGGGCAGTGCCCCACTGTGGGTCCAAACCAGTTTCCTTGTCCACTGTGAACCACACGAGTATGCTGAACAGCATCTGTGTGTGGCTGGGCTGCCATTTCCCTGGGGTTCACGCCAGCTGACTGGGGCATCATCCTATGTTCTCCACTCTGAGGAATCGCCTGTTTCCCACACATCATCCAATACGACTGCCAAAGTACGTTGAGGGCTCCAACTTCTCCACACCCGTCACCCTCCCTTAAGAAAATGCACCACCACCCTGAGGCAGAGTGGATTCCACTGTGGCCTTTGTATTTCTGAGAAGTCGGACATCTTTTCATGAGCTCGCTGACTATCCTGCGAGAGGCATCTGTTTAAGACCTTGGCCTCAGCCCTACTGAGTTGGATTCTGTGTAACTGTGGAGGGCAGTCTCTTTCTATGATGGTCAAAATGTTTTAAAGTCGATAGACATGGTGGCACACACTGGCCAACTCAGCACGGGGAGGACTGCAGCTGGAGCCCAGCCTGGGCCACCTGAGGGAGACCCTGTCTCTTAAGATAACACTACCAAAGGGCTGGGGCGCAGCTTAGTGTGGAAGTCCTGCCTTCAGAGCCCAGTGCCATGGAGCTTTAGAGTTGAGTGCAGTGATGATCACACAGCTCAACGAACATTAAAAACCGCTGACCGTTCACTTCAGTTAAGGAGCTGTGCTAAAAAGGAGATGAGCTGCTGCCTGGGGCTTGCCCACCGACAACCAGGAGGACTTGATGCCAGGCTCAGGAGTACCATGCCCACGGAGTGGCCAGCAGCCAGCATCTTGCTTCAGTTACCAGCAGTACAGACACAAAATACAGGAAAAGCACCAGGGAGCTGGGTGGACCTCAGCAGGGGAAGCCCCTTGGGCCATGCCCCACCCAGTACAGCCCCCGCAAGCACCCTGCAACTCACCGGTCTCGGCACTGGGCATCGCTCCGGCCTGGCACCTCCTCCCGGATCTTAAACCAGTCCTGCTCCCCATACTTAGCAACTGCTCGTAGCAGTTTCTGCAGGGCACAACAGGCAGGTGAGCGAGGCCTCGTGGGCACAATCACCCAGGACAGCAGGCAGCCTCAGGGATAGTTCTCCTTGGGCCCCACAGACTCACAGCATCTTCGTCTGGGGCCCAGAACCCTTTTCTCAGGTTAGGATCCAAGCTCTTGGTCCACCGGTAGATCAGCTGCATGGAGTCTCTCCCTTCCATGTAGTAAACAACTGGGGGCGGAGGGGTCAGCTGGGGACATGGGGCAGCTGGGGACACAGGGTTGGCTAGGGGCAGAGGGGTCAGCTGGGGGCAACTTGGGACAGGGGCTCTGGGGCAGAGACGCCGTCTCCCACATAGAAGACAACTGGGCACTCATGGTGCCCCAGACACGGCCATCCAGAAGGCCAGCGGAAATCTCTGGTCTGCGGGAATTGAGCTGCGCAGAGCCGGGGGAGTGGCCTGGGCCTGGCGCATGCGCACTGCTTACTCTTGCGGTAGGGGACGTGACTCCCCAGGCGCATCTGCTGTACCAGCTGCGTGAGCATGCGGTCCTCCTCCTCTGTCCACTGCCTGCGCTTCAGGGCTCTGTTGTGCTGCTGGAACTGCTGCAGGCACTGGAAGGCGCTGCGGCCGGTCTTCCCAGGACCAAGAGAAACAAACAGGGACACTGGGCTTGGCCGGGCATCGGAAGGATGCGGGAGTGGCTGTGGGTGCTCCGGGGGACAAGGGAGGGATCCTCCTTTTCTAGCCCTGCCAGGATGGGCACAGAAGATCCCTGCCCAGGACCAGGAACGCCAGCAGGAGAGGGTACAAGTGTTCACGCTTAGAGAAGCCGCAAGACTTACTCAGGTGCAACCTGAGCACCCAGGAAGCCACAGGGAAGGGGAGAACACCTGCCAAGAGGCTGCCCAGCACCACTGCCCTCTCTAGGTGGGCTCTCGGGCCTCCCGGGGCAGCTGCGACACAGGATGCTGGGACCGTCCTGGTGTGGCATCCACAGCTGCAGAGATGCCCTTGGGGGTGCTGTGCTCAGCCAGCGCCCTGCCTGCTCTGCACCCTGGTTTCCTTGTGGGAAGGGGCTTCCCAGGGGCCTATCTAACCCTCACCCTACCCTGTCCCCACCGGCATGCTGCTCAGCAGAGGCCTCTGGGATGTCTGCTCCCCGAAGAGCACAGCAAAGGTCCCAGGACTCCCCCTCCCATCTACACAGTGTGACCTTCCAGGCAGACTCTGCTGCAGGCACCGACACATATGGCCTAGCACACGGAGCCTGGGCTCTCTCGACACCCAGGGCAGGCAGGAAAATCAGAGACCCCAGGCCGAAGGCTCCTGGCTGTCAGGGGCCTGGCGCCCTCTGAGGAAAGAAGTCTGGGCAGTGGTGAGGCTCTCGGCCTGGAGCCGGGGTTGGGGGGTGGCACGCATGGGGGCCCTGGGCAGCTGGATGGTAACTGCAGTGATTCTCGGGGAGGGAGAATCCAGAGGGAAGCTGCCAGCCATGGGAAGCAGGTCTGACTGCAGCCCAAGAGAGCAGACCCAGGGCCGTACGGAACGGATGGCCCAGCAGCAGTGCCAGGGCTGGAGGAAGACACGGGGAGGGGACGGGTGGCCTGAGCCATGGCACCCCACACCGTGGTCAACAGCAAAGGCCTGAAACAGTCAGGGGATCACAAGCCAGTCCAGTCCTGTGCTGCTTTCATAAAAGCAGATATAGCTCAGCAGCACTGCACCTGCCTGGCAAGCGCAGGTCCTGAGTTTGAGTCCCAGTGCCAGAGAAAAAAATAAAACACTGGGAAGGGGCAGCTTGTTAAAAAGTGGCAATACGGCCGGGGATTTAGCTCAGTGATGCCGTCCCCTGCCTCGCAAGCGCAACGACCCAAGTTCACTCCCCAGTACCTGCCCCCCCCAAACATGGCAATGAACGACAGCAGCCCTTTTCCACACAGGGTGGGGTGCAATGCAGAGTCCCAGGAGAACAGTAAGAGCATTTACCCACCAAATAGAATAGTGAAATCGTAAAGGCACACGCACCAAACTGCACAGCAGACACAGCTAGTAAGAGGCATGAGAATAGACCCTCAGCGCCGCTGTCAGGCTGTATGCAATGGCAGTGCACAACTTTTCAAACACCAGCTCCTGAGAGCAAGGGCCAGGACAGACTGGCCCCACTTTGTGGAGTGGAGCCCCAGGCCTGCAGCTCGAAGAATGTGCTTTCTTCTCCCCACCAGGATGATGGGGAGTTGCTATGGAGCCCAGGGGACCTCAAACTCGAAATCCTCCTGCCTCAGCCCTACCCAGAGCTGGGACTATTGTTGTGTATCCCTGCACCTGGCTGAGAACATGTTTTTTTTTTTGGGGGGGTACCGGGGATTGAACTCAGGTCCCTGCGCTTGCAAGGGAGAACAGGTCTTTTTAAAAAACGTTGTTTTGTAAGTTCAGTTTTGTGGGCTATAACTGTGTCCTCTGCCATGGAGCAAGTGATACAGCCTTTAAAAATGGAGACGTTCTCCAGCACCTTCTCAGGGTGTGACTCAGTGGACACAGGATAAACAGGGTAAGGCTCCAGGATATCTGCTGAAAGATGGGAAAACACATTCCCAGAAAACGCTGGGTTCAAAGGGCAGCGATAGCCAAAATTACAGATTCTCTAGAAACCAAGGGAAGAACATTCTGTGCCACACTCTTCTCAGAAACAAGGCCTCAATCGCCTTCACCGGTAGAGACCAAAGGCCCAGGAGACACCCTGAAGGTCAGAAGGAGACCCTGGCACTTACACCATCCACAAGGGCGGCGGGGAAGCCACAGCCCATGTTGCTCACAGCTGTGGGGCCAGACACACAACCGAGAGGACTCCAGGGCCTGGCCCAGTCCCGTCCTTACCCCCAGCTCCTCGGCGACCAGCTGCCATTGCAGGTGGCCATGTGTGGCAGCGATGGCCATCAGCTGCCCCACCTCCTCCACGCTCCACTCCTGCTTGTTGATGCTCGGGTGCTCAGAGCTCTGCCAGAACTTCTGGATCTCCTCTGCGCTGCGGCCACCTTCAAACTGTACAGAGGGCACAGCCTGCTGACCCGAACCCATGCCTGGGACGGCTCCGGGCTGAGCTGCCTGTAGCCAGCACATCCAGGACCAGTAGGAAGTGGAACCTTCAATTTACCTGGCCCCAAATGCAAAGCCAGGAGTCTCCGAGATCGCCCATCTCAGAGGGGCCTCAGGTTAGGCAGGGAGGGCCCAAGGCCACAGCTGCACCTCCTGTTAGACACCAGAGTGTGCATAGCCTGACTACCCAATACGACCTGCTCAGCCTCAAGGAAGCTGGCCCGGCCCTGTCCCACTTACATTGATTTTGGAAATCTTCTCCCAGTCGTGGGGGTCCAGCCTGTTCCCCAGCAGGGCCTCCTCTGGGAGCTGGCTGGCGAAAGGCACAGGATGTTGGTGTCATGCTGGCCTGCAGTCCATCCCCAGACCCGGAAGGCCTCACTTACTTAATATCCTGGATCTCCTGCTCCGCACACCTGGCCTGCTCCTCCAGGGCCTGCCTCTCTGGCTCACTGGAGACCTGGCTCTGCTTCTGGCGCAGGTACTCGAGCCTGCAAGGCATGGCAGAGGTAGGAAGGCTGTGGATGGTGCCATGTGGAGGGGAGCACAGGGCTGGGCTGGGGCAGGGCTGCAATGTGGCAAGTCCTTGGAGGCCGGGCCTACACTTGCATCTGCCTTTCTCTACTGCCTTGGCCCCTCACTGCAGCACCCCTCTGGGGTGTCCGTAGGCCTGGTACGGTGTCCCCCAGGGCAAGAGGCTCGGTGCCTACTGGTTGCTCTGTGTCTCAGAGCCCGGCCCACACTGCTGAACCGGGGCAGAGCAGACAGAGACAGCTGCTGCCCTGCGGGGGCTGGAAGGGGAGCCCATGGGAGGCACCGCCCTATGCCATCCACCAGGGCCACAAACCCTGACTACCCCAAGCCTCAGGCAGCTGGGAAGCGCTGCCCAGTGCCTGCCTGTCCTACTGCTCCATCCCAGAGCTACGGATCCTGACTACAGGCCACGCAGGTACTGGGGGCAGACCCAAGGGCCACGAACACACATTCAGCCCAGCCCAGACCTCATGGCTGTCACTCAGGTGCCACCTGACTCTGAACATGTGGCAGTAGCATGTGGCACAAGTAGCATGTGGCAGTACCCTTGCAGCCCAGGTGGCACGGTGGGTGCCCTATGGTTACGCGATGTTCCCCACACGCAAGTCCACAGGCTTTGTGGACAGCCCCATCCTCACAAGGGAAGCAGAGACCAGAAAAGAGAAACGGCTCGAACCATGCAGCTGAGCACTTGACTGTGACACAGAGCGCCTCCTTCACAGGTGGGTGGAGCTGGGCCATGGGGAGCCCCCCAGGGTTGGTGGGCAGCACAGGGCGGGAGCCTGGCTGTCCCACCTCTGCCTCAGGAAGCTGCACAGCCCCGTTTCCAGACTTACTTCAGCAGCTTGGGCTGGAGCAGGCGCTGCAGGCGGTCGCTCACCACTGACTTCCTGAGCAAGGCCTTCTCCCAGTGCTTCCCTGAGGAGGAAGGTGTGTCACGGCTCATGTCCCTAGGATGCACACTGCGCCCTTCCTCCCCAGCCTTGGGCACCGTGACTGGCCTCGTGGAGGCCCTTTTGGACATGAGGTGGGCAGCAGGCAGGCCCACCCACCAGCCTCTGTCCAGCCAACAACCCTGCCAAGGCCCGGCAGCAGTGGGGCTAGGTGTTTCCAGAAAAGGTGGGAGAGATACAGGAAGCGGGGCTGGTCCTGGCAGCCAGCATCTTCAAAAGGACCCTGCTCACGGTGGGGAAGACAAGGGTCAAGGCCACAGGAAATGGGTCTGTGAAGGGCAGTGCCCTCCCCTCCTAGTCCCCATGCTCAAGGACCCAGGAGAGTTGCTTACACTTGGTCACCAGGAGCTGCTCAAAAGCCTTGATTCCCTGGGCAGCTTTCTCCCGGGTATCTTCGTTGGCAGGAGGCCCCTGTGTCACAGTGCACAGCAGAATGACATGGCAGGCTATGCAGTCACGTGCAGGACCCAGAGCCCCCTTCCCCTCCCGCCATCCTTCTCTTCCCAGGGCTGCTACCGCAGGAACGGGCTGGGCGCGACCTGACCAGCATGGGGTGGCCAGAAGCTCCAGGTGGGGCGAGCGGCACAGGCCTGCCACGAGCAGCACCAGGCTCTGCGGTGGGGACTTGCCGACGGCCCTGGCGCCACGCCACCTCAGGGAAGCGCACCCAGGCTACCTACTCCACGGCAGAGGTCAGCACGCAGGGGCGCCAACTCCCACCTGGGGACGAGGGGGCTTTGAGGAAGGAGAACGTGGCTCTGAAGAACCCAGGAAAGCCTGGGACCACGCAGGGCTGGCTGAGGGGACTGAGAGCCTTCCTGGAGGAACCGCACCACGCTGAGCACAGCAGGGTCCCAGCCACTCACCACTCCGGTGACCTTGTCCTTAAAATATGGCTTCATGAAGTGTCCCATGTACATGTGTGGGGCCAGGCCTTGGCCGTCCTTCACCCTGGGGCCTTGGGATCCGGAGAGGCCCCACAGGATCTCCTCCTGGGACAGAAGCAGGGCAGAGGGCGTCAGGTGCAGGGTGCGCGGGGCTCAGAGCCAGGAGCAGCTGCCGCTCAGGGGCCTCCTACCTGCTGCTCCCGGTTCTGGGCCAGCAGCAGGCTGACCTCGGCCAGCTTCTCCTGGATGACCTCCTGGTAGACCATGTTCAGTTGCAGACAGGTCTCGGGGTCCTCAGGGAGGGCTTTATCCTTGGGGTCCTCCTCGTCATCGCTGGCTTCACCCCACCTCTCTTCTGCCTGGAGAGGAACAGAATGGCAACCAAGGACATGGACACGAGGACAGCCCCCACCTCAGCCCCGGCTCCCACTGCCGGGCCCTGGGACACAGAGGTAGCTTCAGCATAAGACCACCATGTGTGGAAACAAGAGGTGACCTGGCGGGCGACAGGGGCATGGCCAGCGACTGCGAGGGGCGCATCTGGGGCGGGTCAGTGTGAAGAAGCAGGCAGCTCCCATTGCTTCCTCCCTGGCACCACGGAGGAAGCTGCCCGCAGAGCTCTGTGCTTAGTGCTTAGAGCTGGAGATGCAAAAATGCCCACAGGGAAAGCACCACACACCACAGAGCCGCCTCAATATCCGTGAGAGGGCCCATGTAGCCCCTCAACATATGGGGCGACTCCATACCACCTAACAGATGGTGGGAAAAACAAGCAAACTGCAAATCTTTCCAAATAAACAAGAAATGGTTAATAACACCTGGCACCACGGAGTCCAACCGGCACTGTCCTGGGTTCTTCACACTCACTGCCAGCACAGCTGACCCCACATCCAGTTGGGAAAGGGACACAGTAGACATGGGCACAGCATGTGGTCTTTCTCGTGACACCGAGTAGAATGTGAGAGAGTCAGCATCGGCTGGGGAAAGCCAGCAGGGCAAGCACCAGGCTGTGAGTGGTGGTTATTTCTGAGGCCAGTTTTCGTTTTGAGAGTAAGTACTTTGTGGCAGCTTGTTGTTGTAACACCTTTAACTTTTACAGAACAGAAAAACTAAAAGGAGTCAGACTGCACCCTGCTGGGCTATTCCAGCGGTGGGGGGAGCAGCATTACCAAGACTCGGGGGCCAGCGACTTCCAAATCCTCCGGAGGCAGCGATTCTGTCAGAAACACAAGGGCACCATGTTGGGACCAGAAGACAGAGAGAGGGAGCATGGGGCAGGGAAGCCCAGGGAAGAAGAGATCCTGGGGGCCAGAGCCACGGGGACCGTCCAGGTTGATGGGCTGAGCCCCGGAGCACCTCTCCTCCTAGAGTGGCGTGGTCACCTAGAGCCCAGGCAGTTGGCAGGGGGACTGGATGTGTGTACGGTCAGGAGCTAGGCAATGAGGGACAGGGGTCAGCTCTGTGGTCGGGGTAAAGGCATGGGCCACACTAAGGAGAAAACTGCACGGCTAAAAGGACCGCTAGTGACCCACAGCAGTCCACCCACACCCCAAGAAAGGCAGGTGCATGGGCTCACCGGCATCAGAATCTGAATCAAGACTTGATTCTGAGATGTCCACGGGGATGCTGGAGGAGCTGGGGTCCAAAATCCTTTCCAGCTCCTTAATCTCCTTCGATATTTTCTCTCTTTCAGCATCTATGTCCATGACTTGTACCTGCCTCCAAAACACATCACACAATATTAGGGTACAAGAGAATGGCCAAATCCCACGCTGCCATGCCACTCTCTGGAGGAAGAGTGAGGCACAGGCCCAGCCCTGGTGCTGCAGCCCACCAGCCTTCTGGACCCCAACTTCTTCTTTGTGCTCTGCTTTGTCAGGAGTGAACATCCTGTGAACAAGACAAGCAACTCAGGCGGAGGCCAGGTGGACAGCAGCACGGCCCACCAGCCTGGTCTCCCTGCTCCCAGCCCAGCCCTACGGCTCCAGTGGCACGGCATCCAGCGCTCCATATATGGACTGCACATGCAGAGGGCACCTGACAGGTGACACTGCACTGGGACAGCACCGGAGGAGGACTCCTGGGGAAAGGGTCCATCTGTTCCTGCTCTCTCTCTAACCAGAATAGCACCTGGCAGAGGCCTGACACTGCACAAGCACCCACTGAAGGAGTCAGGAGGCTTTTTCCTTAGGAACAGTGGTGAGCAAAGTCTAACAGGGAAAGAAGCTGAAAGAGAAATCCGGGAAGATAAGGCACCGGCAAAGAATATTCCAGAAAAACACGCCCACACACAGGGGGTCAAAAGGCAAAGAAACAGCTGCCCCTGTCCTTGGCATCCCCTGCCGTCAGCAACAACACAAAACACCCGCCAGCAGGTGCCCTCCAAGTGTACCAGGCCTGCACCTCACTTATGCTGGGAAAAACTTGTCAACCTGCAGACCACCCACGAATGGAGGAGGGATCTGCAAAGCTGCCATGCCCAGGCAGGCCAGGGTGGGAGCAGCTGCTCTCTTCTGGAGGCCTGGACTCAGAGGAAGGGGCAGCTTGTGTTTTGAAGCCAATGTCACCTCCTCTCCAGCGCCCCCCCCCGCCCCATGTCACTCAGGTGAAGCAGAGAGGTCAACGTCACAAGTTCAAGTCCTGAGTCCCAGCCGGCCGCCTTCCCCAGCACCAGGGCCGCCCCGTTCCGCCCGGACTGTCCCTCCAGCGGGCAGAAGGTCAGAGTTCCCAGGGGGACTTCAGGCCCATGGGGTGGCCAGGCACAGCGCTGCAGCCCGGGCTCAGATCCTCCCCTCAGGCCGCGCCCCATAAACCGTTAATGCAAGAAGTCCCCGGCGCCCTTGAGGACAGCACGGCCCAGGGTGGGTGCTGCGTGCGCCGGCCGCGGGAACTCGCGAGGTCTAGGGGTGCAGGAGGCCCGGG
>NW_022900948.1:48610534-48618168 GCF_012274545.1 Fukomys damarensis
AAGGACGCGGGACCTCCGGGCCTCAGTCTCCCGGCCGCACCTCCCGGGCTTCGGCAGCCCGCTCCTGCGGATAGCGTCCCCGGCGTGGGATCTGTCCTGCTCGGCCCTCACCTGCAGCGTGCCTCCCCAGCACGCCGATCTCCTAGGTCCTACGAGAAGCTCCGTCGCCCAGGCGACCGCAGACGCAACGCTTCCGGCTGCGGCGGAATTTAAGCTCGCGCACCGGAAGTCCCACCTCCTGCAGCGCGGGGCACGCCGGGACAGCCGCAGCGGGCTGCTGGCCCAGAGGGATGTGCTGCTCAGCGCTGCCCCCGCGTGGCCAGGCTGGGTACTGCCTTGAGCCTGGGCCAGCGATCACCGCCGCAGACCTGGGGTCTCTGCCGCTTGCATTGAGGGTGCTGGGGTTTGGCTGATCAGACAATACGCACATAGTGAAGGGATTTAGGGCTGGCCGTACACAGAGCCTGCCTTCCCTGTTACACCACCTCCAAGGCCACAGAGCTCCATGCCTATTCCATCTATCTCGGCTGCACTAGGCAGGTGCTCTGCAAGCTCAGCAGGCAGGAGAGCGGGCCATCAGGGTGGCACTGCAGAAGGGACGCTTGGGAAATGAGCAGGCAGGAAAGCTGGGGTGGGCCTGTCCTTTTGGGTGAGCCCAGGAAGTGGGCTTCAGGTGGCAGAGCAGGAGCCCCTAGTTCCTCCAGGACCTGCTATCTCTACCCAGCCTTGGGCCAGGACCTGCGGCCTGAGGCTGAGATGGGCATTGGGCGGAGGTCACTGTGGATTATGAGTTGCACTGTGGCACACTGTGACGTGCTGAGATGGCAGGAATCAAGGCTGAGGCCACCTCTCTGCTCCTGGGGTCCCATCATGCTCCCACCCAGCAGGTGAAGGGGACACCAGCTGGTACTCTGCAGGACAGGTCTGTGACTGAGGCACGGCCCTGGAGTTGTGACCCTCTTCTGGGCTTCCCAGGGCTGCTGCGCACATCAGAAGAGAACCTCTCTGACCCGAAAACGCTGTGTCTGCAACCTGCTGGCCCCAGTGGTCTGGCCCTGACCGGATGGCAAGGATCTGGGGCACTGGTCACCAGAGAATGGGGACATGTGTGGCAGCACTGGAGCACAGCTCTGTGGCTCTCAGCACGAAGGATGGGCCACATCAGAATGAAAACAGCACGTGTGAGCTTCAAAATTTGTTTAAATAAGAATTAAATGTATTAAAACAAAACCATGTACGGGAAAGTAGCCAACAAAGCATAGGGTCCCTGCCGTGCCTCCGCAGGCAGGAAAGAGAAAGAGCCCCGTGGTGTTGGGAAGCTCTGAACACTACATTCCTGAATCCCACACATCACTGTACAAAATGTCACTTGAAAAGTGGGCCGAACCCTCCAAGCTGAGTGCAGATGGCTCCCTAACATGGAATGTGCGGCCTCAGCCCCGCACCTGAGTGGGAGGGTGGCCACGTCCACCAAGCGGTGCCCCTGCACTTGGACCACTGAGCAGAGGCTGCGATGTGAGGTGTGAGGTGTTAGCCGCCGGCCGGCCGCGCCACTCGGCGTTCTGGGCTCACAGCGCCAAGGTGGACCACAGAGGGCACCCTCCAGGGCTGAGTGTTCTGAGATGTTGGAAATTCTTACTGCACAGTGGCTGTCTAGTATTCCTTTCAAAAACTACTAGATTGTATAATGACTCCTCCCAGCAGGCTATTGAATCTATAAAGCAGAATTTCACCAAGGACCACTTATAAAGCACTGGTACAACACTCAGGGGCTGCTCTTGCAGCGGCGGCCGATAGTACTGCAGGTTGTGGGCTTGGGGTCCCGTGTCACACTGGACTCTGATGGAGAACGTGTAGTTGGGGCGCAGCTGCATGCTCAGGTGGGTGGCGGTGATCCAGGCACATGCAGCTGGAGGCGGGAAGCACCAGTGTCTCTCAAGAGTTCTCTTCGTCTTTAATCTCAGAAATTCTGTCTATAGATTTAAGGATTTCGGCAACGAGATTCAATGTCTCGGCTCCGGAAACCAGCTGCCTGTGAGGAAAGCAGAGGTGGGGGCAGTTACTGCTAGTGTTTGGGGCGGTGGGGCCCGAGTCGGTGCCTGGAGCGGGGAGCACTACGGGTGGCCTGCGGCTCAGCCTTGGGAGGGCTGCACGGCAAGGAGCGCCAGGGGCCTAGTGTGGCCTCCCCGGGTTGCTATGGGAAGAGAAGCTTCGCCCTTTCCTTTATCCCCAGCTTCAGTGTCTCGTGGGTAGGAGCTAGACCCACCTGTGAGGGCCGCCACACAGCTTGCTGGGGGTCTCCTCCGAGGCAGAAGGGGCAGAAGCTGGCTCAGCTGCCCAAAGGGACAGGGGGCCACCAGGCCCACCGACCGGCCTCTCTCCTGGAGCTACCTGTCCAGCCCTGGCAGAGCTGGGCCACATCACCCTCTTCTCACCTTCACCCTCCCCAAAGCTTCTGGCCCTGGCACTCACTTTATGGATGCGTGTGCGCTGCTCATGACCATGCGGAGGTTCTGCAGGGCCACGTCGGTGTTCTGCTTCACCACTGTCAGGCTGGCGCCCTGGCCCGACCGCAGGGCCTCGTTCTCCTGCTTGAAGTCGGAGACCTGTGCCTGGGAGGGGCAGGGAGCGGCGGCAAAGCAGTGACACAGCAGGCAACCCAGGCGGGTCCCCTCCTCTCCAGAACAGCGCCGATGGAGCTCAGCACCTCGCTCTGAGCCGTCCTGGCACCCACTCTTACAGGCTCACCCCCAGACCCTCAACATCCACAACACGACCAGAAGGCAGCAGCTCAGGCCTGCGCCCAACGTGGCGCTGTCCTGACTTAAGATCTTCACATGCTGGGGCACAGGGCAAACTTCATACACATGTGACTCTAAAGGAAAGGGAGACACGTGAGACCACTCTCATTACCTGGAGCAACTTCACTTCCTGTCTCAGCTTCGTGACCTGATTTTCTGCCTTCACAGCCCGTTTCTGTTGCCCAAAACACAAACACAAGCTGCGTGGCTGAGGGCCCATGAGTCAGGCCGCTTCCCAGAGCAGTCCTGGCCCCTGCACACCACCCGGGTCCGGGGATCCGGCCTCGGCGCATGGATGGCCTGGGGGACACCTGGCCCACAGCACAATGTGACCGCCATGCCAGGGACTCGGGTCACCTGAGCCATTCTGGGCCTCAGGACACTGCGGCAGGCACGCAACAGGAGCAGGCAGCCCCTCTCCAGGTGCTCCCACCCCAAGCCCAGAGGCAGGGCCCGTGCGTACGGTCATGAGCTCCAGGTTCTGCTTCACCTGCTGCACCACCGATTCCAGGTCGTGGTAGTCACTCTCCTCCCTGATCATCTTCGCTTCTAACTTCCGCTCAAGCGTCCTCACCCTGGTGGAAGGAAAAACCTGAGGTGTTGAGTTTGTGCAGCTGTTTCCAAGAAAACTTTTGATTTGAGTTAAAAGTTCTCCTGGGGAAATAAGACCCTGCCATGACAAAGAACACCCGAGAAACTTCGTGAATATCAAACCAGCACTACAAGCAATTCTAAACAATATCCTACAAAAAGACAATGACGGTCACACCATGAGGCCCAACAGAGCAAATCAATTAGGCAAGGCAAGAAACTAAGGGAGAGAGGGGGGAAAACAAACAAAAGCACTTCTGGCCGGGGCCTGGTGGCGCACACCTGTGATCCCAGCACTCAGGAGGGTGAGGCAGGAGGATCACTGTGAGTATGAGACCAGCCTGGGCTACATAGTGAGTTCCAGGTCAGTGAGACCCTATCCCAAACAAAACAAAACAAAAACCCCAAAACACACAAACAAAAAGCACTCCTATTTCATTGCTGGATAAAAACCACCTAGAGCTCATGGTCACATCACAAAGCCCAGCGTGGGGGCACACTGACCACCCCAACGGGCACCCGCTGTGCTCCTTGAGCAGGTCACGGGGAGCCTCAAGCTCTGCTAGCTCTGAGGGAGTTTGCCTGGTTTGAGTCTGATGTTTCAAAAGCTTTACTCAGAGCTGGCGTTGTGAAGCACCCCTAAAACCCCCACACTCTGGGAGGCCAAAGCAGGAGGATCAGAAGTTCAGGTCCAGCCTGCACAACTTGGTGAGACCCTGTCTCAAATTTTAAAAAGAGTAGGGATGTGGCTCAGTGTGAAGGCCTGGGGTTCGATGCCCAGTACTGGGGAAAAATGTGTCCAGGAAAGGTGTTTGACATAAAAACATCCAGACGCAACCCTGGCACTGTCATTGCTTATAATGGATTTCCTGGGTGGCAGAGAATGTTTTGAGCCAACTCTTGTCTAAAAGCTTACATACATTTCTGTCTGAGTTTCAGAGAAGCTCTGAATCTCATTCAGCTTTCTTCTTAGCTTAGAATTTTCATCTTTCAGCTGTAGAGAAAGAAAACCCTCATTAGAAACCCAGAACATCTTGCTGGGCCTGGTGGTGCATGCCTGTAATCCCAGCACTTGGGAGAACGAGGCAGGAGGATCGCTGCAAGTTCCAGACCAGCCTGAGCTATATAGCGAGTTCCAGGTCAGTCTCAACTACACAGTGAGACCCTGTCTCAAAAACCAAAAGAAGAAAAGAAAAAAAAGGAAAGAAACCCTGAACATCTCACTCAGGAGCATAAGAGCTTCTGTGATGGGTACTGCCTCTGCTGAGCTCCAATTTCTGTGGTGCTTGGTGAGTACGGTTCCACAGAGCCGTGCCCTGCCTGGACTGGGCTGAGGGACAGAAATTCCCTGGGTCACCAGAGGCCCCTCAGTACCAACAACAAGGGAAGCCCTGGGGCCACAGACTCCAATTCCACTCCCGGCCTTTTCAGAGGAGTTTGACTTTTCAGTCTTCACCTGGAACACATGGCAAGATGTCCCCGAGCCGACGATGCTCACTGGCCATCCCTGAGCACATCGGCGCACTCCAGTGGGCCCTGCTTCCTAACTTACCTCAGCACGATTTTTGTGGGATTTTTTTCTCCTTTTTAAGACAGGGTCTCGTGGGCCAGGGATTTAGCTCAGAAGTTCTGCCACCTGCCTCGAACGTGCAAGATGCTGAGTGTGATCCCCACTACCCCCCCAAAAAAAACAACCAGGGCCTCGCTATGTAGCCCAAGTTGGCCTTGAACTCACTATGGAGCCTAGCTTGGCCTCAAACTCATGGCAATCCTCCTGCCTCAACCTCCTGAGTGCTGGGATTACAGGCGTGTGTCACCATGCCCAGCACGGCCCCCATTCTTTTTGGTTGGTGGTACTCACTGTGTACCTAAAGCCAACCAAGGGTATAGCTTGCTGTGGGGAAATTTGCAGCAGCAGTTACATAAACACCCCCGGGGAGGCGGGATGGCCCCAGGGCACTGCTCAGCCCGCTCCACGCTGGGCACTGCGCAGCCCTCACTTACTGCTTCATAACTCATCTGCAGCGTCCGCAGCTGTCTGTCTCCCAGGGACTCCCTGTGAGCTGTGAAGTCCATGCCCGGACTCCTAGACGGGGATGCTGGGGACATGCGAGAGTCCGTGTCACTCATTGTCCATGGGGGCAGAGACTCAGGCCCTGCCAGCTCCAATGGGGTGGAGAAAAAGGACAGGTAGGTGCCACAGGGAGATGTGCTGGTGGCGGCCCGGGATGAGCGGGTCTGCTCCACAGCGGACGGCAGATAGGCACCATTCCACCCGTCTTCCTCGTCCTCATCCTCATCCAGGAGGCCACTGGCCCCAGTCAGGTCTTCAAAGAATGGCTGCTGACAGTCTACGCCGAAGCCCACAGATTGGGTGGGTGGGGAGCCAGGGTCCAACCCCAGGGAGCGCCTCGCGACTTCCTGAAACAGTGAAGGCCAACCCTGTAGCCAGAAGCCATCACTCAGCCCGGAACCTAAACAGCCGGGCCTGGTGGTACGCACTAAATTCCCAGCTGCTCTGGAAGCCGAGGCAGGCTCAGGGCCAGCCTGGGTAACTTAATGAGGCCTGTCTCAAAGCTCACAAAGGGCTGTCGGCAGGCTCAGTGATGTGCCCGCCGAGCATGTGCAAGGCACCACCAGGGAGAAACAAGGCCCAGCAGCCCTGCTCCACCCATGTGTCCCCCCACCCCACCCCCAGCACCACAAGGAGCGGTGTCGGCCTCCAGGGTCTCAGATCTACCTTCGGGTAAATTCTAGTGTTGCTCGTGTCATCTTTTGACAGGCTGAGGTTCTTGGTTTTCAAAAACTCTTTAAAAGAGAATGGATTTGCCTCTTCAAGGTCTTCAGGTTTGTCATCTAAAACAGCGTCATCAAGATCATTCAAAGGGAGCCTCCCCTTCCCCTCTCTTCCAGAGCACAACTGCACCAACTGGGTAAGGCCCCACCAAGCCACCTGACTCAGGTGACACCAGGAGGCAAGCCAGCTGCCCCCAAACGGGGAAAGAGACAGATCTGTCTCTGTACGTGCACTTCTCCCATTCCTCACGCTGTGGGCCCCCTAGGAGCCCCTGGAGTTGCTCTGGTGCTGGAACCCAGGGCTTCGGTCATGCTGGGTGAGTGCTCTGTGGACCACATCCCTACGTCGCTCCAGGATCTTTATGATGTGGTACTAGAAAGCAAGCTCAGGTACCAGGGGAAGTGTGACCCGCACTGGGGGCTTCAGGCTTCTCCGGGGTTGCAGAAGTTGGGAAGTGCTCATCTCAGGCGTGATCTTCTCACCCAGCTCACACTCCCTGCTCCACACCGGACTGTGACACTGCCTTGCAGCCCAGCCCTTCCTGGAGTCTCTCCCTGGTCCAGCCATGCAGAGAGGGCTGCAGCACCCCACGCTGCTATCTCCTCAGGGGGACTTTCCACCTCCCTGGTTTCCCCCACGTGTGAGGTTCTCCTACCCTATTCACCTCCAGGGTCGAGTGGAAGATTTGGGATTCTACCTGTATCTGCTCTTTTGGACACAACCCTTGGATCCTGTCAAATTGGCAGCCCCACGGCTGGACGCGTGCTGTGGCACTGTATGATGTGTGGTGTATGATGAGAAAGCGAATGGACCACCGAACTACTCTACCTCCAAAACGTGTCTCGTGGGCTCCTGTTGGACCTTGCTTAGTACATTTTCCCTTTCCACAGCCAAAATATGAGAAGAGATATGGTCACCGCCCCCTTGTCACGGGAGGCTGTGCGTCTAAGGTGCTTCTGGAGGGTACTGCAGCGGCCCTCACTCCCCGGGGTGCTTGGAGAACAAGCCCGGAGCTCTGGACCTCGCAGGTGCCCGGGCCTCTGGGAGTGTCAGGGACTGTAGGACCAGCAGACTGCGCCGGCTGGGGGCGAGCGCAGTTCTGGAGCCCGGCAACACCTGGAAGCACCAGGACCCCGACGCCGCCACCTGCTCGCTTGACTCCCCGCCCTGTCCCCCGCCGGGAAGGAAAAGGCGTCCGTGCTCCCGGGGCACCGACTGGCTCGGGGATCCCTACTGCTCTGCGCCCCGACTCTCACCTGTGTCTCCCACGGAAGCCAGCACCGGGCTGGGAACATAGCACATAAACGTCGGCCGAAAGCCGAGGAAGTGGGGGCGCCCACAGTCTAGCTGGGGCAGGCAAGACCGGCGCTCACAGAACGCTGGAGCTGTAAGCGACAACGACAGCGGCTTCACCCCCGGCCGCCCCGGCCGCCCCCCGGCCTCGG
>NW_022900948.1:48618593-48642494 GCF_012274545.1 Fukomys damarensis
CAGCCCGACCTCGAGGTCTCTTCCCGTACTCCACGGCCGGGCCGTCCCGTCCCGCGGGAAACGTGTGTGGACCGCTCGCGGCGCCGCACGGTGACGGGAGGGAGGCGGAGGGGTCGGGGACGGACGATCGTGGACTCGGGGTCGGCATTCGGGAGTCGCCTTGACGCAGAGGCTTTGTGCTACGAAATGGGAAAGGCTAGACGGTCACGAGGGAGAGCGAGCCGGCGGTGACAGCTAAGCCAGGAGATGACGAAGGGGCAGGCTTGCGGAAGGACAGGGGCTCGGGCAGTGATGAGCTCAGCGATCCAGTAATTCTGACCGGGACCTCCCTGGAGGGGAGGCAGAGGCCAGACGGTGCAGGGCCGCGCTGGGCCGCCGAGGGGAGCTGTGGAAGGGCGGGGCGCAAACTGCTCTTAGTCACTTCTTGTTACAAGCCTGCTTGGGTGCTGGGCAGTTAGGACCAAGGAACCGAACCGCCTGGCTTTGGGTCGTGACTGAGCCAAGGTCATGGTCGCGCCTGGTGCTGTCTCTCAAGGCACATAGAAAGGCAGTGTTGACTTAATTCTGGCAGAACATGGTTGCCCAGTAAACCCAAGTGGATCTCGCCAGTGTGCTCACCTCCCCAGTTGTAATAGGCTGCTTTCTCTGTTGCAGGTTTGGACTCTCTGCACACAGGCAGTTTAGTAGTGGAGGCGCCTACGCCAACATCCCCCTCTCTACTCCCTTGCCTGGAGTACCCAAGCCTATTTTTGCTACACTTGATGGACAGGAAAAGTTTGAAACCAAAGTTACCACACTGGATAATGGCCTCCGTGTGGCGTCTCAGAATAAGTTTGGACAGTTTTGTACAGTGGGAAGTAAGTACCGTTGTGTGGCAAGTGGCTTCTCGAGTTGTAACATGATGTGCTTTAGCTGACTGTCAGTCTTAATTAGCAAGTCTCCTGTGAACCGTGCTTTGCTTGGAAGCATGTTAGAAACCTGAAATTTGTGGTGAGGTCGTGCACACCTGTGATCTGAGCTGCTCAGGAGGGTGAGGCAGGAGGGTTGTAAACTCAAGTCCTGGTATCATTCTGGCAATTTTGTAAGACCCTGTCTCAAAAAAGGGGGTGGAGGCATAGGGATGTATCTAAGTGGTACAGTGCCCCTGGGTTCAGTCTTGTGAAAAAGAAAAAAAAAAAAAAGTGAGAACTTGAACAATGGCTATTTTCGGTAGTAGTATTTTGGGTAGGATTCCACTGGCCCCATTTTTTTTTAACCTTTCTATAATCCTAGAAGTTTTCGTCATAAACCACAGTAGGCCTTCACAAATGGTGTGTAATGCCTCAGTTCGCAAATGCTTCTGTTTTCAAACAGAAATATTCCCTTCCAGCCGGAACCTCCATCTTCCAGTGATTTGCCAAGATGACAAACACAAAGGGAAGGAGGGGAGGAACCCGGTATATGTTCTCTAGGCCTTTTAGAAAATGTGGGGTTGTTCCTTTGGCCACGTACATGTGGCTGTACAAAAAGGTTGATATTGCAGACATCAAGGGATTGGGTACTGTTCAAAAAGGAATGCCACACAAATGTTACCATGGCAAGACTGGAAGAGTCTACAGTGTTACCCAGCGTGCTGTTGGCATCGTTGTAAACGAGCAAGTTAAGGGAGAGATACTTGCCGGAGGATTAATGTGCGTATTGAGCATATTAAACACTCAAAGAGTCAAGATAGCTTCCTGAAACGTGTCCAGGAAAACGACCAGAAAAGGAAGGACGCCAAAGAGAAAGGGGCCTGCGTCCAGCTGAGTGCCGGCCTGCCCCGCTCAGAGAAGCACACTCTGTGAGAACCGAGGGAAGGAGCCTGAGTGGCTGGAGCCTGTTCCCTGTGGATTCATGGCATAAGCTGGGGATGTGGCTCTGCCGTGCAGCACCTGGTTAGCGGCTAAGTGTCCTTGGCCCTACTTAAAAATAAAAAATCATCTTGTGTTGTAAGGGTGGTTTTCTTAATTGAACAGGTGTATGGTACCTTTACCACAGAGAAACAAATATTTGGAGCAGATTCTCATCATACCCAGTTAATTTTGTCAGGTGTTTACTCTTCAGTGTATTTCTTGCTGAAAGATATGAGTTGTTATATAAGTGTATACCTAAATAGCCACATATTTACAAAATATTTATATTGGCTTGAAGATCCTCTAAATCACCTTGGGGACAAGATGTATCAAAATAAATGGAAGTTGCTGGATGAGGTGGCGCACTCCTGTAATCCCAGCACTCAGGAGGCTGAGGCAGAAGGATTGATGCGAGTTCAAGACCAGAGTTCCAGGGCAATCTAAACTAGATAGACCGTCTCACCGCACCCCCAAAGTCAGTACATGATATTTCAATTAAATAAATTGTTTAAAGCACCCCAAAAAACAAAACAAAAGTGTTTAGTGAAACGTTGCTTCGATTCACAAACTCCACATGGGGTGACAGACACAACATGGCCATCTTTCCCAAAGTCATGAAACAAATTAAGTTTCAGAACCAAGACACTACAGTATAGCTGTGGGACTGTCATCACAAGACCACGAATGTGGCTGTCGCCCTCATCTGATCATCTCTGGCTGTTGGGAGTCACAGTTTTGAAAGGTTTCTCCTGATTAAGTTGCCTATTTTGAATATCTGGTTTAACCTATTTTCTTTTATTACCAGTTCTTATTAATTCGGGATCAAGATACGAAGCGAAATACATTAGCGGAATTGCTCACTTTTTGGAGAAGTTGGCATTTTCGGTCAGTGTCCAGTGTGTGAATTTTGAAGACTGTGCTTAAGAAGGGATGTTTTGGGGTTTTTTAGGGTTTCCCTTGCCTAGGATAGTTATTTTGATAATTGACTCGAATTACTAAGTTACCACCAACAAGGAGTCTTTTAAGTTAAACTGTAATTTGTGTTTGTGTATTTTGAAAAAAGGAAACTTTCTTAAAGGCCGTATTTTCCCAGCTGTCTTACTAATTTATGCTTTTGTGTTTATTTTTGTTAGTCTACTGCTCGATTTGACAGCAGAGATGAGATTCTGCTCACCTTGGAGAAGCACGGGGGCATCTGTGACTGCCAGACCTCCAGGTACACCAGCCGGTACACACTTCCTTCCTGTCCACGTCCCAGGCAGTGAGAAGGGAGCCCTGGCTCCGATGGAGAGTGGGATGGGCTGGGGCAGTGACCCTGGGAAGTCGCCCTTGGAAAGATGCTGCCCCATTATTTCAGCTGGGGCTGATGCAGGCCCCGTTCCAAGGTGTTCACAGGTCAGGCAGAGGCCGCTCCCACAGCACGGGCCTGAGAGCCCAGGGCGGTGAGGGAGCCTGAGCCAGTGGTGAGGAACTTGGTCTGGAGTTGGGAAGGGAATCCGGAAGTGAGACATTGGGACTATTCTGGACAGGTCTGCTGGGGTGTTCTAGACCCAGGTGCAGGAGAGGCTGTGGTTTGGCAGGAAGCAGCAGCAGCTGTTTGGGATAAGGAGGGGAGCTGTGTGGACTGGAGAGTGCAGGAGAACACTGGGGGGCGCTGCATGCACACTTAGAGAGCTCTGGGATGTAGGGGGGTAGACAGATCAGAAGGTTAGCAACGGCTGGGGATTTCCGTCTGCATGCTGAACGCAAACACACATGTTGAGTGCTGAGAATTTCGCTGGCACATCTGGTCCTCCAGACTCCTGCTCCTGGTCATAGTGAGCTCCTTCTTTGGCGGGTGGCTATGTCCTCAGCTCAGGCCGTTGCTCCTGCCCTCCCCTTACTTCCCATGCTTGTGACTGTGCAGGGCCTCACACAGTGACAGACAGCTAGACTGGGTCCCCGAGGGCCAGGCCAGGCCAGCCTCTTCCCCCGAGCCACCTGCACATTTCTGTCAGCCAGTCGGGTCACTTGTCCATGGCACAGGCTGGGCAGTGGCCCCTAGGAGAGAGCCTGGGTGGATCAGCTGTGGTGACTCAGCTGTGTCTTTCCCTCTGAGCTTCTCCTGTGGGTGCTGTAGTTCCTCCTGCCCGGAACTCACATTACTAAGAGGGAAGGGAAGTGAGTCTGCTGGCCCTGGATCACAGTGGTTAGGTCCCCCCTGCACACAGCACAGCCTGAGGTGTTGTGCTGGGTGCAGACAGCGTCACTGGGTTGTTTCTTCCAGAGACACCACCATGTATGCTGTGTCTGCTGACAACAGAGGCTTAGACACCGTGGTGGGCTTGCTGGCCGACGTGGTTCTGCAGCCATGCCTGACAGGTGTGGATGGCACTAGGGGTGTGTGGGGTCCCGTGGTTTGGACAGGAGGGGTGCCAGTGGCCGCCGTGCTGAGGAGCAGCCATGCTCTTGGGGCTGGGGCTTGCCCTGCAGTGACCACTCACCTGGAGAGTGCCAGGGATCAGAAAGTCCTTGGCAGGCCCAGGGCCCAGCATAAAGCGTGTACTCTATGTGCACATTGCCCTGGGTCCTGTGGCCCCTGGCATCATCGTGAGTGCTCAGTGCTCTGACACATCTCTGTGCCTTCGAGGCTTTTAGTGGAATTTCATTTCAGAAACACTTCTCACACTATCTTTACACCGTGCCAGGTGTGCTGCTGGGAGTCTGGCCTTGGAAATGACAGGACTTGAGTCCCTGCTGGAAGGGTTCCGGGAGGGGCTGCTGGCTGTGCTGGCATCTGACTTGTGTGTGGCCAGCAGCCCGGCCCCGCTGTGCCAGGCCTGCAGTTCTGTTTGGATCCTGTGGTCCTTGGCCGCAGGGAGCTGGTGGAATGGCCGCAATGGTCTGTGCCCCTACCCTGAGCGCCTTTCTGTCCGGTCTGTGTCTTCAGAGCCTTGGGACAGACAAGTCAGGTCCCCCCGTGCCTTTCACAGGTGAGCCAGCCAGGGCTCCCGCTGGGACCCCACAGAGAGAAGCGCAGACAGGCCGAGTACCCACTTCCTGTTTCCCAGCCTCTGGCCTGGCAGAGGCAGAGGTGGCCACAGTGCCTGCCGCCCTCGGGTGTGGCCGGCTCGGGCCCTCAGGACGGTACTGCAGGGTCTCGCTCACCGACACAGGCTGGGGCCTGTCTGGTTCCCCGCAGATGACGAGCTGGAGATGACAAGGACGGCTGTCCAGTTCGAGCTGCAGGACTTGGACATGCGGCCTGACCCGGAACCACTGCTCACTGAGATGATCCACGAGGTAACAGGAACGCACAGTGCCTCACAGCCCCCAGGAGGCGAGGGCCTGCTGTGCTGTGGGCCCTGGGTGTCCACAGAACACTGAGTCGCTCACTCGTGTGGAGCCCGGGCCTGTGTGTGTCAGGCAGGCAAGCCGTCTTCACTGTGGGAGTTTCATTTCCTTCTCTTGCAGTGACAGGCTGAACACCATTTCCGCCTCTAGAGTGAACCCTCATTTTACTTGCTTGGTTTTCTTTACTTTTCACTCAGAGAGGTAGGCTTCGCTACTTTTTTGCATGCACCAGAGTGAGCTGCTGATACCAAACCACGGTTGAGCTGTCCATGGGTGTCAGGTTTGTCCAGAGGCTCAGCTGGTGGCAGGCGACAGCTTCTCACCGGGGGCCCTTATGTGTTCTGGCGCTTGTGTCCTGCCCTCCCTCAGGCTGCTTACAGAGGAAACACGGTGGGCCTCCACCGATTCTGCCCCTCCGAGAACATCGCCAGGATCAACCGGGAAGTGCTTCATTCCTACCTGAGGGACTACTATGTGCCCGCGCGCATGGTGCTGGCTGGTGTGGGCGTGGAGCACGAGCGCCTGGTGGAGGCTGCTGCTAAGCACCTCCTGGGGGTGCAGCCCACCTGGGGGGACCCAGGGGCCGTGGACGTGGACAGATCGGTGGCGCAATACACTGGTGGGATCATCAAGGTAACGCGGTGCTGTGTGACCTCTGGTGCCCTGCGTGTGGCTACCCATCCTGCGCTGTCCCTCTGCATGCCAAGCAGCCTGGGACCCCGTGCCGAGTCCTGGGAGGTGCGTGGCGTTGTCCAGGGCACGGCCCTGAGGCCTGCGGTGGCACTGCCTTGGTCTTGCTGCAGCTGGAGCGGGACATGTCCAATGTCAGCCTGGGCCCGACCCCCATCCCCGAGCTCACACACATCATGCTGGGCCTCGAGAGCTGCTCCTTCCTGGTGAGTGGGCGCAGCGGGTGGCATCCTGTGTGAGGGTGGCTCCCGGCTGAGTGGTCCTCCCACCCGCAGGAGGACGACTTCATCCCCTTCGCCGTGCTGAACATGATGATGGGGGGCGGCGGCTCCTTCTCAGCTGGCGGCCCCGGCAAGGGCATGTTCTCCAGGCTCTACCTCAACGTGCTCAACAGGTCCGTGGTGTCCCCAGGCACCTCGTGTGAGTGGACCTTGAGGCCATGGTGCCCGCTCTGTGGTGCCTGCAGCTTGATGCTTCCCAGTCACCTCTGCCCTGGCTCCTTGTCCTCTCACAGGCACCACTGGATGTACAACGCCACCTCCTATCACCACAGCTACGAGGACACCGGCCTCCTGTGCATTCATGCCAGTGCTGACCCGAGACAGGTGCGGGTGCGCGTCGGGACGCGGGAGCCTCGCCCAGCGTCCTGCTTGGGGCTGCTGAGGCCCATGGCCCTGCTCACACCCTCATTTCCCACTGTCTTCATAGGTTCGAGAAATGGTGGAAATCATCACAAAGGAATTTATCCTGATGGCTGGAACTGTGGACACGGTGAGAAAGGCCGGAACCACTTCTGGACCTGCCCGTGGCATCGGCAAGGAGGGTCCAGTTGGGGGTGGCCAGCAGTGTCCCTAGGGCAGTTTGTGTGTCCTCCTCAGCCACCTTTTGAGGACAGTGTAGAGTGGACGCCGTGTGGGGCCTTCCTGGCTGCGGCCTGGCTCTGGTGCCTGGACCTAGGCTGGAAGGTAGAACTCGTCTGGCATTGGCAAGGCCCTGGGTCCAATCCCTGCCCCACCAGAAAAAGCATCCACAGCTGATCTTTTAGTGTTTGTCTTTGAAGGTACAATGACTGCCAGACCCACAGGCGTGGCCCTCCTGGGGCCTTTCTGGGGCTCGCTTGTCCCCAGTTGCTAGGGGCTCAGTGCAGTGCTATCTTGCAGGCTGCTCCCTGAAGCCCGAGGGACTGCTGACCTGTTGCTTAGGTCCACTGCACTGGCCCTGGTGAACCAGAACCACTTAATCTCCTATAGCAAAGAGGAATCAAGGGGCATATTTGACCCTGTCCCTCGCGCAGCCCCCTCCCAGGAAATGGACCCAGAGGCAGCTGCTCCCACCCGTGCACCCATGCTTGGTGTTGCACACAGGCGGGGCCCTGCTGAGATCCTGTGATCCCTTCGCTGGCTGCGGGTGATGTGAGGGATGGCTGCCTGTGGCCCTCAGGTTGAGCTGGAGCGGGCCAAGACGCAGCTGATGTCCATGCTCATGATGAACCTGGAATCCAGACCCGTGATCTTCGAGGACGTGGGGCGGCAGGTGCTGGCCACCCACTCCCGAAAGCTGCCCCATGAGCTCTGCATGCTCATCCGTGAGTACAGCTGTGCCAGCGGGCTCCTCAGGAGGTGACCCGCCCTCCGTACCCAGGGGCTCCTCCTTCGGGCTCCTCAGGCCCAGCTAGTCCCCGGTGCTTAGTGGCCCCTGCCTCACGTGCCTGTGCAGGGCGTCTCAGCCACATTTGTGTGCTGGGCTCTTCCAGGCTGATAGGTGGGGGAGCCTGGGTGCTGGGCTCTCTCCCGATCTGTCAGGAAGCCCACTCCCTCCTCCTGCCCTCACCGCAGTCCGCGTTGGGTGGAGATGCGCGGCTCTGCCTGATCCATCGTGCTCTGCGCTAGGTGACGTGAAGCCGGAGGACATCAAGCGGGTGGCTGGGAAGATGCTGCGTGGGAAGCCCGCCGTGGCGGCCCTGGGCGACCTGAGCAGGCTGCCCAGCTATGAGAACATCCAGGCTGCACTGTTGAGCCGGGATGGGCGCCTGCCCAGGATGTACCGGCTCTTCCGGTAGGGTCCCTTGAGATGCTGGGGACCCAGCCGTGGACAGTGCTTTGCACACGCGTGCTGTGTGGACTGGTGTGAGGGTGCCTGGCTCTGAACAGTGTGCACAGAGGGGCGCTCGGACTTGTACAAGCAGAGTTACCATGGCTGCTCCAGCCTGCATCTTTTGCCCCTGCGGAAAGGAGCTGGCCAGGTGGGGGTAAATTTCCTTTCTTCCTGGATGGAAGGCGGCACCCACTCGGGTTGGGGCACTCATTCTCTTGCAGACTCTCCGTGCCAGAGGCCATGCCAGGGCCTTAGGCTGCGGTCTCAGCCTCCCCAGCCTGCAGGCCGCACTGGGCAGACCAGACAAAGCAGGAGTGTGTGTGTGCGTACCCTGCCACCATCTCTGCTAAGAAAAGGGTGACACCTCCTGCCGTGCTGTCTTCACTTGGCAAGGCGGAGTTGAGGCTACACGCAGTCACACAGTCCTTGGCAGTACAACCCTGTGATTCTAGCACTCGGAAACAGGAGGATTCCAAGTTTGAGTCCAGCCTGGGCAACTTAGTGAGACTCTGTCTCATGTTTTAAAATTTAAAGGGAACGGGGAGGTGAGGGGAAGCTGGCTTCAGTCCCAGTACCACTAAATAAAAGCTGTTTGATCTTCAGGTCTGTTTTTTGCCAGTACTGTGCTGTTTCTGTCACAGTAGCTTTGTAATATACTTTCAGGTCAGGGATTGTGATGCCCCCTTTCTTGCCTTTTGCCCAAAATTGCTTTTAATTTTCTAGGTCTTTTATGGCTCCAAATGAATTTTAGGATTGTTTTTTCTAACTCTGTGAGATACATTTATTGGAATTTTGATCAGGATTGCATTCTACCAATTTTGGAAGTTTGGTCATTTTTGGGTTTTGTTTTTTTTGTTTTTTTTGGTTTTTTTTTTTTCTTTTTTTTGGTACCGGGGATGGAACGTGGGTCCTTGCGCTTGCAAGGCAGGCAGCAGAACCTCTGAGCTAAATCCCTGGCCCAGCCATTCTTTCAAGTAGGTTTTGTTTGGATTTTTTTGTTTGTTTGTCTTTTGAGATAGGGTCTCACTGTGTAGTTGAGACTGACCTGGAACTCACTATGGAGCCCAGGCTGGTCTCGAACTCACAGCGATCCTCCTGCCTCAGCCTCCCAAGTGCTGAGATTATAGGCGTGTGCTACCACACCCTACTAGTATGGCGTTTTCACTGTATTGGTTCTTCCTACCCAAGAAAAGGGATATCTTTTCATTTTCTGGTATCCTCTTTGATCTTCTTTTTCAGAGTACTGTAGTTTTCCATGTAAAGGTCTTTTACTTTCTCTGTTAGATTGATTGCTGATTTTAGAGTGAAAGCTTTCACTTCTTGTCCATTTAATAAAATGTTGGCTGTTGGTTTGTCAATAGATGGCTTTTATCAGATTGAGATACAGACCATCTGTACCAATTTTCTGCAGGGTCTTTTGTTTATCATGAATGGGCACTGGACTTTGTCAGACGCTTTTTCTGCATCTATTGAGATGACCATATGGTTCTTGGCCTTGGCTCTGTTAATATGGTATATTACAATTGTTGATTTACCTGTGTATGAACCACCCCTGCGTCCCAGGATGGATCCTACTTGGTCATGGTGTCTAACCTTCGTGATGATTTGCTGCATTCTGTTTGCCAGTATCTTACTGAGGATTTTTGCGTCTGTGTTCATTAGGGAAATTGCCCTATAGTTCTGTTCTTTTGTTTGGATCCTTCTGTGGTTTTGGTATTGGGGTAATTCTTGCTTTCAGGAATGAATTTAGTCAAGCACTTTCTTTTTTTTTTCTTGGTGCCAGGGATTGAACTCAGGACTTTGCGGTTGTGGGCCAGGCGTGGTGCCACTGAGCTAAATCGCTGGCCCTTCTGGGAATGAATTCGGGGGTATTGCTTCCCTTTCAGTTCCATGAAAGATTTTGAGGCCCCGCAGTATGCAGGGAGAGTGAGCTAACACCACCCGGGTGTGGCGTCGGGGACTGTGGTGCTCCTGAACATCCTGGTCACCGTACACCAGGAGCTGGAAAAACCACACTAGGCCAAGAACTTGCATCCGGACCAGGACTGAAGTACATTAGTGTGGGCGCTGTAGGTCGAGAAGGTTCAGATAGTCTTTGCCACCTTCTTCCCCCAGCTTACTGCCTCAGGTTTTTTCTTAGATTTCACCTTGTCCGGGAAGCGTCCCCTAATAAGCTGAGCTTTTGTTAGGTGTTCTTCTTGCTCCTTCTGTGGCACCATGAGCCCCGACCATAAAATACAGTGAACTTTTCGGGGTGTTAGTTATGGAGTGGCCATGATGAAGGTGTGAGTGGCCCATTTTAGATGAAGAAAAAGTGGTTGATAAGTGAGAGAACCCAGTGGCAGAGGAGTTATCATTGACCACCACCGATGTGAATTATTTCCTGAAAGATGGTTTCATGCCGTTTGTGTTGGGAACAGGTAACAGTATATCTTACAAAAGACTTGAAACAAGGGTTTATGATGAGAAGAAAGTAGGAGGTAATACTGAGTGTGAGATTCTTCATGTTCTTTATGAAGAGGCCACGTCATAGGAGGAAGGGGTTGTGTGCCAGCTGCCCAACAGCACGCCTGAAGAGCAAGAGAACGGCCGGAGGAGCAGTGCTTAAAGGTCCCAGCCCAGCTCTGCCCCCCAAGTATCTGAATACCAAAACTGGAAGGCCAAGCAGGTTTTGTTTTTGTTTGTTTGTTTGTTTTTGTTTTTTGATACCGGGGATCGAACCCGGGTCTGCGCTTGCGAGGCAGGCAGCAAAACCACTGAGCTAAATCCCTGGCCCACCAGCAGGTATTGTATCCCTGGGTTTCTTTTTCTCCACTAAAAAGTTAAACAGTCATATAATGATTGAAATTATTATTAAGCACTGAAAATACTCATCAGTTGCTAAACAATAAAGGGGTAGTATCTTTTTATTACAGAAGAAAATGCAGTTGATCTCTTAAATGCTAAAGATAAAGCATCAGTGTATTCCTTATTTTTTCTTTCTGTAAAAATGAAATTGGAAGTGGTAATACTTGTACTTTGCAAAATTCAGAAGGTCCAAAGCAGTATCCTGAAGGGTACCCGGGAAATAATGTCAGTGGTTTCCAGTTTTGCTTTGCTGATATTTTATGCTTATAATAAGAAGTGTGTGTGTGTACACGTTTTAGAGTATGGTAGCATATCATCCCCACTGTTCTGTTCTTTTTTCATTTAGTGTATTTGGAAACTGTAATCTTGGTACAGTCTCAGAAAATAGACTTCCTATTCTTTTTAATTGTCACACAATAAATTCACCATCTTTATACAACCAGGCTAAGGGGTAGAGTACTTAGAGGCCCTGGGTCAAATCTTCTGCACTCCCTAAAAGTAATGACGTTTAAAACTCACTGCTTTTTTTTTTGTAGTTACAAGTTAAAGGACAATTACCTCTGTGGGCTGGGGATGTAGCTCAGTGGTGCTGCCGCCTGCCTCATAAGCGCAAGGACCAGAGTTTGATCTCCAATACCAAAAAAACACCCCAAAACCAAAACAATTACCAACTAATCCCAGAACATTTTTGTCACTCCCTGTAGAGATTTCATACTCAAGCTATCATTCCCCATCCTGCCCTTCTCCCAGCTGCCTGCAGTCACAAATCTACATCCTGTCTGGATGGGTTTGCATATCCTGGACCTCTGGCACAAATTAAATCATATAAATTGTCTTTTTTGTTTGTTTGTTTTTTGGTGCCAGGGATTGAACTTGGGACCTTGTGCTTGTGAGGCAGGTGATGGCACCACTGAGCGAAATCTCCAGCCCCGTATCATTATTTTTTATGGGGAAAAACAAAAAAATTTTTTTTGAAAAGTAGCGACATTAGATCTCTAAATTTCTTACAGAATTTAACAATGAATCTATCAGGGCCTGGGCTTTTTCTTTGTTGGTAGGTTAATTACATCTTTAATTTCATTGGCCAATATTGGTTTATTTATAATTTTTGTATGTTCTTGATTCAGCTTTGGTAACTCATATGTATCTAGGAACCTGTGCATTTCTTCTGTTTTCCATCCTATTCGGTTCTCAAAGTAGGCTTTTGATGATCTTTGGGATTTCTGCAGAAGTCTGTTGTGATTTCACCCTTTTCATTCCTAATTTCATGGATTTGAGTCTTTTTTGATAAGGTTGGCTGTTTTATTTCATCTTTGAAAGACCCAACTCTTTGATTCATTGATTCTTTGTATTGTTTTCTGAATCTCCATTGCATTAATTTTTGGTCTGATCTTTATAATTTCCTTCCTTGTATAAGCTTTTAGGCTTGACTTACTCTTCTTTTTCTAAAAGTTTGAGGTTCAGTGTTAGGTTGTTTATTTGAGCTTGCTCTGTTTTATTTATTTATTTATTTTCTTGGTACTGGGGATCGAACTCAGGACCTTGAGCTTGGGAGGCAGGCGCAGTGCCACTGAGCTAAATCCCCAGCTGTTTTTCTGATAGGAAAATTTACTGCTGTAAATTTCCCGGATAGGACTGCTTTCATTTCAGCCCATAAATTCCAGTATGCTGTACTGACATTGTCGTTTAATTATAGACGCTGTCTAATGGCTTTAATTTCATCTGTGACCCATTCGTTATTCAGGACAGAGTTATTTATTTACTTATTTAATTTTTTGGGTACTGTGGATCGAACTCAGGACCTTTCACTTGCAAGGCAAGCAGCAGAACCGCTGAATGGAGTTATTTAATCTCCATGTGTTTATGAAGTTCTAGTGGTTTCTTTTGCCATTATTTTTTTTTGGGGGGGGTTTCTGTTTGTTTGTTTGTTTGTTTTTTTGAGACAGGGTCTCACGATGTAGTTGAGACTGACCTGGGAAATCACTATGTAGCCTAGGCTGGTCTCGAACTCACAGCAACCTCCTGCCTCAGCCTCCTGAGTGCTGGGATTACAGGCGTGAGCCACCATGCTCAGTGGTTCCACTGCCTGCTTCACAAGCACAAGGACCGGAGTTTGATTCCCCAATACCAAAACAAACAAACAAACAAACAAACATTGTGTTCTTGCATTGAACTTCTGGAATCTTGATTCTTGGTGTAATTTTTTTTAAATCATGGGTAATTGGAGTTCTATATGCCTCATCTGTATATCACATTATTTTTTCCCTGCTTGAGAAGTTCTCTGCCATTATGTCTGTGAACAGGTTTTTTTCTATGTCATTTGTGCTATCTTCTGCTTTTTCATTGACTCCAATCAATCTTATGTTACAGTGCTGGTTGTAACTCACATTGGTAACTGAAGGCGCAGGCTCCTCTACACAGCTTTTAAAATCTCTCTTCTAGCTGGCCCTGGTGGCTCACACCTGTAATCCCTGCACTCAGGAGGCTGAGGCAGGAGGATCGCTGTGAGTTCAAGATCAGCCTGGGCTACATAGTGAGTTCCAGGTCAGTCTCAACTACATAGTGAGACTCTGTCTGAAAAAAAAAATGAAAACAAAAAATAAATAAATAAAATCTCTCTTCTATATATCAGGCAGATCTCCATGTCCTTAAAGAAACTTTGGCCTGGGACTTCTCAGTTAACCTCACAAAGGGGTTTGAGACAGGGTCTCACTACATAGTTGAGACTGACCTGGAACTCACTATGTAGCTCAGGCTGGTCTTGAACTCACAGCGATCCTCCTGCATCAGCCTCCTGAATGAGGAAAGGATGGTGTAATGATCTTTCCAGAGCTCAAGGGTTAAATCTGTATCTGAGACCCATCTGGAAGCACAAGTGGCTGCCATTCAGGTTGTAACTCAAGACTTTGATCATAAGTTAAAATTCCGGTCATAACCCAAGTTGCTCATATGTCAGGGTGGTTGTAACTCGAGGGTCCACTGTATTCTTCTTTGCATCATCTAGCAGCTGATGGATTGAGTTTTTTTTTTTTTTTTTTTTTTTTGTAGTCCTTGCTGTTTTTAAGAGATCATTCTTTTCATGGTTGCAAACAGCAATCCTGTCTTCTATATCTGATAGCCTATCCTCACATTGGCTTATTCTGCTGCATTACTTTCAGTGGAATTTTTAATCTGGATAGCTGCTGAAATCTGTTTCATGGATTCTTTTTCTTTCTTTTTTTTTGTACCAGGGATTGAATTTGGGACCTTGCATTTGTGAGGCAGGCACGGTGCCATTGAGCTACATCCGCGGCCCTATTGCCAGTATTTAGAACCCTTAGGAAATGACTGCTTCTCAGAGGTATCTTCCAGGTGTAGCTGGCTTTTGGGGCTTCAGTCTTTTGCAAGATCCTACCTCTTCGATCTGTTGGGAATGAGAAGGTGCTGCCTATTTGGCCGAGCCCCTGGTCCTTTGGCACTGACCTGTAGCATTGTCTGTGACCCTTAGGCAGTCTCGGTCTTGGCGCACCAGGAAGAATCAATGAGAACAGTTCTGTCACCTTGGCTAAAGTAGTGCAGTCAGCAATAAATATCATCAGACACAGCCTAGGAAATGTCCAGCTGGTGGCTATTCATTTGCCAACTTTAACCATATGAACTAGATTTATGGTTATATAACAAAACCTAAACAAAGCCAAAAATTGTATACAGTAAGAATACCCTCAGTATGGCGATTTTATTTTCAAGGGAGAAAGTTACAGGAAAAAAACATTCAAAGGGGAAATGCAGAGAAATAGAAGAGGAAGAGATTAGAAGCAAGGCTGCAGAACAAAGGAAGATTACGCAAACTTTGGGAAACGTGACAGGAGGGAAAGAGAAAAATACCAAAAACTAGAAACAATGTGCACATTTATATGAAAACAAGGGCAAGCAAGGAAAAGGTCCACTTCAAGGTAAAGAAAATGGGCAGCGTCCAGATCCATGTCGATCACTCCCAACAAGCCAGCCACAGATTCCTGACCGTGGTGATGATCCCAGCAAGCCTGCACTGTCGTTCTGAAGTTTGGGCTGGTCTCTGGCTGTGAGGCTGGAGCCTGTGTTCAGCCTGCAGCATGCCATGTGTCTCCCGTGACTTTGACTTGGCGCCTTCGCTGCCTGCGGACTTGCACGCAGTTCTGCCTCATGCTGATGGAGCCAGCCCACAGCTGCTCCCAGCCATTGCAGTCTGGGGCATCCACTGGTCCATTCCTCTGACGTGTCTCTCTGGGGGCTTCGGGTTACCAGTCATCCCTGTGGGTCTGCGGGTTCAGGCCGCCCTCCTGTGCAGTGAGTCAGGGCTCAGGAAGAAAACGCTGCTTGCTGCCTCCTCCACTGAAGTCTCTCTTCCCTCTCCCCATGGGCTTCAGATCCTTGATGTGTCCCAGGAACCCAATTCCGTCCTCTTTCTCTTCATCACATTGCTATATTCCATGTCTGGGTACCAGATCTTCGAGAGGCTGTTTCCCTGCTGTTCACCACTAGGCCATCTTCCTGCCAGTCCAGCAGGGCTTCTAAGGGTTGCTTGGTGACAGGTGGCCATCGTGGGTTGCGTGAGATTTGTGTGGCTCAGTTTTTTGGAGAGTAGGCTCAGGATTGTCTGTCTTGATGGCCAAGAAGCCCAGCCCCTCCGTGCAAACAGGGCTGGGGATGGTAAGCCCATTGTTCGTCTCGGTCTTGCCTGTGGAACACCTGGAAACCACATCTCAAGACTTTGCCCAGTGGGAGCATCTGCCTGCGCCTGCGGCGACAGCAGTCCCCTGGGATCAGAGCCTTAGGAAGGGAGGGGTGAGCCCTGGCTCACAGCGCAGCCCTGGCCCCTGAGGCTGCCGTGCCAACACCGGGAGAGTGCCTGCAGCACAGAGCTTGGGATATGCTGCCTGTGGGGATGCAAGCCAAGAGGGTCAAGGAGCCGGTTGGCAGGGACAGCACCCCAGCTTCTGAGGAGGCACAGGCTGTGTCCACTGTGGGGCAGTCAACCTGGTGCCTGGCATTCTGGAGACAGTATCCTGTCTCCCCCAGCCTCCGCCTGCCCTGCCAGGATCCCAGGATGCACCCCATCCCCTCCTCGGCACACTTTCGCCCTGGTCTTGCCTCCTGTTGCCCAAGGTCACTGTTGGCCCTGATGCCAGACAACACTCTATAGCAACACCAGTAAACACGAAAACCTCACTATTTGGTCCAGGATGGCCTTAAACTTGCAGTCCTCCTGCCTAAGAGCAAAGTTTTTAGAAGCCATTCTTGTGTCTGGTCCTAGTCCACTGTTTGTTTTTGTTTTTTGCAGTAGCAGCGCGTTGAACCCAAGGCCTCAAGCATGCTAGGCTAGTGCTCCACCACTGAACCGCAGCCCCAGACCCCAATCTCACGCTTGTGTATGAACACTGGCCGATTCATTTGCACTCAAGTAGCTTTCCAAGTGAAATGTGTTCACCTGAAACATCACAGCTGGCATTGAGGGCAGCGCTGTGCTTCCCCCGCAACCTCATCAGCTGCAGGTCCCTGACCAAACTAGGACACATTCTCCAAGGTCACAGTAGTCTATGGTGTGGATCAGAGGAGACGTAGAACCCATGACACCCTACTCATTTTGAGAATCATGTTTTGTTCTTGGTTTTTTGGTACCAGGGATTGAACTCAGGACCTTGCACTTGAGAGGAAAGCACAGTGCCACTGAGCTAGATCCCCGGCCAGCCCTCATTTTGAGAATCTTCCTGACATGTTTTTAGTTCGTGTGAAAGTAGTGACACATGCACTTGTGGTTACACAGCACGGAGCATAGTGTGCTGGGGTTAGGAGACAGCTGGGCACTGCTTGCTCTACAGTGGACAGCTGTGTTTGGGAAGTAGATGCAAATCAAGTTCTACCGCGGATTCCTTGGATCTCCTCTGAATCTGAGGGACCCTCCTTTCTGTCCTGGTAGCATCGTCTCTGGCTGTGCACAGGATACACCGCCAAGACCCTTGTCAGCAGCTGACCCCGGTTTCCGAAGCCACCCGTGCTGAGAACAGGGAAGCATACAGACTTCTAGCACTCAGGCCAGAAAGCATTTAAGATTCAATAGATGCATTTATTTTAAAATATAAATATGGAAAAATAAATAATTTAACAGGCTGGAGCGGACGTCCCTAGGCTTCTCTATGTTCACGTCCGCACTCTTTTTCTGGAGATGAGAGCAGTCCGGGCCCTGGAAGGTAAGGAGCTGCCGGCCTGCGTCTCAGCTGGCGTGGCCTCGGTGTGAGGTCTCTGAACGAGACGTGGCCTGTGGTAAAGGGAGTGGTCCTGTCTGAGCTGGGGGACGGGGCCAGGACCCCATGACTGTCACAGGAGCTGGCAGAGGGTGGCCATCCCACCGGGAAGGGTCTGGCTTTGGCTGTGATGCTGCCTCAGCCTCAGCAGCCTCTGGGCAGGCCAGGGCTGAGGGCATGGAGGACACCGGCTGTGTCCTGACTTCTGCAGATGCCAGTGGGGCATGGGCGCAGGAGAGGGACAGTGGGGACGGGCACACAGGCCCAGGGCTCAGGATGTGCGCACAGGACATTGAGGGGAGCCCACAGCCCTCACCAGTGGGCACAGTGGCTTAGACATCTGCCCTGTGTGGGGTGGGGCCCTGAAGACGCTGTCCCGTGGGGGAGGGGTCATGGGACACCAGTGGGTATGGGGTGCCAGGTCTCGCTGCTGTCCTGGGTTTCCTGTCGAGAACTAGGGTGGCCCCGTAGCCACAGAGCACGTCCCATCTCTTCCAGTGACTTCTGGTTGGGTGTCCTGAGTTGTGATGATGGGTCCTCTTCAGTGACTTCAAGACACAGTGCAGACTGCGCTGGAGCTCTGGTTCTTTAATGCTTGCTGTCTCTGGATTTCTTTTGAAATCCTTCTTTTAATTCCTATCAGGTACAGCTCTCGGTCAAACTTGCCAGCAGCCAGCGGAATGCTGTGGAGAGGTATGATGCTGTGACGAGGTGCCCATGTCCCTCAGCCCCCAAAGGTCACACGCAGGGACAGGGCCCAGGGAGGTCAGTGTGCTGCCCGGGGCCCCTGCCTTGTCCCTCCAGCTGCGCCTGAACCCTGGGCCCTGTCACAGGACGAGCCTCCGCATGCCACCCAAGGGGCACAGGCGTGGACTCACGGCAGCCCTCCGTTGAGACATTGCAAGACCGCTGCGGGCAGCCCCATCTGTCACCAGCTTAGGACCTGGCACCACTGCCCCTGGCCCGAGCCCAGCCAGGCTCCAAGAGGGGACAGAGGAGCAGGGACTCACTTGTCTCGCCCGGGCCTCAGTCGCACCCGGAACAAGCCGTACACAGGGCGGTGGTCAGACGTCTTGATCCCAGGGCAGGAAGAGTACGTCACTGGACAGATGTCCCCCTTGTGGCGGCTTCTGTACAACACCCGGTCCTTCGGGAGAGACGTGAAGCAGGGGCACTGGTGAAGGCAACCTTGCCGCTGTGCGGCGGGCCATTGGCACCTGGGCTTCAGCACCACAGGGGCCACCACCTGACCCCACAGCTCTACCTCCAGGGCCCCAACACCACGATGGCCTGAGTGGAAGCCAGATGGGGCACAGAGGGCCAGGCTAGCACCTCCCGCTCATTGACTCCTGGTGCTGACAGGGACAGTAGGGCCGGGTGTGAATCTAGCCGTGGCTGGGGCAAGTGCCCGGCTCTTGGGGTGCTTCTGGGGCCACCTGCTGGGCCTCAAGACCTCACAGAGGGAGGGAACCACTCTCACCGAGGATGGCCGGGCCAGCTAGAGCGCAAGTGCCCTGGGCCATGGGCCTGTGCAGGAGGCTGCCCGTGTCACACTGGCATCGGGCACAGCTCACGGCAGCCCTGGGTGCATCGGGCAGCAGGAGCAATGCATACCGAGGGCGGGCCTACCGTGTACGAGGGTGTCCTCTGCTTGGAGGTGCTGTCGTAAGTGTCCTTCCCGAGGTCAAACTTGTAGGAGGGCAAGAAGACGACATCCGGCTCCTGGAAGCCCCTGAAGACGGACCCTGCGAGGGCACAGTGCTCAGCCCCACGTCCGCCCGCCCGCCCCGCCCCACCTGTCACTCACCCCTCCTCATCTCTCGCGTGAGCTGGTCCTGCTGCAGCAGCGCCTGCACGGCCGCCTCCCGCTCCTGCCTCAGTGCTGCCTCCACTGCGGCACGCCCGCCACCCAGGCGGAAGTTAAAGTCTCCAAACCAGAACACCTCATCAAAGCGGGTGGTGACATCCGCTGGGCACACAGGACAGTGTGTGGGCCGGCAGCCCGCGCCCGTGATGCCCTCCCCTAAATCACGGCCAGGCGGTGGCCCAGGGCAGGCCCCGACACGGGCTGGTGACCACCTCACCTGCGCTGGAGCGGTAGGGGTTGGTGTCCGGCACATTCCTGGGCAGGGCCAGGCCTTGGACGGTTCTGCTATAGTCCAGCAGCCGCTCTGCCACCTTCCCATCTCCAGCTGTGGGGACAGATGCAGGCTGGGGGTGCAAGGCTCCCGACGGAGCCGCCTTGGGAGGCAGTGGGGCCGCATGGCAGGGACTACAGAGAGAGCAGGTCCCAGGGGGCAGAGTCTGTGTCCCCATGGTTGGGACTCCTGAGCAGAGGGCAGGGAGGAGGGGCTGGTGACTCACAGGTGAAGTGGGAGGTGACGAAGAGGAAGGAGGTGCCGAAGAAGGTGAAGCCGGCGCCCAGGGCACCCTTGGTCTTGATCTGGGACACGATGCGCGTGGTCACTGTGGCACACTCCACCTCTGTGGGGCGGGGCGGGGTCAGTGCCCGTGGGCAGAAGCCGCCTGGGTAGGGCGCCTAGGGCTGCGGGACCTACCTGAGCAGAACCAGATGAGGTCCCTGCGGATGAACAGGGACAGGTACAGCACGCCATGGGCCGCTGAGGACAGCAGCACGTAGCGCGGGCCCAGTGTCTCCTGCAGCCGCGTCTCCCACTCCCGCCTGTGGTGGGGGATGAGGGGCAGTGGGGTGCAGGGCCCCCTAGCCCTGCAGCCCACAGAGCTCCTGAGATGCTGGGGACCCCATGACTTGACCTCGCCTTGCAGTGGGGACGCTGGATAAGCTGGAGGCCACGGTCAGAACTCTGGGAGCAGCAGGCCAGGTCCTCATGCTACTGGGAGGCGACAATCCCAAGCCCCCCAAAACCCACCAGAGTGCTTCCCCAACACTCTGCAGAGACCTCTGCCTGCCTGGAAGTCTCAGCCTCACAAGAGCCACAGTGACAGGGTCTCCACCATCGTTCTCCAGGGCACCCAATCAACAGTGCCCAGACTACAAAATGACACAGGGTACTGTCAGGTCACGCAGGCTAGCAAGGCCCTTCTGGGCCAGCCCAGAGTGGCCAGGCACGGTAGCACGTGCCTGGGCTACTGCAGGAGATTCCTCAGAATGAGGAGACTAAAGCAGGGCTGGGGATGGAACTCAGGGCCAAGGCCTGGGCACAGTCCCCAGTTTGGGGGGCACGGGGGACCCAGCACTGCTCTTGCTGCCCTTACACTCCTGATAACTGCTCGTTTAGCATAGCACACACCCTCTGTGGTAAGTTGTCTAGAAGCAGCTGCCGGGCCCATGCGGCCTGGCCTGGGGCGCCCACCTGGCTGGCCCTACCTGTCCGAGCAGCCCTCCTGCACACCGATGACGTACAGGTCCTGGGTGTAGTCGGCCTCAGCAGGCAGCAACAGCTCATCCAGGCTGGGTGGCAGCTCCTGCAGCAAAAGACATGGTCTGTTGGGCCCGGGCTCCCCGCAGGCTGGGAGGAGCTGGGGTCCCTGCTCTGCCACCCTGAGCCAGACACATAGCATCTCCTCCAGAGAGGAAACTGAGGCTGTACAAGGAGATCTCTCCACAGACTCCCAGGGACCTGGACATGCCACACGCATGCCACCCTACCTCAGCTTCATTTTTTTTGTACCTTGAAGTCTGCAGCCGAGGCAGTGTCTGCAGCCCCTCCCTGCTGTGCCCCAGCTCATGGGCACCTGGTCTCTCAGCAAGGGCCACCCAGCACATCCTCCCACTCCCAACCCTGGCCCCTCAAGGAGCCTTGAGCCAGAGAGGTGCCGCTGGGATGCTGGGTCTCCTGGGAGGTGCCCTTCACAGCCCACAGCAGGGCTGCAGGGGCTGGAGGACACGGCGCCTTGCCCACTCTCACCTTCTGGCCCTGCATGTTCCAGGTGGCCACAAAGAGGGCCATGCTGCGGTCAGGGAAGTACTGGGCCAGCTCATCCGCTCCCAGCAGGGCCCCGCTGGCCAGGAGGCTGCCCTCCAGGTAGCTCCTGCAGGGAGAGCTGCATGAGGCCAGGCAGGGACGGAGCTACAGGGGGTGGCTCAGGCTTAGCCCCCAAGACTGGCACACAGCAGACACTTGCAGCCCTGTGGGATGGGGCTCCCAAGCTGGGAAGCAGTACCAGGGTCTACCTGCTGTACAGGCTCAAGGCAAGTATTGCTCCCAGGAAGGGAATGTGAAGGTGTCCCAGGGGCTGTTTTACAGATGACACCTGGGAGGCCAGAGGGCCTGAGAGGCATTTGCCTGCCCTCAGCAGGGGGCAGGGCTGGGGTGGCCTGGCTCTCCGATTTTCCCACAGGCCGAGCCTGAGGGGCAGACTGGAGAAAGTGGAAAAGGCTGGGGTGAATATGCCTATATCCAGGACACACCTGTCACCCCAGCTCCTCAGGAAGCCGAGGCAGGAGAACTGCAAGTTTGAGCTCAGCCTGGGCAACTTAGACACTGTTGCAGGGCCATGGCACAGCACAGTGGCAGAGGTTTTAGGTTCGACTTCCAGTAGTGAAAACAAAACGACACGAATGATCAGCCCACCCAGCGGTGCTCCAACGTCCGTAACAAACAGCACGCTCTACTGAACCTCCCCAGGACACACGCAGGTACCTGCCTTAAGGAGATGCAACCTATGTGGAATGACAGGTGCACCTGTGCCCAGAAACTCTGATATCCAGACTTCGCAACTGCTGCACCCACTCCCGGCTCGCCGCCCCGGCCAGGGGTCCGCCTGCTAAGCCCTCCACCTGGCTGACTTCATGCCTCCAGGACCACACCCACCTCTCTTCCTGGCCCCGCACCAGGGCTAAGGACAAGCTGCTTCCCACTAGGACCCAGACGATGTCCACTCTGCATCTGCTCTGCCTGCGTCTAATTCTACGGTGAGCCAGGTGTGGTGGTGCATGCCTGCGATCTAGCACTTGAGAAGCTGAGGCAGGAGGCTCATTGTGATTTTGAGGATAGGCTGGACTACACAATGAGTTTAAAGTCAGCCTGAACTACAAAGCAAGACCCTGCCTGATAAAAAATTCTATGAGGGCTCCTGTTGCGCCCCCACACCCCACCACAAATCACCCGTGTGCTGGGAGGCCCAGTGGTCTGTCCCTGCACGGGGAACACATGATCAGATTCCTTCTTGCACCTGGGCTGGGCCTGAGGGGTGCCGGCTCCACCTGTGCCAGGCCCAGGACAGCAGGACGGAGCAGCCAGCTCACAGGACCTGGCCTGAGCCGTCCAAGTGGTCCACTTCTCAGAGCCTTGCCTCTTGCTGCAGGGACACAAGGGGTCCCTGAACCCTGTGGATGTGATCTCGTCTCTCGAGGTTGCTTTTTCCTAGTCATTTTGTCCTCCCGGGTCCCACATGTGGGGAACACACCGCAGTGAGGCCTGGGGTGTGTGGAGATGGTGCTGTGGGTGTCAGAGGGCAGCTGGGGACACCAGGGTGCAATGTTTCTCTGGGGTTGGGCTAACCCAGCAGCATGTGGCTGACCATGAGTTGCCCACCTGCCGGGCCCTAGCCGATGCCACTTCCCTAGCGGGTCTCCGCCCTATGTGTCTGTCCTGCTCACTATGTCACCGCCCTCCCCCAGGTCCCAAGAAAGAGATCAGCAACATCAGTTTGTGAACACCCTCGTGTTTTTCAAAGCCCCAACTCACTCTGTTAATCCCAAGTTGCTACGAAAATCTTACACACTTTTCTTGAAAACAGACACTGACTATTAAACTCGGTGTGGTGACATTTGCCTGTAATCCCAGCACTAGGGAGGCTGAGGCAGGAAGATTGCAAGTTCAAGCCTAGCTTGGGTAAGTCAGATTATATTTCAAAATAAAAACTAAAAAGAGCCATACCTCAGTGGAAAGTCCAGGGATCAATCCTGAGTACTGCTTAAAAAAAAAAAAAAAAAAAGAAGGGAAAAACTCTGGCACACCTGTGTACAGGTGCTGGGAGGAGCACGCTGTGCCCAGATGCAGGGAGTTAAGGAGACCTGAGAGACTGTGGGGGCTGAGGGGGCCAAGGCATGGCCACCGTGCAGATGGAACTGGCTAGATCTCCAGGTCACCTGGGACTCAGGATGGCCCAAGCTTCAGGGACAACACACAAGTGAGCAGCCACAGCTGGACGGAGAGGGGAAAGGATTTCCTAGGCCCTCAGAGGGGGCAGCCAGCCCTGCCTCCAGAGCCAGGAGAGCCATGTTCCCTCGTGTTCAAGCCGCTTGAGCCACTAAATCTGTGATCATGGGTCCAGGTGGCCGGGAGGCTGATGCAGGATCACTTCCCAACTCTCCCTGCACACACCCCCTGCTGGGCAACAGAAGGGTTGAGGGCCAAGTGCCCCTCTCAGGCCATGAGCAGATCCCAACCCAAGAGCGGGCCTGCAAGGGGAGCTCATGGGTGAGCACAGGCTGTGATCTGCCAGGTCATCACAGAGCACGGGAGGACCAGGACTCTTGACAGCACCGGTCGGGAGATAGAGGTGCCCTCCCTGGCCAGTGTGTGTCAGCTCGGGGTCCCTCGGCCAGGCAGGTCTGCGTCTGCCTAACGTCCTGGTGAGATGCCAGCCTGTGCCCAGCCAAGGTGCCCCGCAGGAGGCAGCGGCACACGGTGTGGTTATCTATCCAAGTACGCCAGGCCTGCGGACAGTACCTACCTGCTGCGGACATCCTTGGTGCGGATGGGGGCCAGGAGGCCGAAGGACCTGGCCGAGAGCAGCGAGTGGTCGTCACAGGCCAGGGGGCTCCGAGGCCGGCTGGGGCCCAGGCTGCTGTGGGCGCGCACCAGCCTGGCCACGGT
>NW_022900948.1:48643406-48659659 GCF_012274545.1 Fukomys damarensis
GCCCCGCCCCCGGCCCGGGCCAGCCTCGCCTCGGAGTTACTGGCGTCCTCTGGTCCCCAAAACGCAGACACCACAGGGGAAGGTGCTTGAGAGCCCAAAATATTTTATTTAACAATTTGCATTTAGGAAAAATAGCAGCTCCCGCCTCCGAGGAAGCTGCTTAGATCAAAGGTGGCTGGCAGTTGACGTGGAGCCTGGGCAGGGCTGGACAGCAGGAAGCCGGCCAGTCTGGGCGGGGGTCACCCGGGCTGCCCACCCCACCCCCGGACGCTGCCCAGTGATGGGCCAGGGGTCCAGGCAGCCTCGTCTCAGAACATTCTGGAAACTGCTCTGGGGTCTCACCTGGAGGATGAGGTGAACCAGGAAACTGGGGAGGGCTATGCTAATTCCACATTCTACAGTTTCTCTACTTAAAATACCAAACCAACCATTTGTGTTCCTCCAGCAGGACCTACCACACTATTACCTATTGATTTCATGAATATCTGACTCTTCCCATAGCCTCAGTCCCCATAGGTCAGTAAGAAGTTTTAAGAAGTCAGAGGACCTTGAAGCTCTGCAGTGCTGTGGCCCTGGTCTGGTATGGGCATTTAGGGGGAGGCCTCTCCGTGCCCCCTCCTCTGAGCCCTGGCCTCACTGGCATCTCCAAGGAAGGCATCCGTAGACGGAACCCAGACCAGCTGCTCGAGCACAGCTCTCCAGGCGACAGCGCCATGCCATACGGAGTCACCCAGGTCCTAGTCAGGCTGCACATCTTCATTCCCAGAGAGACAGGCCCACGGTGACCAGGGCCTCTCCCCTGCTGCCACCACCGCCGACCATGGGAGCGCAACAGCCAGGCCACAGCAGATCGGGGCCTGCCCCGCTGAGCCGAGCATCCACTCCTTCCTCTTGTGATCCTGACAGAAGTGTGGGACTGCACCAGGCCCTGGCTTCCCTTCACTGATGCTCCCAGGTGACTGCCAAGTACTGTGTCCCTACATCATCCTAAGCAACTGAGGAAGGAGAGCCATCCTCTCCGTGAAAGAGTTCAGGTCAGATTCATGTACCCAGCATCCTAAAAGGATCGTGGAATTAATTTGGCAATAATGAATATAGATAGGCAGGAGGAGGGAGACGCGCAGCATGACCAGCTGAGTTACTGCTGTGTCCGCTCGGGGACCACAAGGCCCTGGGTGGCCTGTCCAGCTCTTGGCAGAGAACAGTCATTGCAGGGGCCCAACCGCAAGGCCAGATGACAGACGGGTCTAGTTCAGTGTTGGGTATCTCCGCTGGCCAATCCTCCCAGGCCGCAAGCTCCCTGAAGTGGTGGAGGCCTGGAAAAAAGGACCAGCGATCAGCTCTGCGTGTCACCTCAGAGAGGCAAACCCAAGGGGTTGTGGGGTGGGGTGAGTGGGCCTCCAAGAATGTGGCTGGGGACAAAGTGCACGCTCAGTGTGGGTTCCTGAGGCTGAGCACCGGTGTTAGGCCCAGGCTTTGGTTTACGGAACTGGGCTCAAAGCATCAGTGTTTCCTAGCACATGGAGCCACAGAGCTAATTTTTTAGGCCAACCCTGCGGGGATTGTCCAGTGAGCCCAGGGCAGACAGTGCCGTGGCCTGTCACTGCAGGGAGCAGGAAGGAAAGAGGAAAAATGCTCCGATCCAGAAGCTGCAGAGCAGAGGGACCCAGGTGGCAACCGGAACAAAGCAGGGTGGCAGCTGAAGCAGAGTCTGCAAGGCCAGGGCGGGTGAACTGCCCATTCGGGGTGCCAGAGGCCTGCCTAGTCCTCTTCCCCTAGGCGGCACCACCTCAACTGCCAGCCGGACTGTAACAGTGTGGGCCCTGGGGTCACAGGTAGACCTTCAGGACGCAGTGCCCCAGGATGGCACACCTTCAACTTAAAGAGGATGCTTGCCCAGAGTCCCATTTGCCCAGCCTCAGCCAGCACCCGGACAGCAAGGGGTCCCTACACAGACAGCCATGCACCCTGTGTCAAGACCCCACTAGAAGTGTGGCACCAGGACAGGGGTTGACCTGGGGAGGATCCAAAGGACCCCGCACTGGGTCCCAGGGCCTCAGAGGAGAGTGCTGGGCCACAGCATGCTAGCTGAAGGCAACAACCATCTCCAGAACAGCAGATGCTGCTTGGCCACTGGGCCAATAGGAACAGTCACATGTCACACTTCTGTGGCCCCAGAAGAACAGAAGCTGGGAGCAAAAGCCGAGGCCGGCAGAGCCTAGGAGCAGTGATAGGAGCTGACGCCCAAGTCAGCAGTGGGAGCCCCCGGAGAGGGACAGGTGGTGGCACCGATGGGACTGGTGACTGAGCCTGCTCACACACCTGCTGAGAGCAGCTGCGATGCGGAAGGAGAGACCCATTTGGCCGTACAGGTAAGGCCACTCACCTGGGCAACCTGGGCGGGGCTGTAAAGGGGCACAGCCCCACTGCTAGGGCCTGCGGCACGGTGGTCACTGTGAGCCTGTGAAGCAGAGAAGTCCCTCAGCAAGGCAGCACTGCACAGGGCTGCTGTCCCACCTACAGAGGACCACTCCTAGGAAGGCCCAAGAATGCTCTGACAAGCCAAGCAGCAGTCTGGGCAGTGCTGGCAGCACTAGACGTTGTCATGTCCACATGGGTGGTTCACAAGACAGCAAAAATCAGAGCGGCATGCAGAGTGAAATGCTTCAGACACCAGCACATGCAGACACGGCACGGGCACGGTGACATCCCTCAGCCCAGCTCTAGTAGGGCCTGGCACTTGCCTTGGAAAGGCCGGGGGCCGACGTGCAGCCACCAACAGCCCCGAGAACCAGTTCACTGGGCCCACAACACAAGCCAAAGATGGACTTTGGCAGCGGCCGGCCAGCAGCTCACCCCTGCTCACGTCGGACAGACTGCCAGAGGCAGGAAGAACGCTTCCTTCACTGGGGTGTCCTACCCCGGAGACGAGGCAGCCAGGTCACAGGACCAACCCTCGGGGCCCGGCCCAGAGCAGAATGACAAATGACACTGGTGCATTCTCGACTCTGTGGGGCCTCCATAGGGGCCTCAGGCACTAAGGCCAAAGCCCCGAGGGCGGCCGGGGAGGGACACTGCACCATAGCCATGTGCTGCGCCGCGCGGACGGTGCGGTTAGTGACAAGAGGTGACACGGACACGCGAGCAGAGGCCTGGCAGCCCAGTACCTGTTGGAAGTGCTGGCCCACTTCCCAGGACAGCGAGCTCCCCGAGCTCCAGCGCGACAGCTACGGACAGCAAGAGCACAGACACGCAGTGTCACACCGGCCTGCGCCAAGCCGCCACCCGCTCAGCTGCAGGACGTGGCAGGCCAGAGGGGACACGTGGGCAAGAGGCCGGGAGCCCACACCCTCCCTCTGCAGTCCGCGTCAGAGATGCACAGTCCACCCAGAGGAGGACTCGGGCCGTGCCAGCTTCACCTGGTGCCACCTTGAAATTCAGGACACTCAAGCCACACTGAGGGTGGATGTCAGCCCCCTGCCCTCTATGTGGAGCTCCTATGCAATAGCACGGCAACAGGTGGGAGTGTTCTCCTGGGACACAACCTGCTCTTTCCTACTCATTTCCATAGCTTTTTTTTTTTTAAATGGGCTTTTCTTTGCTTCTTGAAGTACTGGGTTCTGAAACCAGGGCAGACACACCGAGCTACACCCCCAAGGTTTTGCTAAGTTGCCCAGGTTGGTCTTGAATTTGCAATCCTCTTGCCTCAGCCTCCAAGAGTGCTGGGATGACAGGCGTGTGCCCCCCATGCAGAGATAAATCACTCCCTTAGTTCTCAGAGGGTGATGCCCCTGGGTGATGGAGATGGGCTGCCAGGAGGGACCTGGGGGATGTGCATGCAGGGCCACCTCTTTGCTCTGGGAGCAGCCCAGTCTGGGGGTTGGGAGTTCGGGACCAGGTGGCCACGCTGCCAAGCCTGAAACCTGCTAAGGACATGCAGATGTGACAGAGACCCAGCCCCAGGGGCTGCAGCATCTTTCACCACCAGAAAAGGCTGCCCAACCCAGGCTCCCCTGCCAGTGGGCACAAGGGGTGCCTCCCGGGACCGTGCCGACTGCAGGCAGTGGGCTCTAGCGGCTCTGACAGGACAGCAGCCTAGGCCCCGAATGGGCACTGTCGCTCCCACTGGAGGACACAACTGGGGGCGGGAGAGCAGGACACCGGCCTGAAACACCCTGCTTCACCAGGGCTCACCTGTCCTGTGTAGGGGAAGATTTGCTGTCTAACTTCTGTTGCTGCTAGGTAATTTCTCCTTTCTTTTTTTAACTTGGAGTAATTTTTCTTCCTCATTTTTAAAAATAGTGGTAAAATATGCATCCATAAAATTTTCCACCCCAAGCGGTTCTCTGCAGTCAGAGCATCAGCGCGAGGAGCTGTCACTCCTGTCTCCAGTGTTTCCCTCCTGCCTCCTAGGGGAAACTGTCCCCAGCCTGCTATGTCCCATCGCTGACCCACATGAAACCTTAAACACTGAAAGCACAGCACCATGCATGTGTACAGCCCGGGCGCCACATGCAGAGGGAGGGGACACCAGCAGGTCCTCCCCCAATTTCCATATACCTTAGGGTCCTCCACGGGCTCCAGATCAGCCTGAGCCCCAGTGGGCACCTGCCCCCCACTGCCAGCTCCACCTGCAAGCTGAGGCTCCTCTGCATCTGTGAGAGAGAAGGGCAGGGCCATCACGCACCTGACCTGGGGTGTCCTTCCCACAGCCAGGGGAGGCCAGGGCTGCTGAGCACACGCCCGTACTGGGCCCCGGTCAGGTCATCCAGACGAGCGAGGGGATGGGGCGGCAGACACCAGCCTGCTCGCTCTAGTGCTGCCTACCTGGGCTGGGTACGAACACATTAGGAGGGACTGGGAGCGGGGCGAGTGGAGCGAAAAATGTTGCAGGAGCAAGAGCTGGCTCACTTCGCTGGGTCCCGCCCGGGTTCAGGACATCCACGTATCGCGCTCTGGATCCACCTGCCGGAGGGTGAAGGTTCGCCTCGCTGTGTCACAGGACAGCAGGCCCCCACCCGTGGCAGTGTCCCAGGCAGTGACCCTGACCAGCGCACAGGAACATCTGTGTGGGGCGCCGGCCTGGGGGCTGGGCCTGGCCACACTGGCTCACCCTCAGCCCCATGGCTGCCAGGCTCCCGACTTCTTGTTACCTGCTTTCCTGGAAAACACATTCACAGAGGCTGCAGGAGGACCACTAGGCCCAGGGGGAGCCCCCTGTGGGGCCCTGGGGAAGGCGGTGGGAGGCGGGGGTGGAACCTTCTTCTGCGGAGAGAGAGACAGCTCAGACGCCGACCTGGCGCCAGGACTCCCCAAGAGGAGCCCCAAAACACATGGGCAGTACACACTCGAAACCACAACGTACCTCCTCTTCTGGCTCATTCAAGTTCACCCACTGGTTTTTCTTTTCATCCCAGACAATCTGCCAAGATTGGAAGAAGAAAATCATCAGTAGGCTGAAGCTCAACAGGATCTGGACCTGACAAGGAGGACACTTGCTTGAGACTGTTGGGACCCCCAAACACCGTATGAATTGCTGGCGACAGGCGAAGCCATACTGCGTGACACTCACCGATTTATTCTTGTCATCTGGCAGGTAAGCTTCAGTTCTCTTCTTCCCAGGGAGCCAGCGAGAGAACCAGGACTCGCTCTAAACAAAACACCACCAGGCCCCTGAGACACGGTGACTTGGGGGACAGGAGGACACAGGGGCCCCAAGGGGTCAGAGCTAGAGTGCAGTGCCAGGGCCAGAGGCTTGGGCCTAAAAGGGCACTCTCATCAGGGAAGGGGAAAGTCTCTGGAGCTGGCGTGGGGATGGCCATGCAGCAGTGCAAGTCTCTTCCGCTTTGCACTGTGCATTCAGAACTGGAGATGCCCGGCGCTTTTTTTTCTTCAATCAGCTGGGGCGGGGAGTGATGCAACGTTCCTGGCAGCACCACAGAAGCAAGCAGAGGAGCAGAAGGGACTGCACAAGCCCCTGTTCCATCTCCCAGGTCCAAAAGTCCACTTGATACATGGTCCTCAGAGTGGGGACAGGTCAGATACCAGACTGATAAGAACAGAAACTATGGCTGATCTTAAGAAGCTCGAGGGCCTGGATTTAGCCCAGTGGCACCACTACCTGCCTGGTAAACACAAGGTCCTGAGTTTGATCCCCGTTACCAAAAAAAAAGAAGGCCAAAAAGTCTCTCTCTCTTTCACACACACACACACACACACACACACACACACACACGTGCACGTCTCATGCATGTGTGCCCCCCACCTCCCTGATTCTGGGGCCTCTCTGAGGCCAGACAAGTGCTCACCCTGCATGCACCGCACCCCCGGCCCCAGTCCCATCTTTAAGAAACAAAATCCAGAAGGGCAGTAGCTTTAGGAATGAGCTGCATGGGCACTCAGGAACTCTCCCTGCAGGCAGCAGAGCCAGGAGGTCCCGGAAGTAAAGCCGCCCCAGTTCCCCATCCAGAGTCTGGGCAGAGGAAATGTACTCTGTACCCTACTTGTTGGACTCTGTTTCCATTAAAAAGGACAGAAAAGCAGCAGCAGCTACAGACACCCCAATTCTATTTTTATTTTTTCCTACTATTCAGGACTAAACCTAGAGCCTCATGCATGCTAAATAAGCCCTCTACCACTTAGCTACCTCCACAGCCCACTTATTTATTTCTTTATTTATTTGGTACTGAGGATCAAACTTGGGACCTTGCGCTTGTGAGGCAGGCGGCAGTACCACAGACCTTTCATTTTGAGACAAAGTCTTGCTAAATTACTCAGAGTGGCCGTGAACTTGCATCCTCCTGTCTCAGCCTCCCAATAGCTGGGATTACAAGTGTGTGCCACCACGTCCTGCTCCCATTCTGTTTTTCTAGGAACTGGTCAGGGAGATGACTTGTCCCAGGGTCAGCATTGTCTGCTTACTCTGAAAGCTGCTGGAAGCACTGTGTGAGTCTTACTCTTCAAACTCACTATTTTTTATTAAATGTGTTTATTTTCACGGCACTGCCACACAAGCACAATCAGATACCTGGATCCTCTGCGAAGGCACAACTGTATTCTTCTTAAGATACCAACAAGAACACAGGGGCCAGCAGCCTCCCCAATACTCATACCCTGGCCCCTGGAGGGCTCCCACAGACGACTAAGACAATTCACCGGCTAAGGACGAAGGACCGCTGGGCTAGTGCTGTGCACCTGCAGCCCCACTACACGGGAGGCCATGGCGGTGGGTTCCAAGTGTGAGGCTGCCTGGGCAACTAACTTAGCAAGCAAGACTCACAAAGCAGAAGAGGACATGGGCGCGCTGGTGCACGCCTGTTATCCCAGCACTTGGGGGACTGAGACAGGACTGTGAGTTGGAGGACAGTTTGGGCTGCACAGGGAGACCCTGCCTCAAAAAAATAAATTTAAAAAATTAAAAACCAAAATAGTCTGGGGATGTAGCTCAGTAGTACCCCTGGGTCTGATCCTCAGTAATGCAAATAAAAGTTTTTAAGAAAAGCTAAAGACTGGAACAAATGCTATGCAAAGGGTGGAGAGCACAAGTGTCTGCCACAGGGCCCTGAACAGAGGCTGCCGGGCCAAAAGCAAACCACGCAGAGTCCCAGCTGGCCAGAGCCAGGAAGCTGCTCCTCTGCAGCCTTGCAACCCACACAGTGTTCGCCCCAGTAGAGTGTGCACGCGAGACCAGCCACACTCCTTGCTGGGACAGGAGTCCACGGCAGACAACGCTTGGGCCAGCATCACAGATGGACACACAGGCACTCTCGTGACTTGGCTGCCACACCAGGCTGAGCCTCCTCCACACCACAGCATGCAGCACGCGCACACACACACACAGCCACGCTGCCACAGGACATGGGCAGCTGCCAGACTCCACAGGGTCCTCACTGACCAGGGGTGACAAAAACAAAACTCTACAGCTGCCATGCCGACACCCTCACTGTGACCATCACACACACACCCCGCCAAAGGGAGCCTCTGAGGTCCACCTTCCCCAGCCCCGGATGCTGTGCCTCCTCCCACGCTGCCTGCCTCTGCCTGGCTGGATGGGGCCCAGGCCCCGCTCTACCTTCTTGGGTTCTCTGGTCTCTTTCCTGGCTGCTGGCGCTGCTTTCTTGGCTTCAGGTGCAGGTGTTGGAGGTGGGGCAGGCTGTGGTGATCCTGAACCAGCGCCATCCCAGGCTGGGGGTGTCTCCAGGTCCTGTGCCGTCCTCGGGGAGCCCTGTCCCAAGACAACACAGAGCTGGCTCTCCTGGGCCTCTACAAGCAGCAGCAGCAGGCCGGGCAGGTGCCACCAGGACCCCCGAGAGCAGAAGGCAGAGGATGGCGGGAGCAGGGCCAAGGGGAGTGCTGAGGGCAGGCAAGAGATGCCAGCCAGGCCTGATAAGCAGCTCCCACTGGGAGCATGGCGGTGCCTGGACTGCACAGTCAGGCCAGGGATCGGAGCATGGGATCGAGGGTGAGATGAGAGGGAGAGATCAGAGCCCGGTGGGCAGTGTGACTGAAGCAACAGAAGGATTTTGGAAGTTGCCACCCCAGGGGATGACACTGCCACCAACCCTGAGGCCCGGACTCTGACTGCTGGGCACAGGCAGGACATGGGAAACCACAGGGTGCAGAGGGCTCCTCCACACCAGAGCTGCCCACAGGTGCCAACGCCCGCGGGTGCCAGTGTCAGTAAAGAAGCTGCCGGCCATGCACGTCTGCTAAAACCAGCTGCACCTTCACAGACTTGCGTGAAAACAGCACACCAAGGAACCAAGATCAGGGAGGGGCTCCACTTTGGAAAATTAGATAACTCAATGTATTCTGCTATTCTACTTAAAGGAGCTGTTGCTTTTCCACTACTGAGTTCTTCCCATCTTTTGCAATCAACATTTTCACTTTTCATATTTTGAGAATTAAGGTGATTTTCTCTTCAAGAAAAAAGTTAAAAGATAATTTCACAAGCTTCGTTATCCCCCTCCTCACAACTAAAGAACTTACCCATTCTATGAACTTTTCAGAAAGCACGGTTTTCTGAAAAAAGAAGCAGGAACGTACCAGATTAGCAAAATTTCCGCCAAAATCCTCTTCACTTGGCTCGGGCAGTGGGTTTCGTACAGGCGACTCCTGCGGTGCCATCCCTGTGGACAGACACAGGAGAGAGTGGCTATGGTGCCACCGCTGTGCACACAAAGTGGGGGAGCAGGGCACCCGCACATGCCTGAAACCAAGATGAAGGTTTCGCAAGTGTGTGGCTGCTGTTTTGCTTTAAAGCCAGGTCTGTGCTTCCCTTTGTTCACACAGATCCAGAGAGGCAGGTGCAGATCGGGGGAGAAGCCTCCCAAGCCCGACCTCTGGGCAGAAGCCTAAGCACTCCCAAAAGGAATTTGCAAGGACAGCCGTGGACAGGCCCGCTATGTCCAAGACTACTCTGACGCACCCTCGAGGGCCACTGTGCTTCCCGATGTAACAAATCACCCAGCTGTAACATCTAGAACATCTGGTCCACACAGTCTCTGCCTCTGGTCACCCATGGAAACCAAATCCAGCCCAGCTCTGCCCTTGGGACGGCACCTGGCAGACACACCTGGGTCCGGGCTCCAGGCCTGCAGCAGGGGGCCACTGTCCTGCAGAGACGGGGTGCCAAGTGGCAGGCCTGGCCCAGGGTACAGAGCCACAGGTTCAGGCCTGGGGGATTCTGGGAAGCTGAGTGCAGACCCTGGGGGTCCATAGCCGGGGCCTGGCTCCTGGGGGTCCAAGGGCAGTGGCACTGGGTACATCGGCACCCTGGCAGGGTGGGGCGGCTGGCCAGCAGGGAGACTCTGCAGAGCTGCAGGGATAGCAGGAGAGAAGGCAGAGTCACCGAGGCTGAGGGAGCTTAGGGGCACGCAATAGACAAAACATCTCCTGGTGACTTTGTGCAGCCTCACACGTACTGGGGTGGCTGGAAACACCCCTTGCAGGCAGTGTGCAGCAAGAGCACACTTACTCCTGGAGTGGGGCAGGGCGGGCACCGGGCACAGAGCCCTGCTGGTTCACCGAGTCCTCCCCTCCGGGACCAGGAGTCACAGACCACCCATGGCACCGATGCACCCACCCTCCTAACCCGTGAGCAGGGGCCTGTGCCCACTGGCACAGGCTGGGCACCAGCCGCACTGGTGACAGAATAGGGTGCCGGGCAAAGTGGCACACATTGTGGCCCCAGCCTCTTGAGAAGTGGAGCCAAGATCACTCGGGCCTGGGAGTTTGAGGCCAGCATGAGCAGCTAGCAAAGACATCCAAAAAAACAAAACATCTCGATGGGGATGAACCAAGAAAGCAGCTGAAGGAAGCACTGAGGAGAGCTGCAGGGCCAGGGGCCTGCAGGGGAAGAGGGCGGCATCTGCCCGGCTCGGGCTGCAGTGGATACCAAGCTGGGGCAGCACAGGAGGCTGGGCGGGCTGTGAGGCTGAGCTGCAGGCCCACAGGCCACAGTCCTACCCCAGGCAGGCAGAAGCAGAAGGTGGGCAGGGTAGGAAAGGCACTCGTCTGACCAGCAGAGGCGTGGGGTGCAAGTGAGAGGAATGGGGGGGCTTTTCCTGAGGGGGTGAGGGGGAACCCCCGCTCTGATGAGGCAGGTTCGTGAGGCTGCAGAGAAGCACAAGGCCGAGAGGTGGCCAGAGACCAGGGGCCTGGGCTGGTGGGGCAGGTGTATCAGTGGCAGCCAGTTCTGAAACCAAGGGAGGAAGCAGAAAAAGCAAGGCCAAGAAGCCCTCAGACACCCACTGGCCCACAGTGCACAGCATCTCTATTCTCTAGGCAGGAAGACAAAGGGAGACCCTAGAGAGCAGGCTGGGCCTCCGTGGGACTCACCTGAGGGTGGCAGCTGCCCAACTGGACTCAGGCATTCTGGGCCAGGGAGCAGGGAGGGCTCAGTTCCCAGCCCCACCAGCCGGCTGAGTCCTGGGCCATCCAACTGCTCCACCTCAGAGCCTGGTGTGCTGGGACAGCGCTGGGGTTCAGCTGCATCCTGGCCACAGGGCACAGTGCCCTCCTAAGGGAGGAGAAGCGGGAGCTGCGGACAAGGAGCTACAGCCCAGGGCGCCAGTTCACAGCCCTCTGCTACCACCACTTGCTGCCCCCTTTGGGGGGAGGGCAGCCACCTGATGCCAGGCTGGGCAGGGAAGAAACCTAAGAGCACACATGCTTCTGAGATCAGACAGCTTTCACATGACAACAGCGGGCACAGGGCACCTGGTCACACATGCTGGCCATCCCAGACGGGCTCACCTGGACCTGCCTGTGCACCAGCTGCAGCTGGACCAGCCAGGCAGGCTCCAGGAAGGACTCCTCCTCCGGCTTCTCCTTCAGCTGAGGGTCAAACAGGCGCAGCTGGGAAGCCACCTAGAAGCCCAAAGACAGCACTGAGCAAGGCCCGAGTTCTGTGCCCGTGCCGAGTGGGAATCAAGTGTTCATGGGCAACGGGTGTCTCTCCTGGTGCTGGGCGATGGCACCAAACCCATGAAGCTGGGTGAGCAGAGGCACCGAGGGTGGGGCTCTCCACACACGCGTGGCTCTCAACCCCGGGCTTGGCTGATACAAGGAGGGACACATTCTCTGATGGTTCCTGGGGACGTGGCAGGTGTGAGACCAGTTTGGCACGTGCTAAAAACTGCTGGAGGCGATGGACATGAACATAGACTCACAACTGTCCTCTGTCCTTCCGTGTAGGGCTGAGATTTCTGCCCTAGCAGGTTTTCACAGTTATCACATGTGTGCATTTTAGACCTAGCATTTCAGACTGAGGGAGGGGAACATCCCAACACGTCCAGTGCTGGTGGCCACTGTAGCTGGCCATGTGTCTCCATCAAACAGGCGAGAAGCCAGGACCCAAACCCCGACCTCCAGGCAAAATGCCTCAAATACCAACAGCACGGGGTCCTCCTGACTGAAACTTACCGCTGACTCCGCACTGGCACAAAGTGCCCACTACACTGAGACTGCCAAACACAGAATGCCTGCCGAGAACGTTCAGTTATGCCACCAGGGTCTGGGCACCCTCAGGGACAGACCCACCTGGACCAGCTGGCTGAGCAGCACAGGCGAGTAGAGGCTGGGCCGTGCCAGGATGCTCTTGGCGACCACTTCGCAGTAGTGGAAGGCCTGGGTGGCAAGCCCCATCTCGGCCAGGCGGCAGGAGTAGATGAATTTGAACACCTAGAAGCACGAGCACAGCTTAACCCTCTGGGCTTCCCTGCTTCTCCTCACAGAACCTGCAAGCTGGGAAATGCCTGCCACAGCCCGTTCCCTACTACCCTACGTGCTGCCACCAACGGTACCAGTCGCCATGCTCAAGACAACGTAGGTCAGAGGACACGATAAGCTCCAAAGGGACACAGCTGGCCCCCTGCAATTCTTTCTCCTTCCTCTTTTCTGTGGTCCTGGGGACTGAACCCCGTGCCCTGTACATGCCAGATTAGCCCCCTGCCACTGAGCTACACCTGCAGCCTGCCTCAGCCTCTCAAAGAAACAGAGTCACAGGTGTGTACCACCGAACTAGACAAAGCCTCACTTTGGAATGGTTTGGTGCTCCAAGCCTTACAGATCAACCAATAAACCTCATTATCTGCATAAGGACCCAAAACTGGTCAGTGAACCCAAAGCTGGTCAGTGCTGGACACCACCCACACCGGAAGGCCACAGCCACATCCTTCTGCTTACCTGGAAGTTAGGTAAGGAGCAGGTATGGGATCCGAGGGACTGGGCATACTCGTAGGCTTCTGTCCTTTGAATAGCTTCATTGGTGGCAAACTTCAAAAATGGCAAGCTGTTGGGGAAGTGAGTCATTCAGACTGGAAAAGTGGCTACCTCCAGGCATTGTCAACCTTGGAGCAAGTCGCCCAGGAGTGTGTGTCCTTGGTGGGACAGACAGAGGCAAAAGGCCAGTGATTTCCAAATGAACTACAGGACAGGTACCTGTTTCTTCTCAAAGGCAAGCAGACACCACTCACTCCATGTCTCACCTGTGATTTGACCCAATCAAGACGAGCTTGGTGGTTTTCTTTGTGTACACCCCAAATCCAACCTGGGCCATGAGGTAGCAGAAGTGTGCAGCATCCAGGAGACCTTTGGAGGCTGGCAAGAGACAGAGCAGCTGGCTCAGCCCCCAGAGAAACAGCCACTGGGTGAGCAACAGCTGTGGCGCGACCCCCATAACCTGGCTGGCACCGCCTCGCGCTGACACACCTAGGGTATCACCCATCGTGGCCATGGTCCTGGATTCCACGTCCACGTTGTTGCTCAAGTTGGACAGAACCATGGCGAGGTGTGGCCTCCAGTCTCCCCATTTTTCATCTCCACAACACTGCGATTAGAAGCAAACAGAAGCAAACCCTAAACCTGGAGTGTTGCTTCAATGTCCCAGTGGTTGAGCCCACAAGAAAGCAAGAGCGAGAGAGGCGGTCTGAGGCCTGAGGACCCGCGGCACTCACCGTGGACGCAGCAGGCATGCGCCCAGACATGAGCTGGTAGACTGTCTGCAGGGGGTCATTGATGGGGAGGCTGTTGGCAAACCTAGGCAGACACGGGAACCTCAAGACCTGACTGGCTGCATCTGAGAGCCCAGCCTAGGCCCAAGCTTTTATTTAATCTCCAACAGATGCTGAACCTCAGCAAAGCACACAAATCTCCACCCCGGAAAGCTACCAAGGGTGCCAAAGGAGGAGTTCACTGAGGTTCCACAGCAAACAAGAAGAACCAGCAGCTAATAAAAAATATATGAATCTCTGGCCAGTACGAGTTGGGCAGGCCATGTGGGCGCAGAAGCCACCTCCAACAGCCCCCTGCCGGCACAGTGAGCTGTGCGAAGCTGCACACCTGGTCATGACGCGGGCATGGGTCCGGCTGTCCATCTTACTGGCCAGGAGCAAGGCGTGGCCCCACAGGCCATTCTTCATGGCGGACTCCAGAGCATCCTGCAATGTGTTTCAGGGCTCACATGAGCTGTCAGTCACTCCGCCTGGGCCCGCAGCCATGCCTCATCGTCCCTGGCTTCCAAGTCCCCATGGGGACGAGTGCTGCGCTCTTGTCCACCTCAGTGTAAGATGCAGAACAGTCAGCGCCAGGTGGCACCACCCAGTCCTGACCACCCGACTGCTGGGAGCCACACCACGTGCTCTGGCTCCTCTGTCCTGGGGACACGCACACCCCCACAAATGGCCTGGCTCAGCACCGCACTGATGCAGCTGCCATGCCCAAACCTTTGGGGGTGTAGCAGCACTTCTGGCCAAGAGGAAAACTCGAGAGGGAGGTGAGTGCCAACAAAGCTAACAGGTTATATAACCCCGGTCACTTGTGTCTGTATTTGAGGCAGGGTCTCACTGTTAGTGGAGGCTGGCCTTGAACTCATGGCAGTCTTCCTGCCTCAGCCTCCCAAGTGCTGGGACTACAGGCATGCATCACCACACCCGGCTTCCAGGCACTTGTAAAATGTCCATATTCCAATCCTACTGATCTAAAATGAGCCTTCAGTGGGCACTGTGCACCCTGTGGTCCCAGCTGAGGTGGGAGGATCACGCAAACCCAGAGAGTTGAAGGCCAGGCTGGGCATCACAGGGCAACTCCATCTCAAAAGCACAACTTTCTAAGTCAGGGTATAGTTCACGTAGCGACACGGCAACACTCTAGCACCCACCCCCAACACCACAAAATGCTCAGCTTTGACTCAGTTATGACACAGACAGACAACGATCTCGGCGCCCAGCACCAGGCCTCCACGACGCAGCTCCCTCAGCACACCCCGAAGGCCTGCCATCACTCCTCCCGCCACACCAACTCAACCATGGTCCTCCACTCTGCCCAGGCAGATGGCACAGCCACAGGGACTGCAAGTGGCTTGGGCACGAGCGCATCTGTTTACATCGCAGATAGGGTCAAGGCTGGGACAACTCTGCTGCCTCCTGGATGCTGCCACTGTGCTAGGCACGGCACTGCCCCACTCCTTATGGAGCCCGAGCCCGCCGTGGCTCAGCTCGGCAGGGAGTTCCTCACACCACCAGAGGCAGATCCAAGGTAATGACCAGTCTCTCCCTGGGAGTGCCAGGCACAGTGGCGCAGGACAGACTGTACCTTCTTGCGGCCGTAGAGCAGCAGCTCCCGGAACCTCTCGGTCTCCTTCTCCAGGGCACTGGTGGCAGTCACCTGACTGTCCATGAGGAAGGACAGCTGGGCCTCCCCAGACTCCTCCTCCTCTACCTGTTCCACAGCCTCGTTGGTGAAGTCGATGAGGTTCGCCTCATTGGGAGACTTCCCAGGAAGCCACACCGTTCTGTGGTCTCGCAACAAGAGCTCCGCAATGTCTGTTCCCACCACAGTCTGCAGGGCCAAAAGGGATAAGATGGAGAGCAGCGGGAGGCTCTCCTGCCACAGCCTCCAGCAGCAGGAGACCTGACCCAGTCTCCCCGAGTGGCACACGTTAGGACACCAAGGTCCAAAGCTGGGCCCGCCCCTCAGCTCGCCCCATGCCCCTCCCTTCCCGCTGCCCTCCCCAGGCACTGCCATGATGCCCTCCTGCAGGAGCCGGGCCACAGCAGGGCACAGACAAGGATGGAGCCCGAGACAGAAGGCCAGTGGGGAACAGTGCGGTGGAAGCCCAGGGCACAGACCCCATTCTGCCGACACAAGAGGATAATGAAGTTCCAGAGGAGACTCGCAGATTCTTTGTCAAGTAGATTCTCATTCTGTAAACATTTTGCCGCTTTGTTCTGTGCAAAGTTAATGACATCCACTTTGTGGGTGTCATCTCTGTGAGAAGAACAAATGCTCGGTGAACGCGGACGCCGAGAACACAGGCCCAGCTCAGCTCTGTCGCAGAGCCCACACCAAGCTGCCTCCCGGAACTCACTTGCCAAGGGGTCCTGGGAATGCACGCAGCTCCTCCTGCTCTGCTGTGTGCTGTAGCAAGGTCTGTGACAAGGGACACAACATGCAGCTTATGGGGCTGCCCCCAGGGTCCAGCCAGGGCTTTCAGTGAGCAGGGAGACCCGAGTGTGGGGTTTTCTCTCAGAACCAAAGCAGGGTCCCCACAGCTGGACAGGGGCTCGAGGGCTGCAGAGCACCACCAGCCCCACCATACTGAAAGCCACCCGCAAGCAGACACCCTCAAGGTGAAGACATAACACAGCAAGAAAAACGAAAAGTGTGCTTGAACTGGGGGTGTTCTGAGGGAGCCTGATGGCAATGTCTTTCACTAGAACTATAATAAACTTTAAAAAAAAAAAAAAAAAAAA
>NW_022900948.1:48660209-48675412 GCF_012274545.1 Fukomys damarensis
TAAAAAAATTTAAAAAAAAAAAAAAAAAAAAAGATGCTAACAAAGACAGAAACCTGAGCTCAGTAAAACCAAACCTAACACTCAAAGCAGCTGCTTGTAATGCTGACTTCTGGGAGCCCAGACACAGACAAGTTCCCCAAAACCCTTCTCAGGCATGGTTCCCGGGAGTGTTTTCCAAGGCCCCACCTTACCTCCATGCTGTGGACCTCCACCAGGGCAGGCTGGCCTTCGGAGGGCAGGTTGGGGATCACCTTGATGAGCTGACCGCCAGGACCAAACCTGGCACAGAGATGTGGCACCGAGAACTTCTCAGGAGACGTTGGTCTCGACGGGACTATTTAGACAGATCGGACAAGAAATGAGCAGCATGTCACTTCTGTGCTCCTGCACCTGACCCACACCTCATGTTTCCCACTTCCGGGCGACAAGACTGCAATTTGATGGTGCAGAGCACCCAGCAAAAACATAAGACCAAGGCCCCCAGGCAAAAAAGGAGACTCTCATGAGGTGAGGCCTCAACAAGCCAAGAGAGTGAGAGTGCAATTTCACACATTTGTGGTTTTGTTCCACAAGAGACACAGGCCAAGCACTCCTGAGGGAAGGCTGGCAGGTTGCACAAAGCACAGGCCTGGGAACACAAGTCCCCTCTGAGATGGCTCACTGCCTAGTCAGGGCCAGGAAGAGAGACAGCCACTGCAGGGTCTGGTGACAGTGCACGTAGGGACAGACACACCATCCTCACACACACAGCCCAAGTGCAACCCGAGGGAAGAGCGGGGCCAGGACTGGCTCCCTGGTTCTAATCTGGAGCAGTGCCAGGGGGCAGTTCAGCACTGCCAGGCTGCACCTTGCTCGGCAGCAGGCCAGGAATCCACAGGATAGCCGTAATCTGCAAAGCCATGAGCGCCACCGAAGTTGCTGCCATAGGTACCGTAGGCAAAGTCCCCATGGAAGGAGCCTGGGGCAGGGGGCGCCTCAAAGGGGCCAGCGGTCACATTGTGGCTTCTGTAGATCTGACTCTTGGAAGAGAAAGCAGGTGGGAGGGTGAGCTCCACAAGGCCAGGAGGGCTGTGTGCAGGCTGGGACCGCGCTGGGGCCTGCAGGGTGTACCTGGTGTGAGTGGGAGCTGAGGCTGCTGCGGCGGCTGGGCAGGCTGCGTGCTGAGTGCTCGCTGTGCACACTGCGCCTGTCCACCTCCTCCCCGTATGGGTCCCTGTGGGGCTCTGCATCATCATCGAAGCTCCCGGTGAAGCGAGGGTCGTACCTCCAGTGGTCATCGCCCTTCTCAGGTCTGCAGGGAGCCACACCAAGGCACGGAATGGGAGATACCCACTGCAGGAAGCCCCCACCTTGATGGCCCGCAGCCCCATCACAAGGCACAGGGCTGCACCGAAGAATGGAGCTGGGCCTTGCGGCAGCCCAGGCACAAAAAACACAGCCCAAGGTGTGGCCTCCGGACTCAGAGTGCAACCCCTTCTCTGGGACAAAATGGGGCCCTGAAAAAAAGGGACCTGGGCCCAGAAGGAGCAGGCTACTTTTCCTCTTCCAGGATGCGATCGAACCACCAGTGGCTCCTCCCCAGACACCCTGGCCACAGGTCTTTGATTAAGCCCAAGACGCAAGGGTGGAGCACCCAGCATCCCCAGTGCACAGCACCAACCTGCTGCCGTACGAATAGCTTTCCTTCCTATGTGGTTCGTACTCAGAGTCATACCAGTACCTCCGGTCCCAGGTGCGGGGATCCCGGAATCGGGAGCCATAGTAGCGGTCCCAGCGGCCCGGGTCTGTGAGGGAGGAGTGCAGGGATCAGTGCTGGCACACACCCAAGACCCTGGCTCCATGGAAGCAGCTGCACCTCCAGGGCAGGTGAGGCGCCCAGGCTCGGAGGGAACCGCCTAGCAGGTTCCAGAGTGACATGGAGTTGCTGTGTCCTAATATGTGGTGACACCCTATGGGGGCTACCATAAGTACAAATGGTATTGCTTAAAAAAAAAAAAGAAAGAAACTAGCCAGGTGTAGTGCACAGCTGTAATACCTGCTAAGGAAGGAGGATCCCAAGTTTGAGACCAACCTGGGCAATGTAGCAAGTCTGTCTCAACATAAAAGTTAACAAAGGGCTGGGATAGGGATCAGTGGTACAGTAATTGACTAGCAGAGGCAACCCTGGGTTTAATCCCCAGTACTGCCCAAAATGAAACAACAAAACGTGCTAAAAGTCTTACTTTCTTTTTCATAGCTACTATTTTTCTCTTGTGATGCTGGGGATCAAACCCAGGGCCCTTCATACACTGGACAGCTACAGACCTCCAGCTTCAATTACTACTATTAATCCAAGACAGGCGTGGTGGCACACTCCTGTCATCCCAGTACTCTGGGAGGCTTAGGCAGGAAGATTGAGAGCTCAAGTCCAGCCTGAGCAACTCAGCAAGAGCCTGTCTCAAAATAAAAGATGAAGAGGCCAGAGATTTAGCTCAGAGGTTCCGCAGCCTGCCTGGCAAGTGCAAGGACCCAAGTTCGATCCCCAGTACCAAAAAAAAAAAGTTACAGTTTTGAGGTAAGGGATTTAGCTCAGTGGTTTCACCTCCTGCCTTGCAAGTGCAAGGTACTGAGTTCGATCCCTGGTACCACACACACAATCAATCAATCAATCAATTAATTAATTAAAAGATTAAGAATAGGGCCAGCAATTTAGCTGAGTGGTTTCATCACCTGCCTCACAAGCGCAAGGACCTGAGTTCTATCCCTGGTACAAAAAAAGAATAAAAAGGGCTCAGGATATAGCTCAGTATGAAGGCCCTGGGTTCGATCCCCAGTGCCACACACACACACAAAAGTTAATTCCCTGACTATAAAATTAATTCCTTGATTATAAGTTTCCTGTGACATTCCTATGATCCAAAAGACATTAAAAAATAATTTTAACATTAAAACAAAAGTATTTTGCTTTTTTTTGTGTGTGTATTGGAGATTAAACTCAGGACCTTGTGATTGCAAGGCAGGCATGGTGCCACTGAGCTAAATCCCCACCCTTCTGTTTCATTTTTGAGACAGGGTGTATGTAGTCCATGCTGGCTCTGAACTCATGATCCTCCCACCTTGGCCCCCCAGGTTCCAGGGTTATAGGCGTGATCTACTATGCCCAGCTACAAGCTACGTTTGAAAAGGAATGTGAATGCTGTGAGCAAGCTGGAGGTACCACTTTTGGGAACTGTATGCAGAATCTACTTAAAACAGGTGCCAACATCCAAGGGGAAAGAGCCATCCTGAGAAGTAGAAGGCTAGGTGGGGGCACTGTCTGGGAGCAGCCAACAGGGTCACAGGGGACCCCAGCTCCTCCAGGACGTGGCTATCTGCAGCCCACGCCCGGGGCAGGCAGGCACGGAAGCCCTGTGGAATCCTGGAGGTGTCTTGCACCGGCAGCATGCAGGCCCATATGGCTGGTGTGACCAGAGTATGGCTTTCCCCCTGCTCACATCCGGGCAGCCCCAGGGCCGCAGCAGCTGCAGAGCTGTGGGTCAGTCACTGTGCAGCTGCCAACGTGACAGCGTTGCATGAGACCCACCTCCCAAGGAAAGCATCTGCACCACGCAGAGGGACACGGAGAGGAGCGCAGTGTGAGGCATGCAAGCCACCACCCGATGGGCACCCACAGGCCGTCTCCGGGCAGTGGACCCTAACTTACCTCCGTAGTCGTACTGGCCGGAGTAAAAGTTGGCATAGTAATCACTCTGGCTGCTCCATCCACCCTTGGAACTATAGTACCCTTCAGGGTACCCTTGCCTGGAAAGCACACAGGGCTGTTAAGTACACATTATCCCCGAAGACATTCACAATACAGACTGCAAACTACACTACAGTATCAGGCATTTGTCGAAGCACTCTGGTCATGAAAATCTCTACTCAGAAGATCCAAATGGAGCCAGGTGTCATGGAACACACCTGTACTCCCAGCTATGCGGGAGGCTGAGGCAGGAGGATTGAAAGTTTGCAGCCAGCCTAGGCCACTTACTGAGACTCTGTCTCAAAAACTAGAAAAGTAAAACAAGAAAGGGGCTGGGAGTACAGCTCAGTGGTACAGTGCCCCTGGGTTCAACCCCCAGTACTGCCCCAAAAGAAAATCCAAAACGGCAACAAGGATGAGGTCCTGAATTCCCACCACGAGGGTAACAGAATTCAGCTCAGCAAAGTCCCTATCTGACAGGGCTCAGCAGAAGTGAGCTGACCCTTCTGGTGTCTAGTGCCACGTCCCATAAAAAGTTTCTGATTTGCTCAGCACCCTCAAAGTTCCCACTGCAACAGCTGTGCGAGTGTGCCCAGCTGGCCTCGAGTGCCCACTGAGAGGGGCCAGCATGCGGTCCAAGACAGGGCCGGGGGCTGTGCCCAGGCCACCCACAGCCTGACCCAGCGCCAGCCAGATGCACCTCACCAATCCACAGCTCCACCCCTAACAACAGTAGAGGGGAATTTAGCAAAATGATCGAGTATAAGGGATTCTGGTGCTTTCAAGATCATGAAAAAATTTAATTGTGCTTTTAGTTTGCCTAATAGCAAGTTTCATGCACTACCTGACTTTTTAAAATGTGACCTTCCTCAGCGTCTTCAGGAAAGGTCACTCAACCTAGCACCTGAGAGGCCCGGCCACCGGTGCCCTGCTCCCCATCTGCTCAGCCACAGGAATGCCAGCAGCCTCCCTGAAGGCCCTGGGGTTGCCTAGACCATTCAGCTCTGCATGGCAGTGACAGAGGGAAAGCAAGAGCATGCCATCTCCTTGGCTGGCTTCGGCAGCCCATAGAAATGGAAAACACACAACCAGCCCATACAGGGACCCCGCTGCTCCTGCCATGCTGGGAAGGAGAGAACGGAGATTCTGTCCAGGATATGACAAAGTCACTGAGCCACAACCTAGCTGGAGCGATCAGCTGCACACACCCACAAGTGTTCGGCATGTACCTTTGGACCAAGGTACCCCAGGGCCACCTGAGCAGGCAAAGGTTCACAGGCAGGGCCTTCTGTCTAAAATGCTTAGGCCTTTGCACGTTAGACCCCCCCACACGCCTGCCAAGAGGCACTGCTCCTGGCTCCGATGAGGGGCCACGGCAGTGACCAGCACCAACACCCCATGACGTCCCCAATTTTGCCACCACCCAATCCTGACCGCACAGATCAAAAGCAGCCTCTCGGGGATGTGGGAACGCCAGCAGACTTTGACTTGGTTACGTAAAGGGTCCCTTGGCAGAGGGCACCATGCTCCCATGTTCTCCAGATCTCTGCCCTGCAAACTGGAGAACAGGGGCCTGTACCCACAGGCTCTGGGCTGAGAAGGAGAGGCAGGAACAAAGCACGGGAGCCAGCCTGAGGGATGGGAGGACTGCACCATGTCGGTGACCCACCCTCAGTCCGAGAGCCCTGGACACCTGCTAGGACCGCGGCCAGTGGCAGGAACACTCCTGACCAAGGTGGGAATGAACATAGGCAGAGGTCACGGCTCAGCCCGTGGCTCTCACAGGGCCTGGCCTGCCTGCGGGTGGGGCCACATGCCAGGTGACCAGCTCAGCGTGGACTACAGGTGGCAGTGTGCTCAGTCCCATTTAATATCACCGCCTGCTGGGGGTGAAGGGAGGGCAGAAACAAGGGGAAAAAATGAGAACCAAGACCTATCATGTAAAGGTACAAGATCACCTAAAATGTACCAATAAACTCAATTTAAAATACACACACACACACACACACACACACACACACACACATACACACACACACACACACATATCACCGCCTGCTATTTTCCATCCTGAAAGATGCTCACAGGCAGCAAGAGGCCTGTAGAATCCTCTACGGCATTTTCTAATCACCATGTCATCATCACACAAGCATTAGCAATGCAAGCACCAGCCTGGGGTTAGGGAAGCAGCTGCGGGCGGGGTGCAGGGCCCACCTGGCAGGGGGTCGGTCTGAGCACTGACTCGCCCGGGAGCTGGGCCGCTCTGGCTCGGGATAGCGGTAGTTCTCGGTGTACGCTGATGCAGAACTGTCGTAGGGCCTGTAACGGGGCTCATACAGGCCATAGATGTCCTGCGGGAGGAGGGTGAACACATCAGAGCCCAACAGAGCAGCCACATTCCCAACAGCAGGACCAACACAGGCTTCCTTCACGCGCACAGAAACCCATGTGGTCCACAACTCCTGTTGTCCCAGCACTCCGAGAGGCTGAGCCAGGAGGACTCTAAGTGCAAGCCCAGACCAGGCAAGTTGGCAAGACCCTATCTCTAAAAAACAAATAGGGTTGGGCTGTAGCTCAGTGCAAATGCTCTGGGGTTAATCCCTAAGAACGCAAAAGGGAAGAAAAAACAACAGCCTACAAGGCAAAGTCCACGTCAACATGCAGGTAGCAGAGCCTCCCAGCACGGCCAGCCTAGCCCTGCTCAAGGGGCCCCCTGGAGGCCAGTGTGAGGTATCTGCCGACTGAAGTGGAACACGTGTCCTGTCTCAGCTCCTGCCTCAGGCGAGGAACAGAACAGGGCTCTATTTGGATGGGTCCTATAGCCTGGGTAGCCTCAAGAGGACGGCACGGTACTTGTGCAAGGCTCTGGGTCCCATCACAAAACCACCAGGCCCCAGCTTATCTTCAAGGAGGCGCCAAGTGGATGTGGAGATGGGAAGAGAAGCGATTGGTACAGGGGCAGCACCAACTCCTCCCACTGCACCTACGGCCACCTACACCACACTGTGTGAAGTCCTGGGAAGGGGTGTGTTCTGCCCATGCCTACAGACCATGGAGACAAAAAGAGGAAGTGATACAGTCTTGTGCTTCCTTGTGAGAGGCCCAGGGAGTCTGTAGCTCCCCTCACTCCGCTGGCCCTGGGCTCCAGCTCAGCTGAACACACCAGTGCTGAAATATCGAAGCCCCCAGCCCTTTCCTTCCACGCCTAGGATGCCGGGCTACAGGGGATGCAAGTGTGCATCAGTGTGCAGATGCCCCGCGCTGGAAGGGAGGCACAGCCTGGGGCCAACACGCAACCAGCTGGCTGCCAATGGCGCTGCCTTCTACCTCAGGGAGCTGGATCAGAGCCAGAGGTGAGGGAAAGCAGATAACAATCTAGCGTGTCCATTTGGACCATGCTTTTTCAAAATGCTGCAAGACGAAAGAGAACCAAAATCAAACAGCAGCGATGACCTGCATCACTGCGACAAGAGCAAGAGAAGAACAAGGCAGGGCCTCTCCACCCTCCAGGGGTGTAAGCCCATGTGAGGGAAGTCTAAGGACTTCCCATCTCTCTTTGCTAGGGCCAGTGGATTAATACTCTGGATCTAACTTTCCCTCTCGATACTTTTATTCTTTAGGAGAAACTAAAATGATTCTAGTTATTCCTGTTGCTTCCTATGCTGGCTAACATCACACACAAACTTCCCAAAATGCACACCACGAAGCTATGCCCTGCAAAGATCCTGCAGGGTCCAGGAGATAAAGGGAGCTCTCTGTCCCCTAACTGGAGACACTGGGCCACACAAAAGAGACACAATACTACTAAACCTAATATGCTAACGCTCGGAGGGGACCCTCAAGAGGTACGTGTGGTAGGGGAGGGCTTTCCTAGTGTCACTAGGTGGGTCTGGGTTAGGCAGTTGGGTCACTGCAGAGGAACACACAAGAAAAGCCCAAAAGGTCAAGCAAGGGAGAAAAGTGGCTAATGTTGGAATTCACTCTACCTGGTAACAGAGGGAGGCCGTCCCAGGGTCCGACGGGTATGGTGCCGGGTACTGAGCTTGGTAGGCATCGTACAGGGGTCTGTAATAGTAGTAGGATGCCAGGTCCTGTGGCGGTGGGCCGAATGCACTCGAAGGTGGTGGCTGTAGCCACGGCTGCTCAGGCCGCATGGCTGCCTGGCTCGAGTCGGTGGACACAGCTGACACGCTGGAGGACCGGGGTGGCTGAGGTGGCAGCTTCTGGTCTGCATTGGCCATGGCCGAACTAGTTGGTGTCTGGGCTGAGTTCTGGGACTGTCCTTCTGTAGGGGGACTTTCTATATTTGAAGCTGCTTGGGGCACCTGTGGGAGAGAAGCCTGTGGCTGAAGGGGCGCCACCTCTGCCTGGGTCCTGAGGCCTTGCTGGTCCTGCGCATCTTCCCTCACCTGCTGGTAATGGCCTGGGTCACGCACCCCAGGCCCCGACTGTTGGGGAGGATTAGCAGCAGCCTGCTGGGCGGTTGGGCCCTCCAAATGGGATGGGCTGTACAGTCTCGCAGGGTTTTCCAAAGTTCTGCTCAGTGTGAAGTCTAAGGCTCCAGCAGCCTCTTCCCGGTTACTGGAGTGATTTGCCTTAGTGCTGCTAGGCACCAAGGTACTGCTTGCAGGGGGGACTAACAACACACTGGTGCCTCCGGCAGGGCTATTAACAAACTCAGGAAGAAACTTTTCTGAATTATGAGTCTTCTGCCTTTCTAGAAGTGAGCCCTGAGGAACTGGTAAGGACAGTGGCTGCACAAGCAAATTAGCAGGCTGATTGGAACTCATTTCAGAAGAGCCGGGCCCCTGTAGAACATTACTCTGGCCGAGACCGTTAGGCAGAGACAAGCCAACCGCAGCACTGGGTACAACTCCAGATGAAGCAGTGTGTTCACCAGAATCAGCACCAAGAGCCCAGCTGCTCACTGTGGATTTGTCCCCCACCAAATCATCTCCCCAGGACTGATTTTTCTCAGTAGGATTCAGCAAGGACACAGAAACATTTAGGGGTTGAGCCAAATTATAGCTTTGATCAGGCTGGGCAATCAAGACCGGCTGATTCTGCAAAGCCTCAGTGGGTGGCGAGGACAGCAAACTTGCATAACCGGAACTTGCCTGGGACTGAAGGGCCTCATCGCCACCCACCTTGGGAGGGTTCTCCAGGTTCTCAGAAGCACCCGGGTGGGCTCGGCTCTGCAAGGGGTGGACAGGACCTGGCTTCCGAGACGGCTGCCCAGGCAGCCCCTCTTCCGGAGGCTGAACAACTGCTGGGGGCTGAGGCTTTGCAGGTACGTAAAGTGCAGGAGCAGCAGGGGCTAGGAGCACATTGCCGCCAAAGTCTGCCAGCTCATTCTGTGCCCAAAGAGTCGTTGCGGGGCTCTCACACTTCACGGTCCCCTGGGCCCTGGCTGAGGGCCTCTTCTCTGGAGTCGGGCGCACAGTATCCAAGGGAGGCGCCATGTGTCCAGCTTCCCCAGTCGGAGGCAGAGGCTGGGGGCAGGCCTGGGGTGCAAACAGAGTCTCCATGTTGTCTGGAGGCTGCTCCAGGTTGCCCAGGGAGGTGTTGGGCGGTGTAGCCACAGACCTGGGCTTCTTCACACACTCATGGGTGCCCCTCACTTCACCCACCACATTGGCACGATCCGCCTCAACTGGCTTCACCCCGACTGAATGTGACTTTACTGGCTCAAAAGAACTATTTGCACTTGTCTGGAATATCCCTGTAGGTTTTGGGGGACTTGGGGTTGAGGGCTGGGACAAGGTGCTATAGTAATTCTGGCTCCCACCGACCTCCTCTATCTCACCTCCCACAGGAGAACAATCAATTTGCTTAAAAAAACTGCCTGTCGATTCATCTTCAGGCTTTCCCACTTCCTGCTGGATGAACGTGCCCACCAGCTCCTGTGACCTGGCCGATCCAGGGAGACTCCGGTGGCTCTGGCTGCTGTAGCTGGATGACAAGCTGTCAGATCGCACTGGGTGCACAGGTGTGTCTGGGGCCTCAAGATGCAGCACCCCACCTCGGGTGAGGCCCACAGTACCGTGCCTGGTGACAGGTGGCATGGGAAGGGGCCCGTATCGGAACTGGTCACTTGGGGAGGAGGCGTCCAAACTTAGGGGCTCACTTGGCAGAACTTCCTGATTCTGAATGAATTCTAAATTTTCGACATTCTCGTACTGTGAACTGCCAGTGCCATAAGCCCCTGCGCTTGCTGTGTCACCCCAAGTGTCACTAGCAGCACTGTCAGTGGCTTGTCTGTCATTTTGGATGCTTACAGACTGAGAGAAATAAGGCTGTGTGTCTCCTTCCTGCTGTGTGGTCTCGCCATGGGATCCCTGGAGAAAGGCCTGTTGGACACTGCCAGTGACGTGTGCGGGGCGGTGCAGATGGCCCAGTCCAGGGCTGGGGGAAAAACCATCAAAGTCCAATCGTCCAACAGAGCCTGTCTTTTCAGATGAGAGATTCTCCTCATTTTCGGTCTCTTCCCCTTGGAAAAACATGGAGAGTGTTCCTGAGGCTGTTTCCAGTGGAGCCTGGCCAGTCCCAGCCCCTGGAGGATAATGGGTGTGGTTTTCAGGGCTGTTTCCCAGAGTGAGGGGATTCCCAGGGGCAGGGTCCCGCAGATGCGCTTTATTCACTCCTGGATTCTGCCTGAGCTCCTGATTTTCCCACATATTCCCAATCCTGGAATTGTGCCCAAATGAATTTTCTGAGTGGAAGTTATCTGCTGAGTGGTTTCCACTTTGCAAGGGGGTTACCTCGCTTCCTCGGCCACTGGCTAAAGGCGCTAGAGACCCTAGCTGGGTATGGGGCTCACAGGCAGGACTGTGGTGCAGGCTTGATGGAGCAGGGAAGTGGGGAGTGCTGGTGGCCTGGGGCCCAACACTCTGGACAGGTCCTTCTGGGCAAGGCAAGGGATGCTGCTGGGAGGGCTGGGGGCTGCCCTGCACTGGCCCCCACTGTGCTGGCATCTGGGGCCGAGGCTGGGGCAAGTATGGGGATGCTGCTGCTGCTATGGCTGGGGCCACCCCACCGTCACTCAGCGTGTGCCCGCTCAGGGCCTGCTCAGGCCCAGTCCCACCCCCATGCTGGTGGCCCCCGTGAGACAGGTCAGGACCTCCTCCTGGAATGTGGTGGGGTGGATGCAGCGGAGTCAGAACTTCAGACCCAGAGGTGGAACTGATTTCAGCAGTTCGGCACATCTCGTGCCCTGGGAGCGATGCAGGGACAGATGCAGCAGGAAAAGGATCTGCTCCAGGCTGTGACAGAGGTCCTGGTGGAGACTCCTGGGGTCCTCGGGTACCATCCTCAGCACTGGCGTGAGGCATGGGCAAGCCAGACCACTGAGAAAACACTGGCAGGGCTGAGTCATGCCCGGCTGGCAGGCTGCTCCTGGATGGACTACCCAGAGCACTATTCTGGAGCATCTGTCTACTAAAAGCAAATGGATCCGTGACTGGTTGTTGTGGACAAGGTGGAGCCGTCAGGGCACTGCTACTGGCCAGCCTCCTGTAGCTGCTGCTACCCCAGAACATGCTCCGAGGAGTCCCAGCCGGAGGGGGTCCAGCCATGCCAGATGGGACCGTCTGAGGTGGAGGCTGCATGATGGGTCTCTTCCACAGGAGATGCTGCTTACAGAGGAGGCAGGGTAAAGCTCCTCCTTAGGATGAGCTGGAGAAGAAAAAGAAAAAGTGAACACGAAATCCATATATTTAAAGTGCTGACTGTAATTACAAAAACTATGGCCGGGCGTGGTGGTGCACGCCTATAATCCCAGCACTTGGGAGGCTGAGGCAGGAAGATCACTGTGAGTTCGAGACCAGCCTGGGCTACATAGCGAGTCCCAGGTCAGTCTCAACTACATAGCGAGAACCTATCTCAAAAAACCAAAAAAGAAAGAAAGAAAGAAAGAAAACTATGATCAACTATGGGAACAACACACATGACTTTCTTTCAGTCATTCGAAGACATCTCTCTCCCAGGCTCCAACCCAGCAGAGGATGTTCACCCTTGAGCTGCTCTGGGGACTCTGGAGGGAGCAGACTCAGGACACTCAGCTCGACCACTTGCTGGCCATTGGCAATTCCCACTCATCCTGCCCACTGCTTTGGGGCCCTCACCAAGGCAGGGAAGAGGTATAAGGTGGCTGCCACTATGCAATCCTCCCCCAAAATGCTTGCTAATCCTTCATATTTCCCCACAAATCACTGCTAGATCCAGAGAGAAGCAACTCCACTACTAAGAAAGCCCACATAACATACTTTTTACACATGCTAATTTTAAGTCTGGGAAACAAGATGGAATTTCTTTGCTCTTCTGGTTTCTTTAATGAAAAGCATCACATAGTGTATAATTATAAAAGCTACTAAATGTTTCTTAGTTCCCTGCATAAAATGTCTCACTTTTCCTATAGTGACTGTTTTCCTCTGAAAACACTGCAACAAGTTTTCCTGTGATCCTGAAGTTGTAACTAGGCCAGGAGAAAAATCTCAAGGAAATTTATAAGCAGATTCAGAACTCTAGGGCTGACTGAATTCACAAATTTCCAACAGGAAGAGTTCAGGTCTCTTCTAGAAAATATAGGGCAAAATCCTCACCATCACAACAGTGTCTTTTGTGGCTGGTTGGTTTGGGGTTTTTTGTGGTTTTTTTTTTTTTTTTTTGGTACCAGGAACTGAACTCGGGTCCTTGTGCTTGCGAGGCATGAGGCAGAACCACTGAGCTAAATCCCCGGCCGCTGTTTTGAATAAAATACAGTAAATGAGATCTTGACTAACCTATCTTTTCAAGGCAGAAATTCAAGTTCTACATCTTGCAAGTCCTTATCTGTGCATCAGTCCATCTCCCCAGATATGCTTGGCTAATTTTAGAGAACATTAAACGGAAGGGAGAAATTGTGGAAGGCCTTTGGAGTTTAACCCGCACATCTCTTAGTTCCCAAGTCTTTCTGACAAGAAGAAAATGATGTGCTGCCACCTGCCTTGCAAGCACAAGGTCCTGAGTTCAATCCCCAGTACAGAAAAAAAGAAAACAATGATGATTGTGTTATAAATAAAACCACTCACTTATATGTGTTTCTAATCCCTTCCTGAAAACTAGTCTTATAAATCCATTAATTCACTGATATTAGCCAAGTGGGGCAGGACATGTTTTATGATCCCAGCTACTCAAGAGGCTGAGGCAGGAGGATCACAAATTCTAGGAAAGCCAGAACTTAGTGGGACCTTGTCTAAAAGTAAAAAAGGGTGGAGTTGTTGCTCAGTGATACAGTGCTCTTGAGTTCAATTCCCAGTAGCTCTAAGAAATTTTTTAAATAAAAATAATTCACTCAACACTACCCATATGGTCAAGAGGGAACCTTTCCCAACTGTAAGCTCAATGACATCCACTCGAGTTCCATGCACCCTACAAGGACCAATACCAGAGCATTCCCTTGGTTCTGAGCTGGCATCCCCTGACAATTTACAGCTTCACTTTCTAGGGACCAGAAGCAGAGGCCCGGCCTCCTCCCTTCTCCAGGAGTCCACCCAGTGACAAAGCCACCATGCACACAGCAAGTCCTCCCAATAAGGGCAGGATACAGATGTCCGTGTGCCTCCTGAACCCGGGTACAAAGAGGAAAGGGCTTCTCAGGTCCTCAGCTTAGTTAGTTACTAGTTAGTTACTTAGTTATTTTAAAAAGTTAAAATAAAATGAAACACAGAGCACCAACTTAGAGGATTCGTTTCTCAAAAATTACTGTATAGTGAGACTAAGCGTCCAGCTGGGCGGCTCAGGGAAGCCACTTCTCTTCTGCAACACACTGGGTGGAGAGGCACACAAACTCCAGCCATAAAATAAACAATACTATGATTTTTTTCCTCAGGTCACTGCTGGGTTTAATCTTATGAAACTGTACTCAGGGTGGCTACTTAATGGGAAATCTTAAGACTTAAATGTTCTCCTTGCAGAAATTTAAAATTGTTTTCTAAAACCTACTAGACTAAGACTTGTTTTATAAGTAAACAGCAACTGATAGCCACGTAGCAATAAGCCAGTCTTTTTTTGTTTGTTTGTTTGTTTTGGTTTTTTGAGACAGGGTCTCACTATGTAGTTGAGACTGACCTGGAACTCACTATGTAGCCCAGGCTGGTCTCGAACTCACAGAGATCCTCCTGCCTGAGCCTCCCAGAGTGCTGGGATTACAGGTATGCGCCACCACACCCAGCAATAAACCAGTCTTATATGGAACATCTTATGACTTGCACATTACTCTTTTCACCCTCATCAATACACAGTAACAGAAAAACAAGGAACTGCCTAATATTTCAAGTCAGAGGACCACAGTCACTTCTCTTCTGTTCAGCAAGTCACCCAGCTGCCAAAAGGCACCTGTTTCAGAGACCGGCTGGTCGTCTTCAAGATGCATTATTCATAAACCCAGCTTTTTAGCTCACCTGCTTTTTGTCCATGGCAGTACTTACCCAAGGCCATCCGCAGTGTGAGTCTCGGACTAGAGGGCTGAATATTTAAACCTCTCCCTCCCCCATTCTTCCTCATTGCCTCTAGCTCTAAGGGTGCAGACCCAAAGGAGCACTAAGCAACAGCTCAGTCTCTGATTACCATCTCCTTCACAGCGGTGGCTAGTGACCCCCCTCAGACTAGGGACACAAGACACAGGCCCAATCTTCCCAGCCAGAACTGGAACGAAGGAAACTCAAATGTTTTAGAAGGCAGAGGAGTCTAAACACTGCTAAAAGTGACAAAGACCCACGAGGACATTCGGACACTCAAGAAGGATGTTTACAGAAGCAGAATGGAATCATACTACAGCATACACAACACCTAAGAGAAAGCTTCCTAGACAATCTGAAGATTCACTGCTACGACAGAGAGATAACAGTCACAGGAAGAAGAATGAATCACTATTTTGCCCCGTTTCTTTGCAAGACACCACCAGCACACAAACCTTAAGGAGTCAGGGACAAAAACCGCAGGCAGGCTGCATTATGCTGAAACTTCAAAAAGTACCACGCAGAAACTACTGCCGGTAGTTCTGCTGCTTCTTACTACATAAAAGAGCTCTCTGGCTAACACCTGCATCCTACAGATTTGAAAGGAACTCTTAATGAGCAATCTATGCCCAATCTACCAGCCACTTAGAGGCGTTTTTAAGCGAAACAACAAAAACTGATTCCAAGTGGTTTGGTGTCTGGAAGCTCCGCTGTAACATTTGGGTTCCTCTACCTCTGATGGAAAGCACCGTCCTCGACCTCCCTTGCGACATCTGGCCACCCTGCCAAGAGATTACAAATAATATCGCTGCTCCTTGGTGCAAATGTCAATGCACCCACATCGCTGAAGAAAGTCTTTCGGCAAAAAACACCCGCAGAACCTCTGGCACAAAAAAACACGCTCAACCCCTACAGAAACTTTCCAGGGGTCCCTTCGTGTTAAACAGCGGAGGCGCTGAGCGCCGGCCAGGGCCGGACACTAGGGG
>NW_022900948.1:48675821-48689574 GCF_012274545.1 Fukomys damarensis
CCCCGCCCCCCGCGTGGCTGCGGGAGCCGCCCCCCCCCCCCCCCATCCCCCGCCCCCCCGCGCCCCGCCTCTCGCCGTCATCCAGTCTTTCACCGCCTCGTCCCTTTGTCCCGCCTTCTTGGCCCCGCCCCCGCATGTCCTTCACCACTAGATTTCTCTAACCACGCCCCCATCTCCCCGCCTCCACCATAGTCCAGTCTTTCACCGCCTCGTCACGTCCTTGGCCCCGCCCCTCGCCCACCTGCCGGGCCACTCGCCCCGGGGTGTCGCTCGGGCTGTGCTTTTCCCACTCTTCTCTCGTTTCAGGGTGTCAGGAGGGACAGAAGTTTTCAGTCATGACCCTAAGAGGGAATCGGCTCTGAAGAATCGAAGAGAGCAGTTCCACCCGCCTAGGTCCCCTCCGCCACCGAACGGCTGCTCCGCGAGCAAACCCTGCAGCCGGTGCGCCCCTCCCTTTCCCGGTTTAGACTTGACCGGAGGCCGGCTGGGCGGCTGCGCATGCGCCGCTGCTGCTCACGACCGGACGGTGTGCGCATGCGCTCGCCGTGCCCGAGCTGGTTGCCCGGTTACCGCGTGCACGCTGGAGGCTGGAACCCGGAAGCTGGCCGCGCCCACCCGGACCCCAGCTGCCGGGTACTCCGGGTTGCCCCAGGATGCGGCCGGCTGGCTGAGAGCGGGACCGGCCTTCCCGCTGTTCCTTGCAGCAGGGCTCTCAGAGTGCCCCACCGGGCAGCGGTGACACAGCGAAGTCACCGAGCTGGCCGTCCGCTTCTGTTCCTCCCATCGCTGGCTTAGCGCCGGCCTCGGTAAGAGCCTTGGGAAAAGAGGGGTGCTGTCACCTGCACCGCTGCTCGGGAAGCGGCACCTCGATCCTTATGGGGGCGCCAAGGAGGCACGTCGGGAGGATGCCTGTTCCCCGGTGTACCTGGAGGCAGGAGAAGGGCGCGTGGCCTTGCTGCCTGTCTCGGTGACGCTGACAAGGGAGCAGCCACGCAGGCAGAGCCTGTCTGACGTGGCATCCGGCCACTGCTGTGCTAACATTTGCCTTTGCAGGAGCCAGGTTTCCAGCGTGTTTGCACACAGGCTTGGGGAGCCTGTGACAGGCTGGGCCCCAGGTAGCACCAGCCCCTCATCCTCCTGCGCTCCAGGCATTCTGCAGTCTGTCCCACCGGGCCCCTCTGCAGAGCTGTCTACGTCTCTGCAGAGCGGGGACGTAGAGGCAAAGCCTCCAGGGCTCACACCTCTTCTCCAGTGATCCTCAGAAGAGCCCTGCAGCGGAGTCCAGGCCTGGCCCCTGAGTCCCGACAAGACAGGCCTGCCCTGGTGGCCATAAAGCCAGCCTGCTCTGGGGTGAGCACCAGGTCTCAGCCCCGACCAGCTCCTAGGGCAGGGGGCTGGAGAACCACCTGGTCCCTAACAGGAGCTTTGGGGACGCACTCTCCCCTCCTTTCCTCTTCAGGTGGGAGGCAGCACTTTCTGCAGCCTGGCATCCTCTGAGTGGGTCAGGCTTCTGGAACCTCCACGAGACCAGGGCCTGGAGCCACAGCTTGTCACTTAGGCGCTATGCCCTTTGTTGACCTCCTTTACCTCCCTTGGCATCAGGTTCATCTTTAAGGTGCTGCAGAGTAAGTGCTGCCAATAATACTCCAGGCCAGCAGGCTTGAGCTGGGACTGTCAGGGTAAAGGTGCTGTGAGGTGACCGGCTGTGCCTGCCCACCGTGACTGCCCCTGCCTGGGCCTCCTCCCAGCTACTCCCCCAGCCCTCTAGCTCTTGGCAACCCCAGGTGGGTCAGAGTCAGCACCTGGAGAGCTGCAGGGTCCAGCTTGTGCCCATCAGTCTGTGGCAGGAGTTGGGCAGTCCTGTCCATCCATCATTGGTCGGTCACTCCGTGTTCTCAGCACCATCCAGTGTGGTGGCCTGACATGGGGCTGGTCCACACTGAGCTGGGTCCTGAATGCACAGGGCCTCAATAGTGGTTTGTTACCGCATGTTAAAATCTTTTAACTCAAATAAAACGTACTATTGGCCTGGGCCTGGTGGTGCAAGCCTATAATCCTAGCACTGGGCAGGCTGAGGCAAGAGGATTTCGGCAAGTTTGAGGGCAGCTTGAACTATATATGGAGACCCTGTCTCAAAACACACACACACGCACACACACACACACACACACACACACACACTATTAAAATTACTTTCATCGGGCCAGGCATGGTGGTCCACACCTGTAACCAGCACTTGGGAGGCTGAGGCAGGAGGATCGCTGTGAGTTTGAGACCAGCCTGGGCTATATAGTGAGTTCCAGGTCAATCTCAACTACATAGTGAAACCCTGTCTCAAAAAAACCAAAATAAATAAAATAAAATTATTTTCACCTGTTTCTTTTTTAAATGTGGCTACTAGGAAATGTAGAACTCCGGGTATGACTGTCATGCTATTCTTAACGGTCATGCTGGTCTAGAGGGGTGCACGTGAAGTGAGAGTTAGGGTCCTACACACAGCACCCCCACCTAGGATCTGGCCTGGAGGTGGAGGCCGCCACATGGAGAAGGCTCTCCTGAGGCCAGGGGCCAGTGCACTTGGGGTGGCAAGGGGTGAGGCGGGGCTGCCCACGTCTGGCACTGCTCTTGGCCCCCACACAGACCCTCACTGTGCACCCTGCAGCTGTAGGTGCGGGAGGAGACGGCAGGGGCAGCCTCCACGAGACAAGGCTGGCAAAGGAGTGTGCTTCATGGAGGAGGAGAAGGGCCGGGGATGGAGCAGCAGGAGGCAGAGGCGGCCGTGCCTTGGGCTTTGCCTTGCTGTGTCTTCTCAGGGCCCCACAGTGTGTGGCCCTGTTTGTGGGCCTCCCAGGGGTGAGCTGGTGGCTGGAGGAGTAGAGGGAGGCCCCCTGAGGCCATGGGGGGCAGCAAGGAGGAAGCTTCAGAGCCTGCTGCCCTTTCCCACCTGCTCACCACCTGCAGTCATGGCACAGCTACCCAGACATACACCCAGCCTGCGGGCACCACTCTCACTGTACATGCCCGGAGGCTGAGGCAGGAGAGTTACAAGTTCAGAGCTAGTATGGGCTGCATCAGGAGCTCAAAGCCAGTTCGGCTGCATACCAAGACCCTGTCTCAAGAAATTAAAAAAATGAAAAGATTGCACTGTACCCTATTCAGTCCATCCCGGGGCAGACATGCAGCCAAAGGGCACCTCCTCCAGGGAGGTCCTGGTCGGTGTGCGCTCCCAGCAGACCTGGGCACAGCCTAGGGGAGATGGCCTGCTGAGGGATGCAGTGGGGTGTGGGAGGAAGGAAGCTTCCAGAGCTTTCCAGCTGGGAGTGGAGAGAGCCCAGAACCCCACACTGGGCCCTGGCTCCCAGGATGGCATCCACCAGTCACACTGGCACGCATACACCCTGCACCCCGGCAGAACAGCCATGACGGTGGCCCGTGCTTGGGGTCTGAGGTCACTCCTGCCACAACTCTCCGAAGTCCTCTCCTTCCTGAGGGTTCACTCCCCACATGGGGGCCTAGGCTGGATGTCACGTCCCTAGCAGCCCTCCCAGCCTCACAGGGGACGCGGGAGCCTCTGGGCAGGTCGCCTCCCCCAGCTTTAGCGAGGCACAAGTGCGGTAGCCAGGCGCCATGGGCCGAAAGGGCGCTAGCGGAGCACAGCCACCAGGGGGAGCCAGAGAGCCATCTCAGGGTGCGGCTGAGTCGGGAATGCCCCTAGGAGCTCAGGGTGTGGGTGTCGGGCGTGTCAGCTCCTTTGGACCCAGCCCCACTGTAGAGCCCCAGTGGCAGCCCTCTCCCGTTCTTCATTTGCCCCAGGCTCCCTGGGCAGTGGGCGTGCTGAAGGAAGACAGCAGGTCCTCCATAAGTGCTCCTGGACCCAGGTGCATGGAGCACAGAACAGTCATGTTCGCACTGCTCCGGGGGCCAAGAGCGATGCTTTGGGGTACCTAGGACCTAGTCCGACTGTGCCCCAGCCCACAGCACCACCAGGCATGGTGAGCACCCCGTCTAGAGTGCGGGGGATGTCCCAGCCTCCCTCCTTCCAAGCAGACAGGTGGGAAGGAATATCTTACGCTAGGTCTCATACCTCCAGTGGCTTTTTTCCTTCAGTGCCATACACAGTGACGATGCTCTAGGGAACAGGGCCATGAGAAAATGCAGCGAAACACACTGAGTTGTAAAAAAAGAAAAAACTCACAGTGGTAACAGCAGCCAGACCATCTCTTAAGTCCTCACCAGGCAGTGGCCAGCACGTGGGAGCTTCCTGAGGCCTGTGGGAGGCAGAGCCATCCGCACGGGCACAGGAGGCAAGGACTCAGTGCACCGGGGCACTGCAAGGCACCGCAGTGGGAAGGAAGAACATAGCATGGCAGCCAGAACCGCGGCGGTGGCCAGCATGGTACCCCCAGACCAGCTGTTGTGCTGGTGACAGGTGCCTGGGGTCACCTCCACCTCCCAGGGGCTAAGCCTGCACCGTCTGAGGCAGGCGGTGAAGACTGTGGCTCCTGCAGTGTGGCCCACACTCTAGTGTGGGTGAGGCTCATGCTGGCTCAGTCAGAGTATCAGGAAATAAAAAATTTTTAATGTGATCTCTCCCGTAGGCTGTTTATACTGACTATTGTTGTGAGTCAGGGTTTCCCTGTGTAGTTCAGGCTGGGCTTGAACTCAAGGTGATCCTCCTGTCTCGGCCTCCTGGGTGCTGGAGTACAGGTGGTGTGCACTGCCACGCCCGGCCATTATTTGCTGAAATAATATTGTGGATTGATTCAATGAACTAAGATGTTATTAAAATAAGTCTTACTCTTTTCTTTTTACTTTTTTTTGTTTTTTTTTTTTGGCGGTGCCAGGGATGGAACCCAAGGCTTCACACAGGCCAAGCAATCACTCACCACTGCAGAGCCCAAGCTGCCCCCTCTCTTCCTTTTGAATATGGCTACGGAGACATTAAACTATTAAATACTAATGCTTCGTTGCATTTCTATCGGCCAGGGCTGCTCTGAAGCATCCCAGGGTGCTGAGGAAGCCTTTTCCCCTGAGCAGATGGGGACACCCTGGCCCAGGATGGTGCCGGCAGGCCATCGTGAAGGAAGGAAGGGAGGAGGCTAGGGGCAGTCCTCTTCTCGTACATCTTCGGGACCGAGGACTGCAGCTGCTAGACTGTGGGAGCCTCACACCCCAAGAGGGGAGGGACAGTGCCTGGGGCCGGCCCGTGCCTGGCCATGTCCCAGACACATTTGGGGCCTGGGAGGAGTCTGGGCCTTGGCTCAGTCGGCCGCACCGAGTCCTGGCGATCTGGAGGTGGGCACGAACAAGGCGGGTCAGCTCTGCCTGGGCCTCTCCCGGGGTTGAGGCCACGCCTCTGTCCGAGGGGCCTCTCCCTCCCCGTGTGTGTCATGTCCCAGCCTCTGGAGGACAAGGTCGCACTGGTGAGGGCCTCCCAGAGCTCCCCCAAGGCCCTGTCCCCACGTACTCACTGAGATCCTGGGCATCGGGCTTCAACATGAGCATCTGGGTAGGGGACTCGTTCAGCCCAAGGCAGACAGCCACACTGGGAGGAAGGGCTGTGTCCCCAGGAGTCGCTTGTATTCCCTGGCACAGCCCCTTGGAGCCAGTGGGCAGGTGAAGGCCGGTGGCCACCTGGCTGGGCAGCGGGGACAGGGCCACCTCCAGGGTGGCCTGGCTCCTGGAGACCCTCAGCCCACACTTGGGCCTGGGTAGTGGGCAGGTGGCCCAGGACCATGGTGGTGGCATCTCCTGGAGGAGGAAACCTGTGTCTGTGGCCGTGGAGGGTGCAGGCCCAGGCTGGCTGCCTTTCGGGAAGAGCCCTGAGCAGGGCTGTCAGTCGTTGTGATTCAGAGCCCCTCCTCCTCCACTGATTCCTGCAGCTGCTGGAGCCTTGGGATGGCTTGGCGGTGGGGCATGGGCCCCTTGAGGCCTGGCCTCAAGTCGGTGGGGACAAATCCACACATGGCAGGCTGGGATGTGGCTTATCTGGTTCGCAAGGCCCTGGACTCCACCCCAGGCCTGGCACCGGCTCTCCATAATGCATGAGGCAACTTCTGCGATGTAAAATGGCTCTCCCAGAATGTACTCTGGGGCAGCCATAGTGTGGGTGACAGCCACTGCTGCCATATAGAGCTGCCTGTACGACCACTCCAAGATCACAGTTTACAGCTGGCCACAGAGCAGCCATAGCCAGGCCCCACGCCAGCCCCGGAAGGGCCGGTCTGCTGCCTGTCTCTGCAGGTTGAGTTACTGAGCATGCGTCAGGTGAAGGGGACCACATGTTAAGTGGCCTCGTACCTGGCTTCACCGAGCACAGTGTCCTCAAGGTCCACCTGCTTTGTAGCAGGTGTCAAGAGCCTCGTCCCTTTCCACAGGTCCTAATAGTCCACTGTGTGCACTAGTCAGGCTTCTCCAGAGAAACAACAGTAGGGTGGGCACACAGATGAGAGGGGCTGCGACTCGTGCACACAGCAGTGGGGCTGACGGGCCCCAAGAGCTGCAGGGGCAGCCTGGAGCCCCCTGAGAGTCAATGGGATGAATTCTGGTCTAAATGCCACAAGCTTGAGACCCAAGAAAGGCCGATGAAGGGTGGAGAACATCGATGGTCCAGCACAGCTGGGCACAGGAGGCTTTTGCTCTGCTTGGGCCTTCGACAGACTAGACACGGCCCACCACACGGAGGCCCTCCGCTTCCCTCCTCAGGACCCGGGGTGCAATCCCTCCAGACCCCGGGGACACACTTCTGCTGTGTGCTGATCTGCCCTGCACGGCAAGCTCGGACCACACGTGTCGCCACTCGCCAGCTGGCTGGTATCCGGCTCTGGGGCTGTGGTGAATAAAAACCCAGAGGACGCACAGATGCGCACCTGTGTGGCCACCCAAGCCGAGCACACAGCTGGGGCTCAGGAGCTTCCTGACTCTGCCTCTAGCCTTGCTCGGGCTCGGGGCTCTGCTGCTTTTCTCCACTGTGGCTCCCGGAAGAAGGGCCCAGCCCTCAGGGGACCCCAGCCAAAGATCAGCCAGGCCATACCACCAGGTTAGCAAAGTCGGCACAACATCAGCATCGTTTTATTGCAAATCAGTTAACAAAAAAGGATGAAAAAAATACATCATTTTCATCATCTACAGTTTTGCATGTAGACAATTAAAAAAAAAAACTTTTCTTTCTCTGTAAACTACATTCTATTTTACAAAACACGGTAAGAAGCAACATCTTAGGACGGGTCCGTGCAGGCCCACCGGGGATGGTGCAGCACTGGCCAGGACAGCGGGCAGCCTGGGCGCCCCATGCACAGGGAAGGCTGGCAGGCGGCAGGCCGTCCCCGGGTTGTGCTCTGAGGAGCTACATTTCTGGCACCTGCAGGTCACGTGGCCTAGGTCGCCGTGTTCCGACACCCCACCAGCTCGACACAGGACAGACTTGTTCAGATTTTTTAAACAAAATCCACATTTAAGATGTATTTACAGATATTTACTCTGCCACAGGAGTATACTTGATCCAAGAATCACCTGCTCTCCTAGGCGAGTGCCCCTCAACATAGAGGGGCTGCCGAGAGCAGGAGCCAGGCCATCCTTTGGCACCCTGAGGCCCGACACGGGCATCCCCACGGCACCCGGGGCTCCTGGGGACACAGGTTTCTCTGAGCCTGCATGCAGGCTGTGCTCAGGGCCCCCAAGGGGGTGCCCCAGCAGCCTGGTCAGGGCCTTAGCAGTCCACCGTCTGAACCTGGGCCTGCGGTGGGAGCCGGGGCCCAGTGGGGACAGGGGCAGCGTCCTTACCCAGAGAGCAGGATTCAATCCTCTGTGGTCCTGCACCTGCACACACCTGACAACCGGCTCCAGGACACGCTGTCAGGCCGGGGCGGTGGGTGAGGTGGGGACGAGCACTTCAGAGGCTAAGGAACACTAACGACATGGGGCCTGCGACCAAGACTCACGACTGGACCATGGGGCCGACAGGTTCTCTTCCACCTGGAGCACAGCTGCGAAAGCGCCTTCTGGAAACACCGGGTGCCGAAATGCAGCCCACCACACTTCCCAAGTCTCCAGTTCTTGAAGCAAACGAATCCACACACCACAGACGGGAAGGTGCCTCTCTCCACGTCTTCTCACAAGACACAGGAGGCGCCGGGCATGGGGCGCACACCCGGGAGCGTTCCAGACAGGGCAGTTCAGCCCTCCCACCTCCAGCATCGCTTTGTTTTGGATTGTGAAATCAATAAATAATGGCATTTATAAATCATGAATCTTTGTTTATACAAACGCGTAATCATTTTCACCCCAAGCAGGGAGATCATGACTTTGAGAACTAGTTTATTTTCTTGGAACAGATAAGTTTTCACCTGGGGCCATAGAAAACAGTACATATAAATAAAAAGGCAGTGTTTCTGTGTAAAACAAAAGTACATAAATAAATACTAAAAAAATCGAAATTCTTGTCCTCTTTACTTTTTGCATAAAAACTTTTTTTAAAGGCTCCTTTGGTTGGGCCCAGCATCCTGGAGCACTGACAATGCCCGGCAGGGCTTGGGAAACAAAGCTAGGTCCCGGGCCGCTACTCACTTGAAGGCCTCTGGAATGTGGGCGACCTGGGACTGCACGCTGGTGGGTGGGCTGGAGACGCCCTCGGACCAGTCGGAGACATTGGAGTGCGGCGATGAGCTGGACCACTGGTCTGGGGACTCGGGGGAGGGGGTGAGGAAGGGGTGCTCCGGCACCTGCAGCTGGTGGCTGGGGGTGTTGTCCGCGGGTGAGGAGGAGTAGCTGTGCTGGGAGGGCGGGGTCAGGAACTGGGCTGTGGTCATGGGCGGCACCAGGGAGGACGGCAGCGCTGTGCTGAGGTTCTGGGCCTCCTGGGGCAGGACGGTGTGCACGGTCAGGCTGCTGGGACCCAGCGGCTGCACATCTGCCTGGCTTGGCTCCCCGCCCAGGAAGCTGCGGCCCAGGTGCCCACTGGCCGAGCCCACACCGAGGTGCGGCTGCGACGGCGGCGGGGGCTGCAGACTCTGCGGCTGCTGGATATTTGGTGGTGGCTGCACCTGTAAGTTTTGCTGCTGCACCTGAGGTACCGGCTGGGCCTGCACCAGGTGGGGCTGGGCGGCCAGCCGCGTGGAAGGCAGGCCCTGGTAGCTCATCATCTGGGACAGGGCGCTGGCGGAGAGGCCGCTGTGCAGTGGGCCCATCATGCCATGCTGCATGGCAGCGGCCTGCGCGCTTGGAGTGCCCGGGGCGACAGCGCCCCGCAGTGGGTTGTACTGGCCAGAGACCATGCCGTTCTGCAGCCGGGACAGCCACTCGCACTGGCCATTCAGGCCAGCAGCTGTGCCCATGGGGAAATTCACAGCCGCAGTGCCGCTGGCGCCCAGGACTGTGCTGGTGCTGGAGGCCACCGGCAGGTGGGAGAGGCGTGGGGGCCCGGGCTCGAAGGCCAGCCGGCCACCCCCACCCAGCGCAGTCATCTCGGGCTTGGCTGCCACATTCAGATGGCTGACGCCCAGGTGGGTGTCGGGCATGCCAGGCAAGTGGCCGAGAGGCAAAGACGGAGACTGCTGGAACGGAGAGGGCAGGAGGGGCGGCGAAGCCACATCCGACAAGTAGCCGTGGGGCGACTCCAGCGAGTCCACGGGCGACAGCAGGCTTGAGCTGTCCAGCAGGCAGCCCTTGCCATCCTGAGACTTCTTCCTCCGTGCCTTGAGGTCTTTGGCCTCCTTGGTGCTGCATGCCAGGCCCTTGGTGCTGGGCTTGCGGGCCTTCTTTCCCTGCACGGCGGGCTTTAGGCTGCCCAGGTAGCCGTTGGGCGAGCAGAGGGTGGGTGACAGGGTGGGCGTGCCACTCAGGGCGGCGCCATGCAGCTGCGGGCTGTGCACCAGGTTGTACTCATCCAGCAGCCGCACGATGTCGTGGTGCATACGCTCCTGGGCAATATCCCGTGGCAGGCGGTCCATGTGGTCGGTGATGTCCCGGTTGGCAAAGTGGTCCAGCAGCACCTTGGCGGTCTCATAGCTGCCCTCCCGGGCGGCTAGGAACAGAGGTGTCTCCTCCTGGGGCAGGGCACCGAGCAGGTGAGAAAGCCATCCAGATCCACCCGCACCCTGCCGCCACCTGCCTGATCACACGTTGGACGCCACCCAGGAGGGCTGTGGGCTCTACTGAGATCAAATAAACTGTGGGGCCTCAACCCCAACACCCAGACACGAAACCCTGCAGCAGCTCGGGTCGGGGCTCAGGAGGTTCAAGGTGGGCAGAGGGGCTTCCCGCAGAGGGGCTGTAACTGGCCCTGGAGTCTCAGCTCCGTCTTTGGCTGCTCTGCCCAGATGTGCCCTGGGATCCCAAGCTGAGTCTCAGGCTCGGTCTTCCCCACAGGGAGGGACAGGTTCATGTCACTGGCCCCCCTGTGACTGGGGAGCGTGTGGATTCAACAGCATCCCCTGCCTCACCCAGGAGGGCCCTGCTTTGAAATGCACCCAGGGACACTTGAAGTGTGGGGCACAGGCGGGTGATGCTCTGCCTTTCTGTGCCCAACAGTCCCTAGGACCTGGGTCCCCAGTGGGTAGATCAGCACGACCGAGATGGCCCAGGTCAGGCTGGTGGCAGGGAGGAAAACAATGGCCCAGCTCAGCCATCAGCTTAGCCTTTGGGAGATAGTGGCCATGTGAGTGCAGTGGGGGCCTCCTTAGGAAGCTGAGTCCCCCGCTCAGTATACCCCCCAGGGACAGCTGAGGACAGAAGCAGAGTCAGCGGTGGTGACAGGCACAGCTGCAGCCGTGGGCTCCTGGCGAGGAGAGCAGGGCCACCACCCAGGGTCCCACGGTCCTGGCTCCCAGCCCTGCAACCCTGGAAGGGTTGGGAGAGCTGACTGGGGCCCAAGAGCCTGCTGGGCAGTCCACACCATGGCCCGGGACCACTCGCCCAGCCACCCACCTTGTTGTTCTGCATGTCCTTGTTGGCTCCATTCTTCAGTAGCACCAGCGCAGCATCCACGTTGTTCACGGCGGCAGCCCAGTGCAGAGCTGACTTACCTGCCGGCCGCAAAGAAAGAGGTCACAGGCGGCCCACAGCAGTGCCCCTTCCCCACAGCCGGCTGCCCGCCTACCCAGGTCGTCCACGGCGTTGACATCCGCGTGCGAGTTGATGAGGTCCTCCAGCATGCCTTCCACTGCCAGGCGGGCTGCCAGGATCAGTGGCGTTGTGCCGTCATGCATGCGGGCATCTAGGTCTGTGGCTCGGTTCCGGATTAGGATCTGGGGGATGGGGAAGGGTTCAGGCCGGGTTGTAGTGGGTGCGAGCAAGAGGCGCCCGGCTGGAAGCCGGTGTCCGACGTGAGCAGCCCCAGCTGGCACCAGGTAGGGTTCAGGCCGGGTTGTAGTGGGTGCGAGCAAGAGGCGCCCGGCTGGAAGCCGGTGTCCGACGTGAGCAGCCCCAGCAATGGCACCAGGCACCGGTGCCCCCCACCCACAGGAGGGGCCAGGCTCTGGTGATTGCCGTCAGTGAGCCCAAGTGTGGCCTCCTCCGACCCTGCCAATGCCCCCGCTGCTGTGACCACCTACAAACCAAGAACCAAGCTTCTGCCCAGAAGCCGGGCTGCAGCCAGGATGTGACCTCCTGCTTGGGGGGCAACAGCAGACGCTGGGGAGCCCTGTGTGGGTCCCCAGGACAAGAGCAGGGAACACTGTCCTGGCCCATGCCACAGGTAGGAATGGCAGTCACTGCCCGCGGGCAGGTGAGAAACAAGGGTCAAGGGACCTGCAGCTCTGCTGGACCCCCACAAGCAGCGGGGACCCTCGCCTCCATGTGCCAGTGAGGCTGTTAGGATAGGCGCAGCCCAGACACAGGCATGCCCCGGCTCGTGGCCTATCTCAGTATCTTATTCTGCAGAACGATGTGTCGTGGAGTTAAGAAATTATTAATCAGCAAGCTCTGCGAGGACACCTGCTTCTTGGGCCACCTGAAGCTGCTTCGGGGCAGCCCAGAGCCTGGGGATGGTGCAGGGCTGGTGCTTGGCCGTCTGCAGGAGGAGCCCCTGCAGGACCCATCCCCCGGAGACCCAGGCATCCAAATCCCTAAATCTACCCTCAGCCCAGGCTCCCTGGCAAGGCCACAAGGCAGCCTCTAAAGCCCTCTCCTCAATGCTGCAGGCATAGCCTGCAGCTGTGGCTAAAAAGGAGGGGGAGCAGGAGGGCAGCAGCGCTGGGACTGGGACTTCCGGCGGGGCCTAACCCTGAGACAGAAGTCTGTCTTGGGTAAGTGGCTCTGCCTCACCCTGCTGCACCCAGGGTTCCTGCTGGGCCACCTCCGGGCCTCCTAGGGTAAGCATAGGCCAGAGGTCCAGGTGCAGACACAGGTGTCCAACCTAAGTCACATTCGGGACCTGGCTCCCAGGGCCAGGGTCCAGTGGCCGACTCCTACCTGGAAGACACCCTGTGCATCGGCAGACACGGCCGCATGCAGCGGGGTGCGGCCCATGTTGTCCTGGATGTTGGCGTCTGCACTGGCCTCTAGCAGGCGCTTGGCGGCATCAGAGCGCGAGTAGCGCGCAGCCAGGTGCAAGGCAGTCTCGCCGGTGCGGTCCGTCTGGTTGTGCAGGCTTGCGCCCTGGTAGATGAAGTCTGAGATGACAGCCGGTGCGTCCTCCTCCTCCTCACTGTTGCCCGTCTCCAGGCCCCCTCCGCTGCATGAGGCGATCATGAGCGGGGTGAAGCCATCTGCGTGGGAGCACACAGGAAGGGCTCAGCGCCAGGCACCTGGCCACAGCTCCGGTGCCAGCAGCAGTCTCCAACCGTGGGGCAGCTATGCGAGCGCGAGTCCCCCGGCTTCCCCAGGACGGAGCCCACGCCCACTGCTGCTCCCTGACCTGCCAGAAACCTGCCTGGAAAGGGGCAGGGAGAGACAAGTCCTGGACCCTGGCTCTGGATGCCTGGACAGCAGCACTGGATGGAGGAAATGCTGCCCAGCAGACGCCAGAGGAGCAGCCCTGGTGGCGACTAGGCCCCCACCCCGCACTCTCGCAGCCACAGCCCCGGGGGAGGCAGGGGCCTGAGTTGGGGAGGCACAGGCCGCTGGACACCCAGGACCCCACAGAACCCCTGGCCCAGAGGCCCGACAGCCGTACCAGGACCGCGCACGTTGACGTCCATGCAGTCAGCGTCAACCTCGCCCTGCGGCGGTGTGGGTGCCATGGCGGACACCCGCAGGTCGGCGGCGTCCAGGTGTTGCTGGGTCCACTGCCGGTGGTCCGTCTGGTTGTCCAGGTCGGGGAGAACTACCGGTTCCTCAAACTGCATTTGGGGGTGGGGAGCAGAGCCGCGTCATGCAGGGTCACAGCGCCAGAAGCCCCACCCCGGCGTCCCTGGGGCGCGGCGCTCACCCGGAACTTCTTGGCTTCCAGGTCCTCGTCGCCCCACTCATTCTGGTTGTCATCCATGAGGGCGCCGTCCGACGCGTTCTTCAGGGGCCTGCGGGGAGGCGACACTAGTGGCCCCAGGAAGCCCGGAGGGCCAGACCCCCTCACCCCAGACGCAACGCCGCATCCACTTACTTGAGGCCCACGGAGTCCTCACCCAGGGGTTCTCGTCGCTTCTTCTTGCTGGCCTCCGACACCTTGAAGCCCTCGGGGAACCAGAGCTGGCCATGCTGGCGCCGGCGCTTGCGGGACAGCAGCACCCCGCAGCCCACGAAGAAGAGGAGCACAAAGGCGGCCCCGATCAGGTACATGAGGTGCAGCTGGGAGGGCGGCGGCGGCTCCACTGTCTCA
>NW_022900948.1:48689645-48691243 GCF_012274545.1 Fukomys damarensis
CGGCTGTGCGGTGGCCAGGGCAGCGGACTGGCTCCACGGCCGGCGCCTCCTCACCCGCCCTCTTCCGTCCCGCCCCCCAAAATAAGGTCATTTTCTATGCGATTCATCAGAATTGCAAACTATCGCTAAATTCTCTCCTGCACCAGCCGACTGTCTGGAGACGGCTTTCACTTTCTCCCTTTTCAGGGAGGAGGATTAGCCAACTTCAAATCACTGCACTTGCATTGAGCTGTTAAGACAAAGGATTTAGGGGGATTTTCAAGATACAAACTTCAACACTTCACATGACACCAATCGATTCTTCCTTCTCTCTCTTTTTAAAAAAAGCTGTAATGATTTTGAAATAATACCCAACAAAGAAAAGTCAGGGGAAGGGGTGGGGAGAGAAAGCTCCCACTTCCTGGTGGCCGTGCACATCCCCTGGGGCAGTTCCCCAACAGCTGTCACGATCGTCAGGAGGACACGCTGGAACGAACGTTCCAGAAAAGCGCCCTCTAAACTGTCGGCAGGACACCGCCATAGAAGCAGCTGGGACCGGGGGTGAGAGCCCTGGAGGACGCCCCCTGGACACTGGGCACCTGTCCCAGAGGGGCTGGGCGGCGCGCACACTCACTCTGCACAGCCTCAATCTTGTAGGGGATGTTGAGGCTGCCCAGCGAGGCCAGCGCCCCCAGGAAGGCAGCCACGTCGGTGGCACTCTGGAAGCACTGGGAGGACAGCTGCACACACTGCCGGTTGTCTATCTCCAGGTAGACGATGGATCTGCAGACGCAAGCACCTGGGCTGGGACCAGCAGCCTTGTCCCTTGCCACCAGCGGGGGACTGTCCCCCACCTCCCAACCATCCTGGCAGACGGGTCTGACAGCAACCGCAGGAGGCACGGTGTCCTGTGGCCCAAGCCAGGAAGCCCCGGTGCCGCCCGTGGGCACGCTGCAGGTGCTCATCATGGACCCCTGAGTGTGGTGCTGCACGGGCCCCGTCCCAGCCCTGCTGGGCTCCCCTGGGTGTCCAGAACACCTACTTTCCTCACCTGAGGAGCCCACACCCTCGCAGGGAGGCGCAGCAGGGATGGAAGCCCTCAGAACTCCCAGGGGACGGGAAGGAGGTGGCAGGCTCAGAACATGGGGGCGCAGGCCACACACCAGCCAGGACCCTGTGCCTGGGCCAGCCGCCCTACCACAGGGATCAACCTGGGCTCCGTGACAGACGTCCCTTGCCAGCAAAGCCACGGCTGGCAAACTGCTGGCACCAGGGCACACCAAGCTGCTCCAGCCTGGCTCCGTGGCCCAGCCTCCCCAAATCAGATATGCTACGTCGGTGTGGGAGCTAGTGGCACCCCCACATATGGGACGAGGGTGACAGGCTGCTGTGTTATGTGAGACTGGCGCTGCCGGCCCTACACCTCAGCTGTGTGGGACCTGAATGCCCAGGTCCTCCCGGACTATCCCTCCCCTGTACCACGAAGTGGGGCGGCCGGAGGGTCAGGCAGAGCTGGCCAGGGCGGGCGTGCATGTCCCTGTGCACCAGGACTCACCCACGGATGTCCATGGGGTCCAGCTCTCTGCGCCGGCGCCCGCGGCCCCCGCTGGGGAGCAGCG
>NW_022900948.1:48691740-48711812 GCF_012274545.1 Fukomys damarensis
GGCAGTCAAAGCCATCGAACAGGCAGCCCGCCGAGTTGCACTGGCTGTCACAGCGGCCGTCGCTGAAGTACTTCCAGCACTGCAGGGACTGTGAGCAGTTCTTCCACGGGTCATTGAAGTTAAGGGAGCAGTCGCCGCCGTCCCAGCCACAGGCGTGGTTGTTGCACTGTAGGCTGCAGACCTTGTTGCCCGCGTCCTCCTGACACTCGGGCAGCTCACAGGCCTCTTCAACCTGCGGCGGGGGGATGTCACGCCCAGCGCCTCCCGCGAAGCTGTAGTCCAGGATGTGGCACAGGAGCCCGTTGAACTTGGCGGGGCACAGGCAGCGGTAGAAGGGGCTCTCGGCCATGGGCTCACAGGTGCCCTGGTTGTAGCAGGGGTTGCTGCCTACGCAGGGGCTGCTGGCTGGGAACTGGCACTCGGGGCCCGTGAAGGCGCCCAGGCACAGGCAGGTGGGGCTTCGCGGGCCCGAAATGCACGTGCCACCATGGAGGCAGCGCAGAGTGCCGCATGTACGCCCGTCGTTCTCGCAGGTGGCGCCCTCGAAGCCCTGCACGCGGGAGGCGGACAGGTGTCAGGGCAGCTGCTCCCAGCACCACTTGCTGGGCCAGGTGCCACTGTATCCCCTCCCCGTGGAGTACCCTCGCGTGATCTCAGACCAGGGAAAGGCCCAGGAGTGCAGAGGGAAGGAGGGAGCGGGACACGGAGCCCAGAGCGCTCAGGGCTGTGACTCTCTCCAGCATGACCCTGTGATGGTGGCCGTGTGTCCTGCCACACGAGCCCAGAGCAGCCCTAGAGCAAGCCGTGCCGCCACGACCCACTGCCACATGGCGCGACACCACGCCGGGCAGGGGCCACAGGGCCTCTGCATCTGCTCTTCCACAGACCCGAGCCTGCTCACCAGCGGCATGTTCAAGAACGTGCCTGGGGAACGAGGCTGGGGTAGCAAGGCCCCTCACTGGCCGGGGGTCAGCACTGCACCTACCGCAGGGCACCTGCAGATGAAGCCACGGGCGGTGTTGGCGGCCACAGCGCAGGCGCCCCCGTTCTTGCAGGGCTTGCCCTTGCAGCCGTCGATGACCGACTCGCAGCGGCGCCCTGGGGGAGGAGGCAGGGGCAGCGTGCCCGTCAGACCCCGCGCAGGCCACAGGCCCCGCCCGGCCCTGTCCACTCCCAGCAGCACCCACCGGTGTGGCCGGCGCGGCACTCGCAGTGGAAGTCGTTGACACGCTGCACGCAGTTCTGGGTGCCGCGAGCGTCACACGGGTTGGACAGGCACTCGTTGACGTCGCCCTCACACCGCTCGCCCACGAAGCCCGGCGGGCAGGTGCAGGTGTAGCCACCCACCTGGTCCACGCAGGTGCCGTTGTTGAAGCACTTGGGGCTGCGGGAAGCGGGATTGAGGAGCGGGCTGCAGTCATCCATGTTGATCTCGCAGTGCACACCTGCAGGGGACGCTTCAGTCAGGGCCGGCTGTGTCCCCCACAGCCCGAGGCCCATGGCAACCCCGGGGCACATCCCCTGCTGCGCAGACTCTCGGCCCACAGGCGGGCTCCAGGGTGTCACGGCCAGGGAAGCCTGGCCTGCATGCTCAGTGGGCAAGGTGGCTCACCCTGCGTGCCCCGTGGGCAGGAGCACTTGTAGGTGTTGGTGAGGTCAATGCAGGTGCCCCCATTCTGGCATGGCTGGGACAGGCACTCGTTGATCTCCTCCGAGCAGTTGGCCCCATGGTAGCCAGCCACGCACTGCGGGACAGAGGGTGGGCGGGTCTTGCAGGGCCGAGGACCTGGCTGACCCTCGTGCCCAGGAGGCCCTCGGTGTGCCCGGGCCAGTCTGGTCGTGGACGAGGGCTGGCCTGCGGGCTGGGCACCTGCCCCACTGCTCATGCCCCACTCCTCCTCCAGCTGCCTTCCCCACACCCGGCCCTGATGGCCAGGGCCATCAGGCTCAGACCCCTGCAGTGCCAGCTCAGGTCTCAAAACCCATCTGGGCGCCCACCTCACCTTGCAGGAGTAGCCGCCCAGGTAGTCGGTGCAGGTGGCCCCATTCTGGCAGGGGCTAGGTGAGCACTCGTCCACCTCCCCCTCGCAGTAGCTGCCCGTGTAGCCAGCCTGGCAGCGGCAGTGGTGGGTGTTGCCCGCATCCACGCAGAGTCCTCCATGCTGGCACAGGTGGGTGACATCGATTCCTGTGGGGACAGGGGTGAGGCTGGGGCTCCCGGCTCGGCCCCACCCTGGCCTGTCTCCACACCCTCCTGGCCTGGTGGCACAGGGGTCGGGGCTGGGCCCCGCTCTGACCTTGCTGCTTCGCCGCTACCTCGCAAGAGACGCTGGGCACATCACAGTAGAGGCCGGTCCAGCCGCTGTGGCACTCGCAGCGGTACAGGGTGCTGGTCTGCCAGCACTGGCCCCCGTTTTTGCAGGGGGAGGAATCACACCAGCGCACGAGGTTCTAGGGAAAGATGGGCCAGCAGCTCAGCACCTGCAGCCCGGATCCTGTGCCCCAGGCTGTCAGCACCCACATCAGCCAGAGCCTCAGGTCCAACATGCAGTGACTCCGCTCCGGAGGTGGAGATGGACACGGGGCCTGCTGCCTGGGAGAACCAGGGTTGGGGTCCACCTCTCCCGAACATCTTTATGATGGTTTTTGCAAGAACATTCCACGAATATGTTCAATGCAGATAACCAGCTCCCGTAAAAGCACCAGGTTCTACCACTTTCTGGAGGACTACGTAGTTCCCAGGTGGCTCTGGGAGCCACCGTGGGACCTGCACCATATCCCCCCATCTACACCCCCTACCCCCTGCACACGGAGGGCCCCGTCCTGAGCCTGACCCTCCTCTCTCCAAGCCCAGAGCTGCTGCCCTCCTCCGCCCCTCGGCAGCCCTGCTCACCTGGCAGTTGAGGCCGGTGTAGCCCTGTGGGCAGGTGCACTTGTAGGTGCCGTAGCTGTCCTGGCAGGTGCCACCGTGCAGGCAGGGCCTCGAGTCGCACTCGTTGATGTCGTGCTGGCAGTAGCTGCCCGTGAAGCCGGGCGGACACAGGCAGGTAAAGGAATTGATGCCGTCCACGCAGGTGCCACCATTGAAGCAGGAGCTGGAGGCGGCAGCAGCACAGGAGGGGTGAGTGGCACCTCTGGGCCGCAAGCCCCATCAGCCTTACACCATCTCCCGCTCCCTTCCTGGGCCTTTCGTCATTGCTCAGGGAGAGGGGCTGGACGACACGCGAGGCTGTGCGCTCTGCTCTCCTGGGCTTGCAGGTGATGAGTAGGAGCTGACTGCTGTTCGGAGGTGGCTTGGCTAGACCTGGCACCTGTGCCTGTGACCCGGAAGACCTTTGTTCCTCCCCTCTGTGCTCCCTCTCTCTCTCACCTCCACAAGGTGAGCAGCTTTCCAACCTTTTTGAAACTGTTGGGCCAGCACAAATCTCCCCCTTGTGAGCTGTTTTTCTCTGGTATTTTGTTCCAGGGACACACAGCTGACTAACACAGGTGGGTGAGGTACTAGCGAGAGAAAAACCAGAGCCAGGCACGATGTGGGACAGAGCTGTCCCAAACCAGAGGTCGCCTGGCATCCAGTGCTGGACTTCTGGAGACGCAGGGCTCAGGAGAACAGGATGGGCTAAGATGGTCTTGTGTGATAGGAGGCAGCACTGCCAGCCCTTCGGGGTGAGCCACAGGAGTCTGGGTTCTGGGCCACCAGAGGGGGTCACGAGCTCTTTCAGGGGACACTGCAGCACGGCCAGTGAGGTCAGCTCAGTGCTGTACCCCGGGGCCGGGCAGACTCCGGCGTGTGCCTCAGCTGCTGGGCACCGCGTGTGGCCTCACATCCGCTCGGCGCCCACCTCTCCGTGCAGTCAGGCGTGTTGTTCTCACAGTGGATGCCGTTGAAGCCCGCGGGGCAGGTGCACGTGTAGCTGTCCACGCAGTCAGTGCAGTTGGCGCCATTGCGGCAAGGGCTGCTGGCACACTCGTTGGTGTCCTCCTCGCAGAAGGTGCCCCGGAAGCCAGGCAGGCAGTCGCAGAAGGCTGCGTCGACGCCATCAGTGCAGGAGCCCCCATTGTGACAGGGGTCTGAGGGGAACAGGAGGGCGAGCCTGAGAGGGGGCACTGCCCGCAATGTGGGGATGGAGTACACAGGTGTGCCTGCAGGGAGGCCCAGGAGACCCTTTACAGCAGCTTGTGCGGGATCTGGGCCCCAGGCCAGGGTGGAGGGACTTTTACCACCTCAGCAGGCCAATCAAGGGTCCAGTGACATGTCCCTGCCTTTCTCAACTGGGTGAAGCTGGCCTCAAACACACAGCAATCCTCCTGCCTCAGCCTCCTAAGTGCTGGGGTTACAGGTGTGCACCACTATGACCGGCATTCTATTCTTATTCTAAGACGGGATCTTCAAGCTGCCGAGGCAGGACTTGAAATTTCAGTCCTCCTGCCTCAGCCTCCTTAAGTACCAGGATTAGAGGCACGCACCATCGCACCAGGTCTAAACCTCTGCTTTCTGTGGTGCCGGAGAGGGGATTCCCGTACCCTGGTGGGGCTGGACCAGGACTAAGCCTCAGGCTGGAGCACTGGCTCACCCCACACCAGCACCGTCCTGGGGGAGAATCATGCCCTGCTCCGGTGCCTTGGCTCCCTGGCACCCAGCTGGGAGTGCCGAGCAGGCTCCTGGAGAGTGGTTGGCCACACGAGGCCTGGCGTGGAGCCTGGAGGGCGTCCCGCACCTGGACTTGCTCCCTCCCAAGACTCAGGTGGTGGAGCAGGCCCGGGGCCTGGCCTCTCTGGGCCCTGACAGTGGACACTGCCAGGGCCGGGCGGCGGCAGAGCCACCGTCCCCCTCCCACGCGCACCGCAGCGACGGCCACTCACTGGGCCGGCAGTCGTCCACATCAGTCTCACAGTCGCGTCCGGCGTAGCCGGCCTGGCAGCGGCACCGGTAGCCCCCGTCAGTGTTGTGACAGGACGCACCATTGCGGCACGGGCTCTTCACACACTCGTTGATGTCAACCTCACAGGTCTGCCCTGCAGGGAGGTGGCTGGCTGGTCACCCATGGCCTCCGCCTTCGGGGCCCCGTCCAAGCTGCGGCGCCCACCCACAGTGCCTCTCCCGACCCCACAGGGGTGTCCACGGCCCCACAACTGCCCCGTGCCCCAATTTTAGGTCAGGACAGCTGCGGATGTGCAGGGTGGGAAGGGACAAGGCCAGTTCCCAGCTCTGCAGCTTCCCTGAGTGTGGGCCTGGCCGGGGCCCCCAGGCCACCCCGCTCCCTGCCCATCTCCGTCGGGTCCAGGCCAGCCTCACCCTGCCAGCCACTGGGGCAGACACAGGAAAAGCTTTCATAGTCCTCGGACTCCTTACACACTCCGCTGTTCTTGCAGGGGCTGGGGACACACGGGGCCAGCACCACCTCACACGTGGTTCCTAGGGAGACACACTTGGTGAGGCCTGGGCATGGGTGTCCTGGGCGGAGCCCACAGATCCGCCGGCCACACCTGCCAGCTGTCCTGCGTCAGCACCCACACCTGGCCCTACAGGGAGGCGGCGTGATGGGTGACAGGTCCTGAATGAGCGGGAGCAGACAGGGATGCTGAGGACAAGCCACACTCTGAAGCCACCTCTCTCTGCCTTGTGGGCTGCGGGCATAGCTGGGACTCACCCTGCCGGAGGTTCCAGGAACAGGTGCCAGGACAGGTGCCCCAGCTGGGTGGGGCCTGGGCCGCCCTCACCCCTTCCCCATGTCCCTGTGAAGAGCTGACTGCAGCTCTGGGTCACTGGAGGCCGTGGACAGAAGGGACAAGGTGTGGCACCAAGACCCCAGGCACATCCTGCCTATGGGCGCCATCTCTGGGCCTCAGGCTGGGTAGGGACCCGGTGACGGCCACAGGGGCCTGTGTGCACCGAAGTGACTTCCGCAGGCCAGGTCACCTCCTGTTGATGGTGCAGGGCCAGCCCCCGAGAGCAAGGAAGCAGTACCTTCCTTGTCTCCCCACGTCCCCGGCCCACTGGTGTGACTTTCCAGGGACCTCTATCGGTTTCCACGGTGACCTAGCCAGGCAGGAACTTCGCCAGAGTTTCCGACAATTGTGCAGAGGAAGCAGGAAGCGGGCAGGCAGGAAGCGGGTCAGCACGGCCCGTCCTCCCGCCCGCTGCTATCAGTGCCTCCAAAAGGGACACAGGCGCGCCCGGCCTCTGAGCGTCCTCACTGACCAACAGAGACAAAGTCCAGGCCCCTGGCTTTAGTCAAAGCAAACAATTTCCTGGCCCCGGGCCGTGGGTGTCATGGGAACATGGCACCCCTACTCCACCCCGGCCCAGGCAGCGCTTTCTGCCCAGCCCCTGGGACTGCTGTCGAATGCCTTGGACAGCTCTCTGACAGGGACCATTTCCTGCGACCCCCGTGGCCACGCCCACAGCAGGGGCTGGATGCTAGGGGAGGCAGCTTCTCTCTCCTTGGCCCCAACACAGGGCTCCTTGTTCCCCAGCACAAAAAGGCTGCCGTGAAAGGAATCCCTCGGCCCAGCTGGGGGGAGGGCGGCCCAGCCCACAGAGGCCCGAGAGATGAGGAAGGCCAGGGAGACCCCACAGGCCCAGCCTGGGCACCACCTCAACAGTCGCACGGCCTTGCCTCTGCCACAGGTGCCAAATGAGGTGCCTGGGACGCACCTGTCTACCTGTCTGCTCACCCGCCAGCCCCGAGCCCAAACGCAGCAGAGCCCAAGGCCCTCCCACAGCGCAGAGCCGCCAATGCCCACCTGTGTAGGGCAGTGGGCAGTTGCACTTGTACCCAGCCACGTCGTCGATGCACGCGCCCTGGTTCAGACACGGGTTGGACGCGCACTCGTTGATGTTGGTCTGGCAGTTGGGGCCTGCGGAGGGGGCGCGGTCAGCGGCGGCGGCGGCAGGAGGAAATGCGTGGCCGTGCTGGCCTGGCCGCGTCCCCCAGGCCCGCGCACCACACCACGGCTCACCGCTGAAGCCCTCGCGGCAGGTGCACACGTAGCCGCTGGTCATGTCCCGGCAGGTGCCGCCATTCACGCAGGGGTTAGACTCGCACTCGTCGTTGTTGACGTCACAGTTCGTCCCACTCCACCCAGGGTCACAGTCACATCGGTACCTGGAGGAGCGGCCACACCCCGGGTCAGCGTGGGCCGAGCTCTGACACCCGGAGTCCATCCACGGGGATCCGCGCACCCTCTAAAGTGAGACAACGCCCAGTAGGGAGCACAGTGGGGCCTCTGAGATGGGCACCGCGGCCAGGCCCTTCCCACGCGCCCACTGGCAGCGCAGGGCTGAGCATGGTGCTCTGCGCATGGCAGCGTGAACGGCTCCTCCCGCCGACACCGGCGGGTCAGGCCCTCCTCACCAGGAGTGCTCTCGGGTCCCGCGTACCCATTGAGGCTGTCCAGGCAGGTCCCATGTATGCAAGGGTTGCTGCTGCACTCGTTGACCTCGGACAGGCACGTGGGGTCGTGGTAGCCCTCGGGGCAGCGGCAGGTGAAGCCGTTGATGCCGTCCTCGCAGGTGCCCCCATTGTGGCAGGGGCTGCCCGCACACTCATCCACATCGATGTTGCACATGCTCCCTGTGGGCAGAGCCGGGGGCTCAGCTGGGCCTCGGTCCCCCAGCTGCTGGTGCCAGCTGCACCCGTGATGCCCACTCCCTCCTGCCACCCTCCCAGTAGTGCCTGTCTGACCGCGGGACATGATCAGGTGCACGGGGAAGCGGCAGCAGATGTCTTCTGCTCAGAACCCAGCCACGCCCAGGGCTGCTGAGGGACACAGACAGGGCCGTGCTGACCAGTGATGGAGTGCGGCCCCTCGGCCCTCTCCTGGTCTCTGCGGTAGGCAGTGCAGCCTGCCAGCTCCACAGCCTTTGTCACCCCTGCCCTTAGGCCCCTAAGTCCCCACAGATCAGCCTGTCCGAGGGGCCTGGGTGGACTGTGCCCCTGCCCTCAGCTCTGCCTGTGCCCCGTGGACCCCTCACCCGTGTAGCCCGGCTCGCAGGCACACTCGTAGCCATCGATCTTGTCCAGGCAGGTGCCAGCATCGCAGGGGTTGCTGGCGCAGTCGTCCAGGTTGATCTCACAGTTGGGTCCTGAGGGCACAGTGGTGTGGGGTGGTCAGTTCCAGAGCCCTACCCACCCTGCCCACCACGCCCACCCAGCGCCGGCCTCAGCCAGACACCTGTGGTCCCCTTGAGGCAGAGGCAGAGGTAGGCATTGTCGCGGTCCTGGCAGGTGCCCCCGTGGCGGCAGGGCTGGCTAGAGCACTCATTAATGTTGGTCTCACAGTGGTGGCCAGTGTAGCCTGGCTGGCACAGGCAGGTGAAGGCAGCGATGCCGTCCTTGCAGGAGCCGTAGTGGCAGGGATCAGGGTCACACTCGTTGATGTCCACCTCACAGTGCGTCCCTGTGTACCCTGTGCCACAGGAAGGCTCAGGGCCAGCTGCTCCCTGAACCCTCGCCACCCTCACACCCGGCCCGGGAAGCTGCGACCAGCCTGGATCACAGTGCTTGCTTGGGGTGGGCTGCATGAGCCTCATTGTCCCTCTTGGAGCCTTGGCCGAACTGTGCTTCCTCCCGGCCCCTGCCCTCCCCGCTGGCCCGCACAGCTCCTCCGCACCTTCTGTGCACACACAGGTGTAGGTGTTGGGCCCATCCAGGCACTTGGCGCCATTCCTGCAGGGCGTGCTGGCGCACTCATCCACGTCGTACTGACACAAGTGCCCGCTGAAGCCTGTACCAGAGAGGGCCAGTGTCATGGATGGTGCCATGGCCCCATGCCTCTCCCCAGCCAGGCTCCAGCCCAAACTCGACAGCAGACCCTGGTTTCACCCGGCCCCTCACTGCCTCTGCAAGGCGGTGACCAGTGGGCTGCTGGCCTTCACCTCTGGAGAAGACTCACTTCTGAACCCTTTGGTTGCTATGGCAACAGCTACTCCAGGCTGTGAATGGGACTCCCCTCCCTGTCTGTGTTTGAGGTGGCTGATTTACATCTTGAGAGGCCCTAAGGCCCAGCCCTGCCCCTGGAGGCCCCTCTGCTCCTCACTCCTGGTTCTGGCCTCCCAGAGCACCAGAAGGGGCACAGATTCCCCACCTGAGAGAATGCATGGTGATCCAGTGCCCTTCTTCCCTGGAAGGAGGGTTGTGCTCCATCAGCAGGAGGGGGCGTCTTGGCCCTGTGAACCCGTACCCAGCATACCCGGCAGGATGGGGCTGCAGGAAATACCCTCAGCACTCCCAAGGGAAGGTGCTCACTTCGCAGGAGCCGGGACCCCGAGGAGTGGGAGCAGGGGCGGTGGCAGGATGGACTGGGCGAGGCTCACCGGTTGGACACTCGCACAGGAACTCGCTGACCCTGTCCAGACAGCGTCCATTGTGCAAGCAGGGGCTGCTGGCGCACTCATCTGTGTTGACCTCGCAGTACACCCCCTCGTAGCCTGGGGACAGTGATGCCACAGATTGCCTCAGGGGCCTCCACTACAGCCCCTCGAGTGGGAGTCCGGGGCAGCTGAGTATCCAGGCCACTGTGGCAACCCCTCTGCCTCCCAGGGCTGCTGCATCCACCTGGCCCTGGCCCACTCACTGCTGTGGCCTGTGGGCCTGCCTCAGCTTCCCCAGATGACCCCAGAGACCGTGACCTGGGTGAGAACTGAGGCCTCCCAGACTCGGCCCCTGCAGGACCCCTGCATGGCCCCTGCCTGCTCACCCGGCATGCAGATGCACTGGAACTCCCCGATCTGGTCAAGGCAGGTGGCGTCGTTCTGACAAGGGTTGGAGATGCACTCATTGACGTCGATCTCACAGCGGGGGCCGGTGTAGCCCTGCAGACACTGGCACTCGAAGGAGCCCAGGGTGTTGATGCACTTGCCCGCATGCTCACAGGGGTTGGCACCTGCAGGAACAGGAGGGTGCCAGTGAGGGGCTGTGCCGGGCACCCCAGCCTCCCCCAGCAGACTGGAAGCCCCGTGTCCCCTGCACCCTGCACAGGAACTTACCCAGCGCACATTCATCCACATCCTGGCTGCAGGCCGGGCCCGTGTACCCTGAGGGGCAGGTGCAGATGGCCTTGCCGTTGACAGGGTTGGTGTCACAGTTGGAGCCCTCGTTGCAGGGGTTGCTGATGCAGGCATCATTCAAGTGACACAGCAGGCCTGGTGGCATGGCGGGGGGACTCAGTGGCACTGGCCCTGCTTGGGCCGGTCCCTCCCACATGCGACCCAGAGGGGCCCCTATCATGGCCCTCTGGAGCTCGGGGACCCCACGGCCATACCAGCCACACACTCTCACCTGTGCGGCCGTGGGGACACTCGCAGTAGAAGGAAGCCACGCGGTCGTGACAGGTGGCCCCATTAAAGCAGGCAGCACTCGCGCAGTCGTCGATGTTCTCGCTGCAGTCCTCGCCCGTCCAGCCGTTCACACACACACAGTTGTAGCCACCGTGGGTGTTGTGGCAGGTGCCACCGTTCTGGCAGGCGTTGGGCATGAGCTGGCACTCGTCCACATCCTCCGTGCAGTACTGACCTGCGGGGCCGGGGACACTCAGCCCTGATGCCCCCTACAGAATTCTTGGCCCTGGGAGCCCTCCAGAGCCAGCTCCTCCCCCTGCAGCCAGACTGTCCCTCATTCCCCTCTTGGCAGCAGAGTGAGATGTCACCTCAGCTCACCGCTGTGTCTGTCACTCCCACCAGGGAGTCCCCAAGGGCAGGGCCCTCCTCTTCCAGCCCAGCAGGCTCACCCTGAATGCTCAGGCTTCCACCTGGCTCACCAGGGCCCTGGCCAGCATAGGCTGTGTCTGCACAGATCTAGGATGGGCACCGTAGGCCCTGCTCCTGAGAGGAGCTCCCCCTGTGCCACCCTTCTTGACTCCCTGGGCTCTGGAAGCCTGGCCTGTGTGCACCCAGAAAGCTGAGGGCTGCCTGTGCAGCCCATACTTCCAACAGCCAATACATCCACGTGGCCAGGCCACACCCCCAAATACATGCTTGCCCACCCAGCTGCCTCACAGCCTGTTAACCCCACCCGGGCCACACCCTAGACCAGCAGCCACGCCCAGGCCACGCCCCACAGGCCCCCACCACGCCCACGCTTCACCCCGCCTACTCACCTGTCCACTCCGGTGGGCAGCGGCAGTTGTAGGTGTTCACACCATCCACACAGGCACCCCCATTCCTGCAGCTGTTTCCTGGGCAGTCATCCACATTCTCCTCACAGTTCTGGCCGGTGAAGCCTGCCAGAGGGGCCACAGGTCAGCTTCCGCCCTGGGGGGTCCCAGCCTGCCCCAGAAGGCACAAGCTTCTGCACTTCCCCTTGGGCCCACGATGCCCTGCTCGGGCCAGAAGGGCTGCCCTGCTCCAGCACTGGGTCCTGTGACCAGGCAGCACCCCATGCACACAGGCGACACAGTCTTCTGCTAGAAATCACAGTGTGAGGGCCCGCTGACCAGGGATCCAGGAGCACCAGGTCTGGAAGGTGCTGCCACAACCCCTCCTGCCTCACAGGCTACCAGAGGCTCCAGCAGTGGTTCCCCGGTGTGTCAGGGCTCTCTATGACAATCCAGGGGGGTGGCACAGACACCTGCATCTTGGGGGACTGATATCAGGGCTTGGGAGCCTCCACACTGGGGGGTGGCCCTGCTCAGCCAGGAGGTGGTGGACCTTTCTGAAGGTATAGAGCTGGGTTGGCCCCCTCTTCCCAAACAGCCCAGGGCCACCCCCAGGTGCAGCCCTGCTGCTTAGCCCCACGAGGGCCTGCTCAGCAGCCAGTTAGCTATTAATCCACTCAACTCCCGCCAGATCAATGATCAACCCAGAAAGGCATCCGGCAACAGCCAAACCTGCAGCCGGTTACTAATTAACACCCCACTGGGATGCCTTTGACCCCTCCTGTCTGCCTCCTCCCTCCCAGACCCCCACCCCATCAGCCACACCAGAGTCAGGGCAGGAAAAGCCAAAACAGCAGCGATCAGGCAACTTGGGAAGCAGTTCAACTGACTCGGGGTGCAGGACCCTGAATGTTCCCTTGGGCCTCAGAGGGCTGCACGAGGGCTAGCACCACTTCTAACCCCAGCCCAGGCTTGGCAGGTTCAGGGGCTGCCACAGCTCCTCAGGTGGGCATCTGGGTGTGGGAGCTGCGTGTCAGGTCCAGGCAAGCCCTGGGCTGAGTGCCACTGGCAGTACCCCAGCTGGCCCTCACGTGAAATGGCCCAACCTGGCATGAGGTCACAGCTGGGCCCTCCTCAGAGGGTGTCCCAGCTCTGCATACCATCTCCAGGACCCACTCTTCCTCCCTCATGACCCAGCACCCCAGCTGCCCGGTGTGTGCTGGGTCACCTGGGTCGTTGCCCTCACTGCCCTAGATGGGCTGGTGCCAGTTGCATGCCTGAGATCCTCCAATGAGGCCCCTCCCACCCCCACCCCCAGCATGCACTGCAGCCCCACCAGAGCGCAGCCCCTCAACGCATGTGGCTGACAGAGGTCTTAGGAGAGGTCTCAGGCCTGGTCACCGGGCCAAGAAGGCTGGGGGGCAGGAAAAGGAGTGGCCTGGCCTGCCCTCATTCACTGATGACTTTCAGGAAATGCAAGGCCTGGGCTGGTCCCAAGGCCTGGGCTGGCCTTGCAAGCTGCGGCAGCAGCCAGCTTCCCCTGTGCAGGGGCTGGGGTGCCCTGGGGTGGCACCACCCTGGGTTCACCTCTAGGGCAGCTGGACCCTGTGCACCCTGGCTCCCCGACCCTGAGCCCCTCCCCGCCTAACTGCTATGGCTTTAGCTGACAGATGAGATTACAGGAAGTAATACCGTGACGGAGGTGACATGCATACAACCCTGTCCCCAGAGATGGGGGAAACATGGGGGTTACACGGGCCAGGCGCACCCTCAGCAGCAGAAGCCCTATAACTCACATGTGGGTTTTAGGAAACTGGACGTGGAATAGCCCAAGCAGCTGCAAAGACAGGGCAGGGCCCGCCTGGGAGGCCGCGGGGACCACCCAGCAGGGATATGCCTATCCCGGAGGCAGGACAGAGGGAAGGAGCTCAGGAGTCATGGGCCCAGGACCAGCCCTCCACTGACCACATGTCAAGCAGAAAGGGCCTGGGGTAGATGGTGCTGTCGCAGGGCATTCAGCTGGGGCCCTGGCCTCACACCTGCCCCCTCCCAGGGATCGCTCCACACGCCCCACTCCTGTGACCCCTGGGCAGACCTACCTGGCAGGCACGCACACTCATGGGTGGTCTCCCCTGTGGGGCGGCAAGTCCCCCCATTCTGGCAGGGCGAGGGGCTGCAGGGAATGTAAGGCAGCTCGCAGTGGGTGCCGGTGTGCGTGGGGCGGCAGGCGCAGCGGAAGGAGCCCACTTCGTTGTGGCAGGTGCCCCCATGGCGGCACAGCCCCGGGGTCTGGCTGCACTCGTTCACATCCTGCCGGCAGGTGGGGCCATGGAATCCAGGCCGGCAGCCACAGATGTAGGAGGCCTCGAAGGGCAAGCAGTGGCCACCATTGGCACAAGGGTTGGAGGCACACGGGTCAGCCTGCTGGCATGATTTCCCTGGAGGCAACAAGGTAAGGGGTCAGCGGGCCACCTCACCCATAGACAGGGAGGCTAGGGACAGCTTTGGGCACTGTGGAGGCACCAGCCAGGATCACCCAGGGCTGTAACAACTGTTTCTACACCTGCAGGACCAAGGGTTCCAAGGGTCCAAGTGACCACCCAAGGATAGGACTAGCATAGGGGACAGTATGGTTGAGGCCTGGAGTGGGGCTGCTGAAAACCAGGCCACTAGAGGGCTATAAGCAGGGCCCAGAGTTGTTCAGTGCAGCTGTGGGAGCCTCACCTGACCAGCCTGGGGGACAGCGGCATTTGTACTCTGTGAGCGTGAGCAGGTCACAGGTGCCCCCGTTGCGGCAGGGCCCAGAGAGGCAGGCGTTGTCCAAGGGTGTCAGACAGAGGGGCCCGGAGAAGCCCAGGGAGCAGCTGCAGGTGTAGTCCACGGTGCTGCCCCGGTCCACCACGTGGCAGGTCCCGGCGTTCTTGCAGGGGTTGCTGAGGCAGGGGTTGCGGTCCTGGCATAGCTGGCCCACGTAGGGCCCGCTGCAGCTGTCAGAGACACACAGACAGTTAGCTTCCCCCAGGCCCGCTGTCACGGCTACGGCGGCTTCCACTGCGGGCAGCATGAGCAGCCAGGCATGCGCCCCAGAACCAGGCTGGAGAGCTACAGGTGGGCAGACATTCCTCAGCGCGCCAGATGTTCTAGAACTGGACAGGAAGAGGTGGGAGACCGCAAAGGCTCCGAGTGCTAGGGTGGTTCACGCTGCAGAAGTCAGTTTCGTTACGTGACTTTCACCTCCACAGAAGGAAGCACCATGGACCGGTAACAGGACAGGCAGAGGCTGGGACACCGCAGCAAAACCAGCCTGGGGTTAAAGCCCCAGCAGGTGGGCAGGTGTCTACCACAGGGAGCAGGCTGGGCACAGCCTTCAGGGGAGGCCGCCTGCTCTCTTCCTCTAGCTCCCTGGTGATAAATATGCATCAGCGTGGGTAATGAAAGAGCTCACGGTTTCTTCAACTTTCAAATGCCAATGCCTCGGCAGACCCGGCAAGCAAGCACAGGACTGGCAGCCCCTTTTCTTTCTGCAGCATCCTCTCCAGGGCAGCCTCAGCTCCCTGCCTCACTTTCCGCTCTGCTTCCAAGTTTTCATGGTACACAGCAGCTGAGAATCTTACAGCTGGGGAAACCCAGATGCCATGGGAGGCATTTCCAGTCGACTGTGAGCCGGTCCTGTCCCGCTCTGGCGCACAGTCCAGGCCCTGGCAGAGGCAGATGGGCGGGGAGACACCTGCTTCCAGGCTGGTCCCACATGTTCCCTGCAGGGATGGGCTTGGCGTCTGCCACACACCCCTGGGAGCTGCCTCAGCCACCTGCTGGCCCATAAATCGCTGGCCTTGTCCCCTCCAGGTCTCATCCCCTGCGGGCTCTGGGAGCAGCCAGGCATCACTCTTCCCAGCAGCAAAGCCTGTGAGGCAGAACGTGCTGGCCCGGCAGAGCCACAGCAGGACATGGATGGAAGGGCTGGGGGCGGCCTCCTCCCACCTGGGAGCCACCTGAGTCCTGTCCTGTCTTCCAGAGCCGTGCCTGAGGACTGCCACCACCTGCCCCAGGATCACATCACAGCACCAGGGCACCCCAACCCCATGATGCTCCCAGGCACCCTGCCCCACAAACCCCAGCCCAGAGGTCCTTGCCTGCTTCCGCCCCAGCCGCAGACATGAAGCCCAAAGGCAGGACAGTCCCAGGAGCACCTGAGGTGCCTCCGCTCAGCAGCAGGGTTGCTCTCAGCCCCAGAGGTCTGGGAGGCATCTGTCTTCCCTGAAGTCTTTCATCTGGGGCCGTGCTTGGGTGGGAGGACGCAAAATGGCCACTCTGACTGACCATCTGTTGCCCAAAGCCAAAAGTCCCCAACCAACTGGTTTAAAGAAAATAAACCGCCCCGCCCCCGGAGAATTCTCTCAGGCCTTAAGGACGACCCAGTGTGGGAAGCTGGGGGCGTGGGCAGCCTGGGAAGCGGGAGGCTTCCCATGTGGCCTCCATGTCACACCTGCCTCGAGAGGCACCACGGGCTCCTGCAGGGCCTCACTCGGAGCCCAGTGGGGCGCAGGCATGGCCCTTGCTGTACTGGGATCCAGTTCCGGTTGGCCCAAGCAGCCTCAGGGAGCCAGGGACCTGAAGGCCAGGCGGACAGAGCAGCCTCCTCCTGTATCAATGCCCCTTTGTGAGGCAGAAGTTGGCCGAGGCCCACTTGGAGAAAGGGCTTTTTTCTTTCCCAGCTGCTGACGAAGTCAGCAGGGGGTGGGTGCAAGACAGAGGGCGCTCAATCATCAAAGCCAGGTCGGAAGCACCATCCGGGACTCCCTGGAAGCTGGGCCTTCGGCCACGAAGGCCAAGGCACCAACGAGCCCACCTGGGCAGGCGAGATGTCACAGGCCCAGGCTGATTCCCAAAACTCTCACGTGGCTAGGCTCTGGGTCCTTGGTCCCAGTGGGTCAGCCTGGGGCCTCGAAGAGGTGGTCATGGGATGCTGCCAAATGCCCCAAGGCCCTGCCCACACAGCCACAGCATGGTCCCTTCTGCATCCCACAGGGCCCTCAAGCAAGGACTGGGGAACCCACTTGGCTGGATACAGGCTGCCAGCGAGGCTGCACCACGCAGGACCAGTGGGGAAAGAAACGTGCCCAATAAATCAGGAGGCGGCATCATGGACAAAGGGCAGCCAGGGAGCAGGTGCGCCTGTGGACAGACAGCTGCTCCTGCGGGCGCGGCCAGCCGCCAAGCCTGCGGGCGGGGCAGGAGCAAGGCAGCCAGTGGCCGAGCAGGCTCCACGTGGGGGAATGTGGTGGCTGAGAGGGCCCTTTGTCCTCCCCACTGCTATGCTGGGCCATGGAACTCTGAATGAAGCCATGATGCTATGGACGGGCAGGGCCACAGCGAGGCGACAAGGGCAGAAAGGGACAGCCATTGAAGCAGCTCTGAGGCCCAAAGGCCCTTTCTCTGCCCGTGCCTGGGCTCCCACTCCAGCTCTGCCCACCTGCCTGCACCTCTCCGCCACCCGGCTATGGAGCTGGGGCTGCCTGGGGACAGACATGTGTCACCTTCCTCCCCCAATACTGACATCCCTGGGGAGATGGGAGGGACCTCCAGGCTGCAGCTCAGTGTGGCCGGGGCCAGCAGCCCTGAGACCTGGACCCTCACAGCCTGGGCAGTAGCATGTGGCCACTCCGTCACCAGCACCTGTCCTGGCAGCTGGGGGTAAGCCATGAAAATCGGCATTTGGGCTTGGCCAAGAAAGTTGAATCCAACAGCTGGCTGGACCTGGGGAGTCCCAGAGTGTGCCTAGGCCAGGGTCCAGTTCTCCCACGTGGGAGCCCCGAGGTTCCCTGGACAGGACAACACTACCCACCCTCTCCACTCAGTGCCCTCTGTGGAACCCAGCCCCTTACCAGGTGTGCCCAAGACAGGCTCCCTCTCAAGGCTGCTTGGGTACCTGCTTAGCCACTTCCCCCCACCCCCAGTGGCCTGGCAAGTGCTGTGCAACCTGCTACATCCCAGCCTGGGCAGGTGAGCGGCAGGCGGCTTCCGGCTCTGGCAGAGCCAAGCCACACAAACTGCTCCTGAGCCTGCTGTCCTGAAGCTGCCGCCTGCCCTTTGTTCCCAGCCGCAGTATTTCCACTGTGCTGGCTCCGCTGCCCGCCCGGGCAGTGTGCTCCATAGAAATGCGACTCCCCAAAGCCTCCGGAGGCAGATGTTGCTGCGACCTTTCACCCAGCACTAATTCTAAATTGTGCTGTTTTCCTTTCCAAGCTAAGCGGCCATCTGCCACCCCAGGGGACAGATGACAGCTCCCTCCGCCCCAAAATGAGGAGGAGGGGCAGCAACGCAGTGGGGGCATTTACTCAGCTCCTGCCCACAGGGGGTTTAGGTTGGGGGTGAGGGGGCAAGAGACGGCTGAGCCAGGTGGTCCTAGGTGAGCCACTGGGGCAGAACTGTCATGGGTGGGGTGACTACAGCAGAGGGCCTGGTAGTGACCAGAGGAACTTGGGGTGAGGCTCACGGGACCCCGTCTGGCCTGCTTCCCCAGTGCAGTGGGAGTTGGGGCAGGGGATGGCACAGTGTGAGGGCTCTGGGCCTCGGGCAGCAGTGGCAGCACATCGAACTCATCACAGCTGGTGGGAGGGACCTCACCCTGGCCCAGACTGGCTGACAGGAGGTCCACAGTCCAGCCCGAGGGCCCGGCATCTACAGCCAGGACCAGCACAGCATTGTCCCTGCACCCACGGGACCAGGGACAGACAGCAGCCCTGCACTCCAAAGGATACACTGAGCAGCTGCACTCTAAGCAGGCACGGTGGCAGAGGAAGGGAGTGGGGAAGACCCCCGGTCTGGCCCGTCCCTCCTCAGAAGTCTGAAGTTTCCCCAGCACAGTACAGCGCAATGCAGTCCAAGGCCACCACTCCCAGGCAGCCCGGGCCATCCCCACCCAGGAGCCAGACCTCCCAGTGCCCTGCCCGCCTAGAAGTCCACTCCCCAGCCTTGGGCACTCTGCCCAGCGAGGGGAGTCTGGGCTCTGCGCCTGTTCTGCTCAGCCAAGACACAGCCAGGTCAACCACACACGACCCACACTGCTTTGAGGCGACCCACCTGCACTACCGTCCCTGCCCGGGCCAGTGGGCATCTGTGGGCAGGCTGGGAAGTGTGTGTGACATGGGCCCCTGCTGAAGGGGGAAATGAGGTCAGGGCTGAGTGGTCTAGGGAACAGACCCAAGCATGGGTCAACAAGCCGGGCCCTCTCCCTGGCCAAGGCTCCTGGGATGCGGGAGTCCTGGAACAACATACCTGGCTAGTCCAGGCCCCCAGTCCAAGCAGGGACCACCACCAACCAGGACCTAGGGCTTGTGGCAGGCTGGGCATGAGCTTGGGGACCTGTGGGATGCCCTGTGCCCTCCTGGGTCCCAAGGACAAAGTGTGGGAGACATGAGACCCTCAGGGCTCACTGTCTCATCCTCTCATGCCCCAAAGAGCCACAGCACATGAAGCCACAGGTGCAGCTAAGCCCACCACGTGGCCCAGGGTATGGAGGCCACAGCCTGGGACTGCAACCTGCCACCATTGCCCAGGAGCAGCCAGAGATGACCTGTGGTCTCTCCCAGCCTTGGGAGCAGGGAAGGGGCCAGGGCTGTAGGGAGGCTGGGCCCCCACCCCAACGAAGGGCAGACAGCTCCCAGCTCCACACAAAGTGCCATGACACCTGAGGGCAGCCATGGGCAGAGGAGGGCACAGAGCTGAGCCAGGGCAGGCAGATCAGTCCCACGGGCAGCCACAGGGCCAGCAAGGTCCCAGTCAGCCGGCTTTCCAGCCCACAGAGCTCCGACTTCCCCCCACAGCACAGCGCCGCCTTGGACAGTTCAAATGCACTGAATGAAGAGGGAAGAGGAAGCAGAGCGGGAAAAGCAAGCTTCCTCAGGGGCTGGGGAGCCCTTTGTGCAGGGGAGAAGGGACGGAACCTGTCCTCCAGGAAGCCACCTTTCCCACCGCAGGGAAACAATACCCCATTGGGTTTATTGTGCCTGGATGGCTGCACTTGGGAAGCAGTCTGCTCCAGTAGGGACAGAAAGGCCCCCTGTGGGGGTCAGGCATGGCCCCCTGCCCCCTGGGGTGGGCAGTGGTGACCCGTGGCTAGGGGCAGGGACAACCACTGGGCAGCGCCCCCCCACGCAGCTCAGCCAGCACAGGGACCTCGGGACCCTGGGGTCACCACTAGGGTGTGAAAAACGCCTGCCTGGGTGACCCCAAGGAAGTCCCTTCCTCCACTGGGGTAGTATCCCACCTGGTCCCCAAAAAGACAGCCCTAGGTCACAGACCAGGCTAGGCACGAGGGTCCTCCTGGGGCGATCCACTGTCCACTACTCCAAATGGCCCCTTGGCACACGCAGGGACAGTTGAGCACTATGGAGGCCAGGGATGGTCACATCCTGTGGCTAGGGGCTGCTGCTCCAGTTCCAGGAGGGCTGGAGCCCAGCCCCGTACCCTGCAGCCGCTCGCACTCAGCAGAAAGCAGTCGAATGGCACATGGGGCCAGGCTTGCCTTGAGAGTTAGTCCACAAGTCGATCGATGAAGCCAGGAGTCGCAGTCTGAGCTGGACGCCAAAGCCAGAAGTGATCTGGCAACTTCCTGCCTCTGCCTCTGAGCAGACGCCAACAGGGACCGCGGGAGGGGCCACCCAGGCAGGCAGCATGGCCAGGTCTGTGTCCAGCCATCCCTGTCCAAATGCCAGGGCCCCCGGCGTCTGTGCAGCACACAAGGGAGGCTGTGCCCAACAACGCAGACGCGGCCGCTATGGGCTGCACCTGGAGCCCCACTGTGGCCCAGGATGCTGGGCCCCCTCAGAGAGAAGCGTGGTGGCTAACAGGAACCCGGTGCCTGGGTTTTGCTGTCGAGGGCAGAGCAGCTGTCTCAGAGACAGACTGAGGGAGGGCGTCCCACACCCCACGCCACCCCACCCACGGCCCGACCAATCTCTCCCACACCCCCC
>NW_022900948.1:48712257-48719566 GCF_012274545.1 Fukomys damarensis
GTCGAGGGTCGAGGGCAGAGCAGCTGTCTCAGAGACAGACTGAGGGAGGGTGTCCCACACCCCATGCCACCCCACCCACGGCCTGACCACTTCATCTCCCAGCCCCAGGCCAGCAGAAACAAAACCTGGGGCGAGGGCTGAGGGCCAAGGGAGGCCTGGAGACGCAGCCCCCACTGCTGAAGAGGACCCCTTGGGCCCTGGATCTTTGGACCCTCCTGTCTGGCAGCAGGGTCCCTGGGTGCCGCACTGGTGCACGGTGCCAATACTGCCATCCAACCCGGCTGTGGGCACTGGTGGATGTGAGGACATATCCGCCCACCCCTGAAGCAGAGCCACGGGCCGCTGGGCACACGCAGGAGGGGCGGCCTCGGGACACATTCTTCCTCCTGCTCCCAGGAAACCAGTCTGATGGGCTGGCTGCGCTGCTGCCTCCTCCTCCTTGGAGAGTAGTGGTGGCTCCAGGGGCCCTTCTCGCTGGCCAGTGTGCAGACGCGGGCTTATCCTGGGCAGATGGCCAGGCTCACCGGACCCAGGCTCTGGACCCAGTAAGCTCCGGGATGACAACCAGGCAACTGTACCACGTGTGAGCTGCCCGTGAGGAGGGGCCCACACCGCCACACACTGGGGGACACCCAGAGGTTCCCAGGCCTTGGAGGCTCCTTCCCATGGGGCAGGGCACTGAGTGACGCACAATAAGCCCTCCCGAGGCCGGCCCGACCCCACTCAAACCTCAACAGCTGCTAAGCACCGCAGCACAGACCTGAAATCCCAGCACTCACAGGCTGGGTGGGATGGCTGCGGGTTCCAGCCCAGCCTGGGCTACACAGTGAGTTCAAGGCCAACCTGAACTGCACAGTGAGGCCCCGTCTCAAAAAACAAAACAAAAGCAAACCTCAGCAGCCTCCCCAACAACCTGCAGCCTGGCTGGACCCTGGGAGAGACCTTTCTGTACAAGGCCAAAGAGCTAGGAAGGGGCCCCAGTGGGAGTGCAAGGAACGGGCACATTCCCACAGGGGCCGGGTGCAGCACGAGACCCACTGGTTACTTCTCGCCACCTCAAGAGAATCTACAGTGACCACGATGAACAAAAACAAAGCAAACAAGCCATCAGGGAAGGAGATGGAGGCTTCCCCACAGGGCATACCCCTCACCCACGGGTGCCACCCCTGCTAGGAGGAAGGCAGGCTCAGAGGGGTGCCCTGCTGCCGCCAGACAGTATAGCCCCGTAGGAGGCCAACGCCTGCCCACCACAGCCAGGCGCCAACCTGGGCTGACAGGATGGGCGCTGGATGGGGCAGGTCTGGCTCAATGGCCAGGTCCAGGGGGAACCAGGCCACACTGCAGGCCCCACAGTCCTTCCAGGGACCCCAAGCTGCCCATCGGCCATAGGCCTGCTCCATCCTGGCTCAGCTGCCCACACTGATGGCCCAGCACAGGTATCCACGCCAGACACCCGGATTGGACCTGGTTCTCTCCAGCAGCTGACCCCAGCCCTCCACATAAGCACACAGTGGTGGAGGCCATGGCCAAGTTCACACAGGAGCTCAGGGCAGTGCTCCCACCTCAGTCTGGGCTCAAACCCTCTCCCCACTTACCGAAAAGCCCTTGGGGAAAAACACAGACACTTGAAGCCCTGGCTTCTCCCCCAGCCTCTCACTTCCAGTAACTGTTATTTCCGCTCATCAACAACCGAAACCAAGAGGAAATGGTGGGAGGCAGGTCCCCAAGGCCGTGGCATGGTCCCTGCCGCTCAGCCTGGGACCCGTGTTTCCAGCGCTCCCCACCCACCTTCCTCTCACGAAGCCTGGGCCAAGGGGGCCAGGCCAGGATCCCAGACCACCAGTCACCGTGCCAGGGCCTGGCCTGTGGCATCCTAAAGTGACACCCAGGGCCAGAGAACCCACGACTGGGACATGGGCACCCCGAGGCCGAGGCACAGATGTTTGCCTAGTAAACTGGGGTCTCCCACAGCTAGGGCTTCCCAGCAGGCTCTCGGATCACCAGCCCAAGTGTCATCTTGGCAGAGGACAGGAGTCCCATCCCCTCCTACCGCTGGCCGTATTGCCCCTGCCCAGGTGGGGGGATGCCCATCTCTCAAGCCCTGTCTCTGGGCCACTGCACAGACAGCTCGACAGGGTGCAGCAGGACCAGCACGGGGCTGGGCTGGCGTGGGGGAGTTTGTTCACCAAATCAGCAGTGTCAGCAGAGGACAAGGGGCCCGGCTACCGGCTCAGAAGGATAGCCACTTCAAGCACTTGACCCAGGCCAGGTGACAGTGAGCCGGGAAAGCCTGGTGACAGACGTTTTATCTACCCATTACGGCAAGATGGGACCTGCCCACAGCCACAGGCCGGGCACGGAGGAAATGGTGATGCAGCTGCTTCTTCAGTTACGACCTCACCACCTGGCCTGGCGAGCACAGCTCCCACTGGATGTCCCGTCCCAGGCAAAGCCAAGTGAGGCGCTGGGTCTGTGGTGTGGTCTGTCAGGTGCCCTGAAGTGGCCCCCAGGAGCAGGGTGGTGCCCAGCAGCTGAATGTGAGCAACGTGGGGTCTGCAGGTGTGGTAGGGAGGCTTGGCGGCCCCAGCTCACCCAGACTTCCTCTGCCACCACCCCGCAACCCACGTGAAAGCAGGACGTTCTTTCCAGGAAACTGCCAGGCTTGTGGCAGGGCTCCCCATACCAGCCAGGTGGTAGGAGGCTGGGAAAAGCCAAGGGACTGTGGTTCCAGCAGGATACGACCTGCCACCGTGCATGGGCAGAGGCAGCAGAGGCCAGGGCTCTGCAGGTGTGCACAGCCCCCCAAGGTGCACACACTTAGAAGCCACTCCACCTCAGGGAGCAGTGCCTGACCCATCTGATCCGCTCTAGATTGCAAATGTGAGGCAGTATGCTGAGTGGGGGCCAGCTGGAGAGACACCTCTGCGGGGGTCTTCCACCTCCAGAGCGGGGGATGTGGGGGGGCTTCTCTGTGGTGAAACCCTGAACTGGGGGTGATGGGGTCATGCAGGGCCCAGGAATGCTGGATGCAGCCAAGCCTCCCTGCCCGCTGCTGCCTCAGCCTGGAGCCTGGCACCCTCCACGGCAGGCCTTGCCCCGAGCACCCAGGGAAGGTGTCTGCGGCTCTGACCTTGGGTGGCTGAGGGTAAATGGCCTGGTGGCAGCCAGTGGCACCTCTCCTTCGTGGGGGGTGGCGTGTGTCTGCTTTGCCACCCCCTGCCCTGCAGTGCAGCATGGCTGACACTTAGTCGAACCCTCTCCCGAGGGCCCGGGTGGCAACTGGGGTGAGGTGACCCTGGGCAGGGCGGGACTGCAGGCATCACCAACGCGCCCAAGAACTGCCAGGCCCTACTCTGGGCTCTGGGGCTGCAGATGGCTACACAGCCCTAGAAGGCAGCGGTTTCTCCAGGAAGTCGTCTCGGACACCCCAGCCCCCACCCTGAGGTCAGCTGGGTGCACTTGGCCTCAAGGACTGTGCCCTCCTCAGGCCAATCCCTGATGGCTTCGGCAGCTGAATTCTAGTCCCCAGAGGGTGATGCTCCAGCCCAGGCCACCACAAGACTCCCTGCTCAGTGACAGAAGCCAGATGAAGGGCCACGGACTGCACCATTTCCTTCACAGGAAACCTCAGGACAGACAGAGGCACCTCAGGGGCTCTTGGGCTGAGGCAGGGGCCAGGTGTGACTATTTTTGGGTGATCGAAAGTTCTGGAACTGGCGGTAGTGACAGTTACGAGACACTACAACAGAACTGATGCCACGAAGGTGTGCACTTCCGATAGCTAAGATAGCAAGTTTGTGGAACATGTGACTTACCTGCCAACAGCCCAGAGTACCCTTCAGCCCCCTCTTCCCAGGTTATACCACCATGGAGAAGCACCTCCCACAGCCCTCCACCTGCTCATCATGCCCCTCCTGGCAGGGGAGCCCCAGCCCAGGGCCCAGGGCTCAGCACTCGGGGCCCAGAGCCCAGAGCAAGCCCCTGCCTGGTGGAACATGCCCCACTTCAAGTTCAGGCCACATTCCCAGTGCCAAAGCCAGCTGCCACCAGCACTGTGCTCGCTGACCGTCCCAGGGTCCTGCCTTGCCCTGCAGGACAAAGCTACAGGGGACTCTAGGGTCACTGACCCTGGAGGGGGAACTGAGGCCTAAGAGGAGACAGGGACCTGGGGCACAGCTTGCTGGAGCCAGTAGGCTGTGGACCTGTCAGGGAGCATAGGGCGTGTCCCACAGAAGGCCCCAGCCTGCCTGGGAAACCAAGGATCAAACGCTCAGACACTGCCCACCGTCACCATGCCCTCGAGCCAGCCGCTCATTAAAGCCGGTGATGTTTCCTCCTGGTCCTCTGGGAAAGATCCAGAAAGTTCTAGATACACACGCACAGGAAGGCCAGGCTGACACAGCCGGTCCTGCGTCCCCGCCCTCCACCCCGCCTCACACCTCTCAGCCTCGTCCTTCCTAACTGGAAACTGGGGAGGACACCAACATCGCTGGCCCTGCATAGAGGACAACACGCACGGGGCCACTGACAGGCAAGGGGGCTCCTCATGCGAGCGGTGTCACCAACTTTGAGGAAAGCAACGCCAGGTTCAGTTGCCTCTGCAAAGCCACATCCTCTCACTATTTATAGACAAGACACAAGACAGGAGAGGTTCTTAGCCCTGCCCTCTGTGGGCCTAAGCCAGTGCCCGTTTACAGAGGCTTGCCATCTGTGGCCGAGACATGATGCTGGTGGAGATTCCCCCACTGTCCCAGCCTCTGGGGGTCCCAGACCCACTGCACACCCCAAAATGGGCTTCCCTGTCCACCAGTCATCCCCTTCCCCCTGGAGTTTCACCTACTCTCTCTCTGCCCTTTTACATTATTATCATTTTCTCCTCAGAAAGCACTGGCTGTCCCCGAAGGCTCCTTCACCCCAGCCCCACTCCTGCATCTCCCCAGCTCTGCAGCAGACGGGCCCTCCGTCTGGGTCCTGGCTTCCCGGCCTGAGCAGCAGCAGGGTCCAGACAGGGTCCTCACCCCAAGGGACGACGAAACCAGCAGCACCTCCCTACCCAAGGTGGCAGGTGATTCAGAGGAGCAGTGCAGAGCCAGGCGACAGAAGACACATGGGTTCTGCTTAGGCCCTCCCAGCCCAGAGACTCGCTTCCTGCCCAGGCCTTGGCCCCTAAGTCACCCCTCACCCGCTTCCTTGCTCTGGACCAAAAGGGGCATAGTGGTGGGGAGCTGTGGCTGCTGGGCCACCCTGGCCAGCCTGCCTGGGCCTCTTCCTCTTCACTTTCTGGGGCCTGAATGGGACGGTGTCATGTAGCTGCTGGGGACCCTGACACAGCACTTTGGAGCAGGCCCGCCCCATGCACATCACTTTCCCTGCTGGCTGTCTCTCCAAGCAGTACCAGCATGGAGGCTGAACGTGTCTTGTTGCAGCCCTGCCCCAGCTCAGCACCACACTCGGGGAGTGACCCAGCACTCAGCAGGTGCTTCAAGCATCCAGGGAAGGAAGCAAAGGCAGCCAACTAGAGCCATTGGCGGGCTGGGGTGAGGGTGGGAGAACGGGAGAACCCCCCCAAATCTCAAAGTCCTCCCCAAGCAGTGCCCAGAAGGAAGCCCCTTTGGGCTCTCTGAACAAACTCATTCACCAACAAAGCACTCAGAATGAGGCTCTGCCAGCTCCAGCAGGGAGGAACAGACAGCCATCCATCCTCTGTGATCCTTACCACTGAGACATTCACCGCCTATCAACCCCGCCTTACACACAGGAAACTGAGGCTCAGGTGACTAAAGACCAAAGGTCACCAAGCTGGTGGGCAGCAGATCGTGGCCTCGAACACAAGACTGTCCATAGCTGCATACTATTCCCTCTGGGTTGTCTGGGCAGGAGGGCTCACAAGACTTCTGTGACACAGACAGATGCCCCCAGGACATTCTGACCATTCAGGCAGAGAGAGCTGCTTAGCCACCCTGTGCCTCTGCCCCCAACGCAGAACCAGCAGCCACAACTGGCAGCTGGTGGACACATACACCCTCAAAGGGCAAGGGTGCTTCCAGCTCTTCTGCCCTTGGCACTCAGGGCCGGCAAGGAAGCTGGCAAGTGAGTCTGGCCAGCCCCAAGGGCCACCAACCTCCACTGAAGCCACCAGCCTGCTGCACACAGCAGCTGTCCAGGGATAACACCCCACCCACAGAACGCGCACTGAGGCCTTCCTGCACGGCCAGGCACTGCCCAGTCTCAGTGACCCAGGGCCCTCTAGGGAGATGGCTACTACCAACAGAGTCCACTTTTCCAACCCTGAGCCCGGAGCCTCCTGACCAGCAGCCTGGGAAACATCCCTCTCTCTGGATGGAAAGAGATGATTCACCAGGCACACACAGTGACTCCACGTTTCCCTGACCTATTCACAGCAGTGGCACCGAAAGCCAAGAAGCTTGCTGGGCCATGGCTGGAGGCTGCACCCCAGACAACCTTGAGAAGACAAGGCTTCTTCCTTCGGCCAGGAGAGCCAAGGGGGTGGTAACAGGAAGGCAGAGGCCCCCAAAAGGAGTATGGGGACACATGAAAGTGTTTAGGCCCTGAGAGGGAGCCTCACTGCACCCCAAACTGCAGTGCATCCTGGCCTTGTGCCTCTCTCACCAGGGCTGGCTGTGGCCCTGGCCTCCAACCCTGCTGCCCAGAGGTTGGCACTTCCGCCTGTCTTTGGGATTCATGGGGCGAGCACAATGGTCCTCTGTGGGCAGAGCTCGGCCAAGTGCCAGGCCAAACTGAGGCAGGCTTCTCACCAAGGAGGAGGGGCATCAGGCCCCTGGAGGAGGCAGGGCCAGGCACAAAACCCTTATTGGTGGCCAAGCTTGGGCTGCATGGGGCTCACAGACAACACCCCAGACTTTGAGAAGCAGAGCCCACAGCGTTGTCGCCTTGAAGACTTGAAGGGTTTTGGCACAGATGCCAGGGAGCGAGGCACAGGACAGCCCGGGCAGCCTGCACCCCGAGACACAGCCCTCTCAGCCTGGGCAGCACAAAGGCATAAGCCTCAGCCTCAGCTCACGGCCAGGCTGCGCCCATCACTGAGGCCCAGAAGTGGCGCCTCCCACCCTCCCCTCCCCAGCCTCTGTAAGAGCAAGGTTCTCAGCCAGGCTGCGCCAGGGCCAGGCGAGGCGCGCGGTGTTGGGGAAGGGGCCCGCACATTCTGGGAAGCCACGCATAATTAATCACACAGCATTAATCCACCTCCCAACAGTAGCCGCTGCACTTCCCCTGAATCCCAGCTGTCGCTTCTGAATGGAGGGAAACAAGATTTAGGGCATCAAGCGTC
>NW_022900948.1:48719731-48721899 GCF_012274545.1 Fukomys damarensis
AAAAAAAAAAAAAAAAGCCAGTGTGCATTCATTAGCAGTGGACAAAGACACAATCGGCTTTGTCCAATAAACTGCTCCCAGACCTGCTTAATTGGCTTCAGTTTGGGGAGGGAGGGTCCGCCTGCCCAGGCTGGGGTGGCGAGGGCAGGAGCGTGGGGTTGTCAAGGGGATGGGCCTACAGCAGTTGGAATGAGGGTGCGCCGCCTGCCCAGGCTCTTGCCGTTTCTGTCTGAAGCCTCTAGGGGAGGGGAGGCCCAGGGCTGGGGCACCTCCTCGGTATTCTCAGGGCGAGCTCAAGTTGAAGGGCACTGGCACAGCACAGAAACCAAGAAACCTCCCCAGGCCGGCTGTGCCACAGCCAGCCAGGGCCTGGATCACAGCAGGATTCCGCGCACACTAGAGACGATGGCCCCGAGGCCCTCAGCCTCCCATGCTGCCCCTTTCACAGCTGAGGACCCGAGAGTGAGGCAGGCAGGCTGCTGGCCAGTCAGGAGGTGGGGATTTAAGGCTGCTGAAACCAGACTCAGGACACCCATACCCTATCACCCAGGCAGGTGGTGCCAGCAGGAACAGCTCAACTTCTCTAGGTTCACTGAGACCCAGGGGAGCGCAGGCTCAAGCCAGGGTGGGCTTGGTTTGAAGCAGCAGGTTTCCCTTCCATCAAGCGGCAAGAAGCCCACCTGCCCCAGAGGAGAGGTCCTGGGTGACAGGTGGGAGACTGGGCCTCTCTGTAAATGCCTCAGACCCCCCTCAAGGTCAACAGCTTCTCAGGGGCTTGGAGAAGAAACAGAGCACCAGGGATTCCCTCCCAGTGCTGCCTCGAGAGCCCAAGGTGCCCACGGAGTGCGCCAGCTCCGGCAGCCAGAGTGGTTCCACACGCGGCATAATTGCTGGTGATTAAGTAATTGCCAGACTTTGTCCAATAAAAGTCAGCACGTGACCGCGCCCAGCCATGGGCTGCCACCAGAAGACAATGGCCCAGTGTTCAGTCCCCAGAAAGCAGGGGCTCTGCTCCCAACAAAAGCAACAGGTCCCGCAGGGCTACTCACACGCAGGCCTCTGTGTCGTTGCGCACTTCACACCTCCCGCCGTTCTGGCAGGCAGTCGCACCGGGCTGGGAGCAGCGCAGGCCTGGGAAGGGGCAGGAGAGAGGTCAGCCCGGGCTGCTGCACCCCCTTCCCCTCTTACCCGGGGCGTGGGAGCTGCCACCAGCCCCTGACCCTCAGGGCACTGGGGCGGCTTGGGGACAGTGCACAGGAAGCCCACGCAAATCCCGGGGGCTGCACATCAGCAGGGGAGCAGGTGGGCTAGGTGGCAGGTGAGCAAGTCACCCTGCCAACTGGGAGGGACCGCCCAGTCCATGCCTGAACAGGAAGAGAGAAACCAGAGATTACTCAGGCGGACTCCCAAACTCTGCACCCCAAACCCCACAGGTGTGCCCTGGGAGCCTGTAGGGCCGGGACCTCTAACCAGGCACCGGGATCTTCCCGCTGTTCAGTCTTGGAAGGGGCCCGGGAGGCGGAGGCGGGAGGGGGTGGCCACACAGCCCCCCCCCTCGTGGGAAAATGCGACAGCGGCGGAGCCTGCGGCCCCTCCCGCCGACAAAGCGCCGGCCAGGGAATCAGAGCGGCCCATTGTCGCGCCAGGGCCGCCTCCTGGGACACCGGGGCTGCACCCAGGGACCTGCCCCGCCCCCGAGACACCCAATACCTGGTCCCAGGCATCTCGGGGGCAGCCCCTGCCGCGCCCACGGAGGGGGCGGAGAGCGCCCCGCGAGAGGAATTCGACCCCATTCTCGGTAAGGGATATGAATCAAGCCCCTCCTCCCATCTTCGGGGGCCGCGGAAATTAAGTCCCTGCGTGGGGGCGGGACGAGGTGTCACACGGCACCCTACTTTGTGGAACAGGACAATTCTTTCCTCCACCTCGCGGGGGCGGGGAGCGGAGTCGGACTCCGTTGGGCTCCGAGAACCCCTCCCGGCGAATCGAGCAGAGAAATAAGCGTCCCGAAATATCCCCAAACTTCTCCGCGGACGGAAGCGACCGCAGACGTCGCGCGCTCAGATGCGGGTTTGAGAGACCCCGGGGTCCCGAGAAGCAGCCGCCGCCCGGACCCCACACCGCGCCCCAACATCCGCCCCGCACGGACCGGCGGCAAAGAAGAGAGC
>NW_022900948.1:48722926-48740618 GCF_012274545.1 Fukomys damarensis
CCCCCGCCCGTCTCGCCGAGTCTGGGGACCGCATGGCGCGGGCGGGCTCGTGCACTGCCGGCTCGGGACTACTTCTTGTTCAAAAGTTTTCAGAGACCAAAAGTTTGAGCCAGGGGATGCGGAGGGATCCGGCTCTGGTCTCAGCGTTCCGCGACTTTTGGGGACAATTTGCATCTCAATAGCGGTGGAGGCGCGGGCGAAATGGGAAAGGGAAACCTTGTCGTGGAGCTTGGGCCCGGGTCCGGGGGAGGAATAGTCGAGGCCGAGTTTGGGCCACCTCGGGGCGAGGACCCCGGGGTAGCCGCGCCCCGGGCAGAGATGGTGCGTTCTTGGCCCAGCGGCTCCGCTCCCCGGAGCCCAGTGGCCAAGACTTTAAACCCCGGGAGAAGCGAGGCCAGGCACCTTGAGCCGTGACTTCTGGGGCTCCAGCCCCAGAGAGACTGCGGCTCCGAGTCCGCGGCCTGGAGACGCTCCTGGCGTCCCAAGGGACAGCTCGCCAGACACATCGCATGCTCCCCCAGAGGGACGGTGTGGTCACTGTCCTCTCCCTGTCCCTGGTGGCCTAAGGTGGCACCGGAAAAGGCGCACGGGCTACACAGACCTGCCAGCACAGCCTCTCCCACGTGGACTTTCTTTATTTCCCACTGAGATGCCAGGCTTGGGCATCCTGTGCCAAATCCGGTTAACCCCTGGGTGCCCAAAATGACGACCCTGACTCTTGCAACAACCAGACCTCAGGGATCCCAGACTGTGCCCCTCCCATCCAGCACGGGGTGGTGAGTGGGACTAGGTGCCCACAGGAGCCTGGTGTCCTGGGATGTCCTGCAACAGGGAGGGTGAGGGTGGAGGACCAGGAGCCGCAGAGGCTCCGGGCACTGGGCAGAACAGAAGGACTGCAGCCCTTGCCCAGGGAGGCCAGAGAGGTGGGCAGCTTTCTCGTCTCTTGGCACACGGGTTCCTGGAGCATGCACACAGGGTCTAGGCCCTGGCAGCTGTTGCTTCTGTTCCTCCCAGCCTGGGGTAGCAGCTCCAGGTCAGTGCTCCACAGAGGAGGCGCCCAGGCAGCAGATGTTTATGTAACACAGCGGCAGCCTGAGTAGCAGTTTCCATAGAAGGAAGGGCTACAGCCTCGCAGTTCACGGGCTCCCACTCTGCTTGTCCCTTCAGGTCCTGGGACAGGGACCCAAGACCTGGGCTGCCACTGCTTGTGCTGGACCCCTGCTTAGGCCAGGGGGCCCCAGGCTGAGGTTCTTGTCCTGCAGCCTGGATTGGGAGCCAAGCCTCAGCCTTCTGGAGCAGAGGGAAGGAGTGAGCCCCCAGCCAGGAGCCCTACCCTACCCTGTGCCCCAGAGGTGCCTGCCACACCTCTGCTGTGTCTTCCACTTTGCCAGCAGGCAAGAGTGTGTTGGTAGGTCAGAGGGAAGCCCAGGTGTCAGTCTCCAGCCCCTGCGTGACTTGCCTCTGGGGCATCCAGGGGACAACTGGGGCACCCTAGGGACTGTTGGGGAGAGGCCAAGGGCAGGGCAGGACAGTGTAGCCATGTGGCCTGGGAAGGGGTGGGCCCGGCAAGAGGGTGTAAGCTTTTCATTCACAAATTAGGCCTGGGATTTCTGCAACCAATCTTCACTCCCAGTCCAGGGGCCAGTCCTGATGACCTGGTCTGGAGACCTTCTCGGGGTCAGGTGGTCTGAGGTGGCGGGCACTGGGAAGCTGGGGAGAAACAAGGGAAGCACACTCCCCTCCTCCAGCTCCAGAAACCCAGTGGGAAGAGGGCCAGTACCTCAAGAAGCTGAACAGTGGTAGATACAGCAAGGCCTCTGCAGTGGGAGATCACTTCCGCCAGGATGCGGTACCCAGGGCACACCCCTGGCAGGACAGAATGCAGTGTCCACTTCCAGGCTGGCTGCACCCTGGCACTGCCAGGGAAGAGACCTGTACCTAAGCAAAAAGGTTTCCTGTCCCAGAGGCTGGGCTCCTTCTAGAGACAGGTGACAGCACACAGGCAGGGACTGCCCCTGTGCACTGGCTGTGGGCTCAGGAGACTTAGCCTGGGGCACAGAGGCCTGTGGGGTGTCCTGACCTGGCCTGCAGACTGCCAAAGGGCCCCCATTCTGAGCATGATTTCCTTTTTCTTTTTTCTTTGTTTACAAGCCAGGATCTTGCTGTGTAGTTCAGGCTGATCTCGAACTTGCCATGATCCTCCTGCCTCAGCCTCCCTAATGCTGGAATTATACAAGTGTGCACACTGTGCCAAGCGTTGAAACTGATTATGAAAGGTATCGGAGATGCTTGTGGCACTTGAGCAGGAGGACAGAACAGTGTCCAGCACACAGTGCCCCCCCACACCCACCACAGTCAAGCTGCAGCCCAGGCTTGTGTGAGGCATTGGCCTCTGAGTCAGGGCCACCCACCAGCTGGCCCACCGTGGGCTTTGGTTTCCCCCTCTGCCAAGTGATGTCTGAAGTCCTGCACAACAAGCCTGCGCATTTTCTGGAGGCCTGAGTGGCTTCCAGTAGTGGCTTCTGTGGCCTGTGACATTGTTCAGAGGGGCAGGCTGGAGCTAGATGCCCAGGCTGCTCCCAGGGCTGGGGCTGCATCCCAGTCTGCCCACCTGCAGGGCCCTCCCAGGCCACCCCGGTGTCCTTTTGAACCCTGGCCATGCCACCTTTTGGAGCTACACATAATCACCTGGGCAGGACTGGCAGAACTGGAGGGACACGGTCACAGGGCCACCCAGAGAGCTCAGAGGGCTCCCCAGAACCATCACCTGGCCTCCTGAGGACCTAACGGACCTGTGCCCCACACGTGACCAGGACTCTGTCCAGGGACCTGTCTGCACGCCACCCCAGCCATCCCCGCTCAGGCCTCCCTGAGGCAGCGGCCCAGGCGTGTGTTGCCCGGGCAAATCCCCACGCAGATACCAGCTGCAAAGCAGGGGAGCTGCTGAGACCCAGCAGGGGTGACCCTGGCTGGTGTGGCCCCGGCTGGTGTGGTTCTGTGTGGTCCTGGCCACAGAACAGGCCTTCCTGGTGGCCTGGTGCTGTCCTCTGAGGGTTGGTGTCCACAGGCCGGACAATCATGCCAGCCAGGACCGGGAGCCACCTACATGTTCCTGGATGCTCAGCGCACAGCTCCCAGTGTGGGCAAAGGAGTGACAGCAGGTGACCCTGGCACTGAGGAGGAGGCCCGAGCTGCCTAGAAGCCTGGGCTGGGCTGGCCTGGGGAGGCTCCTCAGGTCCCTGGCCCACTTCTGGGACTGCCTAAGGGCCTGGGAAGGTTAAGGCAGTGCTCAGTGGTGCTCCCAGCTGGGGTCCCCTGAGAAGCTGCCAGGCTGGCCCAGACCAGGGGCTTTGGGAGGAGGAGCACGGGCAAGTGGGGACGGGAGCTGGGGCCCTGAGAGCAGAAGCTGACATCTTCAGACAGGGGCATGCCGGCAGGGAGCTGTCACGGTGGCCATCGGAGGGGACAGGATAGAGCACAGTGGGAGCCCCACCAGCCACCAACCTGGGGTCCGCCCCACCTCCATCCTCAGACCCCACGCTCACAGCAGCTGGGACCTTAGACCTCTGAGTCGTGGGGGAGGGGAGCTTCCGCCGCCTGGCCCCCTGCCTGCTGCAGCTTAGAACTTTCTCCAAAAAGAAAAGGCCCAAGGGGACGAAACTGTGAGGCCCCGCCCCTCGGGCTCAGGCCCAGCTCAGCCTCAGTGACTCACATGGAAAAGCTACATCTCCTCCTTGCCTTCCACCTCCCCCTCTTCCTTCCCTGTCTCTTCCTCCCTTCCTCCCTTCCTCTCTTCTTTCTTCCTTTCGAGGGATTAAAAATATCCAGAAAGTTCTCTGTTTTAACAAATCCATTTTAGCCAAGCACATCTGTGATCCCTGCACTCTGGGAGGCTGAGGCAGGAGAAGGACAAGTTTTAGCCCAGCCTGGGCAACTTAGCGACTTAGCAGATCCTGTCTCAAAATAAAAAATAGAAAAGAGTGGGAATGTGGCTCAGTGCCAGGGCCCTGGGTTCCATCCACAACATTTAAATTTTTTCAGGTACCTAATGGGCTTCCCGAGGCACAGACCCTTCTCTCCTTGCCCTGGGTAGGGGTTTCTCAGGGGGCCTGGGTTTCCTGGAATTTTCTCCAGACACATTTAGTCATGTTTAGGGCTTCCGTTCTCTCCCATGTTCCCTGCAAGGCCCCCTCTTAAAAAGAAAATGGGCCTGGAAACCGGGGTTTGGGTTACAGGGAGTGCAGGGAATTACGCTGGCGTGGTGATGGGGGTGCAGGCATTAGCAGGTACTGCACATCTGTGAGCTATTTTCGGGTCCCCACGGGAAGGGAAAAAAAGTCCATCAAGCCTTAAGTAAGAGCAGAATTCTCCTATATTTTTGCCTTGACAGCTAAAGGAAAAAATTGCCAAAAAATCAGAGGCGCTGCTGAGTTGGCGTGGGAATGTTCGTCCCATCGGGCACTCGCTCTGGGCCACTTAAACAGAAACAGGCATCCGGTGGCAGATGCCAGTTGGATGCCCAAGTGTGGGCACTTCTGGACAGGACCCAGGAGGGTCTTGCTCGCCGGGCCCCTGGGCTCCTTGTCACATGCAGCCTCTCACCAGCAAATCTGGGGTGTGGTGATTCTCACACTCAACTAGGGTCAGGACTTCACCAGCAGGACAGAGTTCCTCAGCACAACCTGGCACCCTGTCCGAGTCCCAGGGCCACCACCACCACCTGAGGTCTCTGCAGGATGCTGTCAGGAGGCGTGACGTGGACTCAGAGACCATGGGGGTTTCCAGTCACCAGGAAGGGCCCAGGGCTCTGGCTGCTCCTTGGCCCAGAGGCCCAGGACCTGCACAAGAGAAAGCATTGAGGTTCTGCCCCAAGAATGGCCATGCTGAGTGCGGCTAGGCGCAGAGGCCTCAGGGGTGGGGCCGGGCTCCCATGGGGGCTCCTCTCGCTCCCTCCCTCAGTGCTGATGGTGGCCAAGCCCTCTGGCCCAGATGACACTTGGGAGGGGCTATGCTGGGGCCCTCACTTGGACTGCAGGGCTCTATCCTCCCTTCCAAAACCCGGAGTCCTGCTCAGAGCTGTGTGTCCCGGAGATCCTTCCAGAGGGGCTGTGTGAATCACGTCAGACAGCCACCCCTGCATCCACCCCAGTTTCATGGGGAAACTGGGGAGGGACCTGGGCTGCTGCTGGGGCTGCACCAGGCACAGGCAGCTCCGTGGGTGCGGTGGCCTCGCTGTCTGTCTGTCTGCCCTTGGTCCCTGTACCTGGGCTCCTCACTGGCTGTGGCCGCCCTCCCTGGGCCTCTTGACACTGAGCTGGACTCTAGGTGCCAAGGACCAAGATGACGTTTCTTTATTGTTTCGTTTTTGAGACCCAGTCTCACTGTGTCAACCAGGCTGGCCTTGAAGTCACTGTGTAGCCCAGGCTGGACTCAAGCTCATGGTGATCCTCCTTCCTTGGCCTCCTGAATGGGGTGCGAGGTCCCTCTTGGTGGGGCTTGTGAATATGGGCGGGGATGCCAGTGAGCAGCACGTCCAGGGCTGTGAGGGTCACTGGTTCGGGAGCCTTGGTACCTTTGGGTGTGGACCAGGCAGGAGGTGATGAAGGAGCAGAGGCCCCAGGAGGGGAGGGCAGGGCCAGGCAGGTGTCTGAGGAAGAGGGTTCCAGCTCACTGTCCGAGCTCACTGTCCTCTCTTGTCCTTATCTCATTTTCCTGGGACTGGCTGGGGCATGGCACGGAGTCCTCCTCCACTACGCTTTGGATTTCCTGCCGGGACAGTGCTCCTGATTTGTCACTTTCCCTGCCTCTGGGGGTGTCCCCAAGAGATAGGTTGGACAGGGACTCTGCAATCAGTGCACGTGAAGTCTCCCAGCAGCAGCAGGAGGCCCACCTGAGGACTGTGTCCTCCAAGGAGAGAATCAGGACACAGAGCAGAAGGCGGGTGGGGTGCTGTGGCCAGGCTAGAGGAGGAGTGGCTGAGGGCCCCCAGGACTCCCCAGCCCGGGACCTGTCCACAGACCACTGGCCTCCGGAGCTGGCCGGGCACAGGTGTCTGAGCTTTGAAGCCAAGCGGTTTGTGGGGTTTGGTAGCTGGGACTCTGTTCAGGGGCAAGGGCATCTTCATGACTACAAAGTAGGTTTTGAATATCACAGCTTTGTCAGGGCCTGCGCCACGAGGGAGGGAAGTCAGGGCTGTCCCAGGGACAGTCAGGCACCTGTCTCCGCCATCCGCTGCCCTGCGGCATGGGGCTGGGGAGGCCTCTCTCCCGCAAGCAACATGATGTGTCGCTGTGCCTGTAATCACCAAGGGCAAGTGGGGCCTGGCACTCCCTCTGCACTGCACAGCAGCTCCTGTTCCCAGCCCAGGGCAGGTGGGCTCCGGGGGCCAGCTCTGGCCCCAGACACAGCCCACAGGCAGCCCCTAGGCCCAGGCAGGGCCCTCAGCAGCACCTGATAGCAGACCAGGTCCCAGGGAAAGGATGAAGCATCCAGGCAGAGTCCTCGGTTATAAACATCCCGGGGTGGGGGCTGCAAAAGTCCCCAGACTCAGGAGAGGATCAAGGTGGTGCCTTCCAGGGTTGCCCAAGAGCCACTGCCTCTGAGCTTGGCCACACCCAGGGTCCCCAGGAGCCATGGTTGACTCCCAGCTCTCAGCCACAAGTCAGAGCTTGATCCTCTGCTTATAAATGAATTAGCAACAACACATTTGGGCCGGGCGGGAGGAGAGCTCTGACACTGCTGGAATGGGAGAGCCCAGGGGTGTCACAGTTACGCTCTCACTGCTGAGACACAATACCCGATGCCCAAAGTTAAAGGCAGAAATGTTCATTTGACTCTCAATTTGCAAAGTTTCAGTCCGTGGTTGGCTGGCTCCAAGGCAGGGTGGTATGGCAGAGGGGCATCGCAGAGGAGAAACAGTGCATAGGGGGCAGGACGCAGCAAAGCAGCAAGGGACCCTGGCAGCTTCTTCCGGCCCCTTTTATGCTCTATCCAGGCTCCCGGGATTGGGTCGGGGCCAAACCCATCAGGACTGGTTTGGCAATCACACTCCTAATCCCAGCACCACACGCCCTAGGCCCAGCCACCTCCGAACAAGCTCTGTGACCGAATGAGGCTCTGGGGGGACATCTAGACACAGCCATGACACCAGGTGCCCCCAAAGTGACATTCATTTTAAAGAGGGGACCTCCGTGGCCAAGGGAGACTGACAGGGATGCCAAATGGCTGGCAGCCTGGACCATCTCTGTGACTCTGGGAGGCTGAGGCAGGCAGTTTACAAATTTGAGCCCAGCCTAGACAACTCAACAGGATCACGTTTCAAATTCTAACATAAGAAAAGACGGGGTGCGGGGGCACAGCTTAGTGTGAAAGCCTTCAGCTCCATCCCCCTCACCATGAAGAGCAGGAGAGATTTGTTCCTGACCACAGGCAGCAGCGGGCCTGCCCTGGGGCCCCTCTGCCCCGAGCAGACAGAGGCAGGGTAGGATGGTGAAAACAGCGAGACACCGATGAGCCGCAGGGGAATGCGGTCTGAAGGGGAGCTGCCCTCCAGGCCCCACTGCCAGAGTGGCCTCGCGCTTCCAGGGAGACAGGGAGCAGGGACCCGGCACACGCACAATGGAAGTGGGGGCAGGCGTCACCAGGCTCTGTTCGTCACTGTCTTCCACCTAGGGAACGGCTTTCTGCTCTTCACCTAAGGCCACCGTAGGGGGAAAATTGGTCATCTTTACTGGTTACTTTTTACACAAATAAAACACCTGATTGCCCCTGGTCCCACTGCAAAGAGCCTTCCTCCCAGGACACCCAGATCCTTTCCCTCCTACACTCTAAGGCTCTTGGGGTGTGGTGGGGGGTGGGCATCCAGCTTCTCCTCTGCAGCCTCCCAGCACCCCAAGGTTCGGAGTCAGCCTACACAGACTGACCCGCTGAGGACAGCTGGGTGGGTCCAGCTTGCTGGTGCAGTGTGGATGGCCAGCCTGGGGGAGAGGCTGGAGGCCCCTGGGGCCACCGTGGAAGCCACCATCTTCTCTCTGTGACCCTCTCTCCTGTCACCCTCCAGAGATGGGAAGCTCACCCATTGCAGCCCAGAGCCCTGGTCTTGCCAATGAGCTGGGTTTCCGGGTGTCCCGGAAGTCACATGAGTCTCTCAGGGCACCCTGTGGTGTGGCGTGGCCAGGGCCACCTGGCCAGGGTGAGTAACAGCACAGGCGAGGTGCCAGGCAGGGCAGCTGTGTGGGCCCTCTGTCCTTCCCTGGACCTCAGGGCCTCTGTCCTGGCTTCTTCAGGGCACCCCAGAGCTGTGACCCCAGAGATAGCACCACCCCAGGGCTGGGTGGGGGGACTTGGGGTCTGACCCCTACCCCAGCAGTAGCCGTCCTGCTCTGTCCCAGCGTGGACCCTTAGCGTCCCCGTGGCATACACTGGGGGTTCATGGGTTTAGAACTAAACGTACATTTGTTTAGAGGAAAAGCACTGCTTCCCTCAGGAAACACCTAGCTCTTGCTGGTGTGGAGGTGCACACCTGTCATTCCAGTGCTCCAGAGGCTAAGGCAGGAGGATCACCATGAGTTTGAGGCCAGCCCGGGCTACATAGTGAGTTCAAGGATAGCCTGGACTACATAGCAATTCACTGCCTCAAAATACAAAATAAACAAGAAAAGAAAGATCCAGCTCCAGAATGAATCTGCTGTTTTTCTTGAGCATGTGGGTTCCCCTGGATCCTAAAAACACTCCAGTTTGAGGATCTTCACCTCCCTTTTCTCCTGGGGGTTAGGACTCAGTGCCCACACAGCTCTTGGCAGGCGGGGGTGCCCTGAGCCTGCAGTGGACACTCGTGGGCCCCCACAGCAGGTGCCACGCCCTCCCCCAGGCTCCAGGGCCAGGCCAGGCCTCGTCCCTGCCTTCCCTCCCTGCAGTCAGGCTCCCATGAGCCCTGTGCCCATTTCCTCAGACCACACCCACAGGGCTGCAGTGGGCAGGGAAACACCCCCATGCTCTCCAGTGTAGAGGCAGCTGCCACCTCGGTGGGTCCCAGACTAACAGGTGCTTCCGCACCCAGCTCCCAGGACCTGGGCCTTGCCCGCAGAGGGATCAGAGGTGCCTAGACTGGCCAGTCCACAGTCTGTTTACTGTTCGAAGAAGACACTTTCTCCATGCGGGGAGTGGCAGGCCGGGGTGGATCCCAGGGAGCCGGCTGCGCATCTCCCTGGCCAAGGCTCCGAGGCCAGCAGAGCATGGGGACCCAGCCATATAGAAGCTGGGACCTCCTCCTGAGTGGACAGCAGCTCCAGGATGACCACAGCAGACAGGCGCTGCTCAGGGCTGGGGCATGGACAGAAGGCCGGGCCAGGGCACAGCAGCTGTCTGTGGGCTCTCGTGTCCCTGCCCCAGGAAGGCAGCCGCTGCCCTCAGCAAAGATCCTTTCTGCAGGCCACAGGAAGGAAGTCTCCCGCAGGATGCTGGCCCCCGTCAGGAGGGCTGACCCCTGTCGTGGGAACCACCGAGACTCTGGGGACTGTCCCCTCTCAGGATGGGAGGAGGCCTGGGCTCCCAACTCACTCTGCTGTGAACCAGGCTTCGTGGGCACCTGCCTCACATTCCCCGAACAGTGGCAATGCCTCCGCCAAGCACACCACGGGGTGGGCAATGATGCCACAGTGCAGTCCAAGCCTGGAAACAGAATGAGGGCCGTTCTGGGTGAGTCATGAAAAGTCCAGACTGGTCCAGCCATGCCACCTGTGCTCCCCAGGGCCAGTGGCCACCCCAGGCCTGGCCTAAGGACAGGGCCTCCTCCCCGCCCTGGGGCTCAGGTGCGGCTTCCCACAGGGCTGGTCTCCCACAGGTCCATAGTGCACCCCACCCAGGCTGGCCCAGCTGCATCTCAGTGACTGTGGAATCTCCAGGTCTGCAGCCTCTGGGGCTCAGTAAACAGGAAAAGCCACGGGGGGCTGGAGGCCTTGTCGAGAAAGGAAAGAGGTGGGTCAAAGGCTCTGAAAAATATTCAAGTCGGCAGGAAATGATGGCTTCTTCGAGGCCACGTCCACCTGCCAGCTGCCCGTAACGGCTCTGCCACCACCACTGTGAGAACCTCAGCCCTGGTCCCCCACCCCTCCTCCCCAAGGACCCCGGCCCCAGCTGTGTGTGGGAAACTAAGGGGGAGGGTGCCCCAAGGTCACCCCAAGGTCACCCTGTGGTGCCAACATCTGCTTTTGCCATCAGATCCCCTTCTCCAGTGTCCCTACGAGGGAGCCAGGGCAGCTTCCGCAGAACTGGGCTCTGCTCTGCCCTGCAGACCACGAACTGCCCGACCATCGACAGTGCATGAATAGCTTGGGCTGGGTGAGCCGTGCAGTGTAGCCCTTGGCTGGGCTTGGGGTCCCAGGAAGCTCTGGCTCCGGGAGGGGTACAGGGAGGACCCCAGGTTTGTTCTGACGACCTCGGCAGTGGAGGCAGAAGATGTTCAGGCTTGTTGACCTACAGACGCTGCTGCTGGGAGTGACTCCCAAGGAAGCGCCTGGAACCCCGTAAAGAAAGCCACGCAGGAGGCTCCGGCTGCGTTATTTATGACCCAGGGCCGGAGGCTGGGGCTGGGCTGTCAGGTCCAGGGTGGGAAGGGTGAAAGGAGAGGAGGGTCTGTGGCAAGGGAAATCTCACTGCGGACCGGGAGGACAGGAGCCATGAGGGCAGGGGACTCGGCGGGCAGAGCGACCTGGGTGCAGACCGGAGGCATGGAGGACAGCAGGGCTCCTGTCCACCTCCTTCCCCAGGGGAAGCTGCCGTCCAGTTCTGCCGTGTCCAGCCGGGCTTCAGCCCTAGGACAGTCTGCAGCCGTCCGGCTCACAAAACCCAGGGACCTCATGGGCCTGGGTCTTCACTGCTGACTCAGAGAACCGTTCCAAAGGCAGCGGGATGGGGCAGTCCCGGCACGGCAGGCTGCGTGGGCAGAGGCTCCCAGGTCCAGCCCAGGCCAGCAGGGTCAGCACAGGCAGTGCCTCACTTCTGCTCTCCTCGTGGCAGGTGCAGGGGCCCTGTGTGCTGGGCTGGGTCGGGTCGGGCTCCTGTGGGTGCATGTGCTGAAGGACGGTGTCTGGGACCCTTTCCAAGATGCACGGAAACTGAGTCGAGTGGACAAAAAAGAGGCAGGACCAGCACCAGACTGGCCCAGCAGGAGCTTCTGTAGCTGCCCTGGGGTCCTCTGTACCTTGAAGCTCCCTGGAGATGCCCCGGGGCTCAGGCCTGATTCCTCCAGGGCCCCCAAATCCCAGGCCACGCCAAGGGGAGCAGCAGGGCCGGTGTCCTGAAGGTAGCCTAGGCCCGGCCCACACGAGTCTGTGTGGATGCTGCTCCCTGGGGCTCAGCCGGCACAGGTTTTTCCAGTCAACTTCAGGGCAGGGAGAGGGCTGGGAGAGGCCGGGATGAGAGGGCCCGGTGCAGTGCACATCTTTCTCTGCTTCACCCTCCTAACACTGGCAAAGGTGACTGCGGTCGGGGGCTCGGGGGGCTCCCACAGCTGGGGGACAGGTGCCAGCAGGTCTCGCTGGCACTGTGTCGCCGTCCTGCCCGCAGCCCTGCACTGGGGCCTGCTGCCCAGGCCAGCACCCTGAGTCCTGGGGCGCTCCCCTGCCACTACCCAACTCTGAGACTTCGACTCTGCACCTCCTGGGCCTTGGCCTTCTTGCCGAAGGACAGGGCGGCTCCTGCTCCTCTTGAGGCCATGCAAGGCCCTCAGGATAGCGGGGCAGGGACAGAGGGGCACAGGAGAAAGAAGGGACCCAAAAGGAAGGGAGGAGAGAGCTGCAGGCTTTGCTGGCTCGAGGCCCACGTGAGTGTGGCTTTGCTCACACAAATTTCTGGGACGGGATCCCCAGGGGCAGGGAACAGCTCCAGGGGAAGAAGAGGCAGGTGACTAGAATGTTCCAGAACCACAGCTGGACCTGTGGGGGTTCCCCCAGGGGTGCAGCCAAGCAGAAGTGCTGAGGGCCACTCTGACTCAGTTTCCTCTTCGGAGTGGGTCTACGGTGGGGGAAGAGTGAGTCCCCGGCCAGAGGCTTGTGCTTGCTGAGGGCATCTGGGATAGGAGGAGGATGCAGCAGGCCTGGAGTACAGCTCTGTCCCGGGACAACCCCTGTCCCCCTGCACCCACATCCAGGTCCCCAAAGGCTGAGCCGGCTCCATCCTGAGTGTAAACAGTGCCTGTTTCCTTCCTGTCCCCATGGCCCTTACCCCAGGCCATGCTCAGCCAAGGATCTGGGCCAGGGCTGTGGGGTGACCAGGGTGTGGGGGTGCTGGGCATACACTGCCAGGACCAGGTCTGACCTGGGTGCCAGCCACCAGCAGCCAGGTGAGCCCTCAACCTGTGCACAGGGGGTGACAAACTCCACTTCTGAGGCTGCTGAGACCGAGGAAGACCCAGCTGGGCCCACAGAGCTCACCGTGCTGCTTGGGTCGGCCCCAGGTGGCTCCCTCCTGAACACCCTCAGCCTCCCCACTCCTGGAAACCATGGCTGGCCACACAGATGGGAAATGGGCACTGGGGGCAGGAATTTGTGTGTGTGTGTGTGTGTGTGTGTGTGTGTGTGTGTGTGCTGCCCCTCCTCCCAGCCTGTGGGGTGGGCAGGGCTGGGCACTTCAGGGTGCGGTCAGGACTTATGGCAGGCAGATCCTGGTGGGGTGCAGTGCAGATTTGCGGGGGCTGCATCCGAAGCCCAGCTGCTGAAACCTTCCATGACTGCCACTCCTCGTGTCCCGGCCTGCTGTCTGCCATGCTCCTTACTAGTGCTGCCCCAGGCTCCTGAGCCCACTGTCCCTGCCTTCCTGCCTTGCCGTGTCTGTGGCACACCCTCTGGTTCCCGTGCCTCAGTCTCTGCCCTCTCTGAGGGTCCGTGTTCCCACACCTCCAGGGTCCCACTGGGGAATGTATGTCTTCTCCGAGATGCCCAGCAGCACCAGTAGCCATGGCCCTGGCTGTCTCACCGTGAGCAGCTGGCTCAGGGAGGAGCCACATGCTGGGTTCAGGCCAAGGCCCCTGGTCCCTGCCTCCCAACCGTCCCGGCCAACCTGTGAAATCTGCTAGCTTTAGAGCTGCTGCCAGGCACCAGTGGTCACCCTGAGGCTGCAGAGCTCTGACAGGGCCAGCCCCCGAGCCACAGCCCAACACCATTGTGAGGACAGAGCCCTGTGAGGCCCCAGCCCCAGCCAGGTAAGGCTTCTTCCTATGGCTTCTTAAGAGCATGGCTCCCTCCTCTCATCTCCCCATGCTCAGCTAAGGGCTGGACCCGGTGTCCTCTAAGGATGGGTCTCCCATTCTGCCCTTTTACTCCTGTGCCTACTGAGCCCGGGGGGAGGCTGCAGGGCTGCTGAAATCTGTAGCCACCCAGGTCAGAGATGCTCCTTCAAGTTGAGCAGTGTGCAGCCTTGACTACTGCGCTTGGTGGCCATGGGTCACTGCTTCTTGTTTCTTAAACCTGGCCAGTCCCATCCTCCCACCCTCTGCCCTAACTTGCCCAGGCTGCACTGGGCTGGGGAATGGGCCCCTGGGGGTCCAGCCAGCCCCCTGTTCAGGCAGCATTCCTGGAATGCTTGCGCCCCATTTGGCCCAGACACTTGCTATGCAAACATGCAGAGCCCCACACACAATGGTCCTGCAGGCCCAGACCCCAGCCCACCCCATTGTGCCTCCCCAGGCAGGGGCAGCTGGGCCTTCCCTCCCCTCCTGCAGCAGAAGGGGCTACTGCTGGGAAAAAGGGTGAATGGCCATGCAAATGAGATGCTAATGAGGAGGGGGCTCCTGCTGGCCCCTGGGCCCCCACTCCTTGCTCCTTTTCTCCCTCGGCTGGGACTGAGTCTGAGCCAGGGTGGTGCCCTCCTCTGGGTCTGCCCCAGCACAGCTTGCCACTTGCCACAAGACGACTGTCACCCTGCCCCGTTGTAGGCTGAGGTCGACACCCTGTAGGTGCCTCCCCCCAACATTCCCCGGGCCTGGCCACACTGGCATCGCTGGCCTGGGCCTCTGCTCCAACCCCACTGCCCTTCTTAGTCCTGGGCTTCTGACTCAGTGAGGCCCCGCGCACCGAGAGGAGAGCTACCCCGAGCCATCCGGCCCTTCCATGGGCCCAAGGGTGGCCGCCCACAGGCCCTGCGGTACTGAGGTCCTCTCTCCCTGCCCTCTGTGTCCCTGACCCTCCCTGCCCATTGGCGACCCCAGAAGTGGGGCCAAATTCTCCTGAGAGGCTGCGGCCGGCAGGGAGAGTGGCCAGCGGCCAGCGGGGTGCCCACTGCTGCAGGGGGCGGGGGGGTGAGCAAACCACTGCCCTCCCCCTCTCTCCCCAGCCCGCAGAGCTCAGGGACCGCCAGTCTTCTTGCCTGTGACCTCTGTGCCTATTCCTGGCTTCTTCATTTCCCTCCAACAGGCCCAACCCCTGCCGACTTGTTTGCACCTCTCACATGTGTGTGGATCGGCCTGACTTGCAAGTTGCTGGTGGTATTTTCCCCACTGTGCTAAACACCAGACTTTGGCCTTTGCTTAGTGGTTTTTGCTATTCAGAACCTTTATTCTGTGTGGTTGAATTTATCAACAATCATTTCCCAGTCCTGGATGTTTTGTTGTAGATGTTATTTTGGTACCAGGGATCAAACTTGGACCCTTGCACTTGCAAGGCAGGCAGTGGAACAATTGAACTAAATCCCTGACCCTTTTAGTAACCTAATTTTATTTGAGGCAGTGAGCATAAAATATGTACAACTTCCAGCCTCTATTGCACAGTGGTAGCCCAGACCACATTTTGGTGTGTGTGTGTGTGTGTGTGTGTGTGTGTGTGTGTGTGTGCGTGCGCACGCATGTGTTGGGGTAGAGCTTCCAGGGACTTCTTGTAAAAGACAGCATGACTACTTCTATCGCAGACACCTGGAAGCAGGGGTGATGACTGGAATCCCGCAGCCACAATGGGCCAATGGCAGACTTGGAATGGAAACCACACAACAGGCGGTTTGGGCAGAGAGATGGGAGGACCCAAGATAATGGAGTCACCACAGCCGTGGCTGCAACTTCAGGCAGGAGGAGAAATAAACATCCATCTGTGGAGGCCTGAATCTGATCTCTGTAATATGCAACCAAGCCTAATTCTCATTGAAACACACCGTTCATTTCAGAACTGTTTTGGTGGACTAGCTTATTTAGTTTCTGCATGAACCTTAATTTTTAAAAGTGAAATGTCATTATCTTTCTAGATTTATTTAGGAGAATGGACATTTTATTTTACAAGTCACACCTTTCTGGTGTTCAGGCCTCCCTCATCTCCCTCCGTTGTGTTAGAAGTTTCCTTGATATGGGTCAGGGCTGCTCCTCATGAAGCTGATTTGATTTTTGTAGCAGGTCTTTCCTTCTGATCTCGCAATAAGAATGATTTGTAGAAAGGATGGGCTCTGAGGTCCCTATGTGAATTTCCTCCAGCCACCTTGGGAATTCTCTTCTCTCCCGACGCCTTTTGGTTCTTTGAGTATTGATCAAATACCCTACCTCCACTTCCCCAGCATTTAGCTCTGTATTCCTTTCTCCCACATAGTTGCATTGCCTGGTTCCTCAGAGCAATGCCTGCTGTTGGTGGACACCAGGTCCGTGGCTGATGTGAATAGACTCCCTTTTGAATTTCCACATTCAGGAGGAAGTCAGGCCACGTGCAATGACGCACACCTGTGATCCCAGCACTCATGAGGCTGAGGCAGGAGGATCACCACGAGTTCAGGGCCAGTCTGGACTGCATTGTGAGACCCTGCCTCAGAAAAAAGGAAAAAAAAGAGAAAGTCAGTTTGGGACTCAGATAAATCTTTGATGTCAAATAGAGACAGTCTTTAGTCATATTTTATTATGTTTTCTTTTAAAAAAGATTTTCTTTGTTTTTTGTTTTGTTTTGTTTTTTGGTATCAGGGATCGAACTCAGGTCCCTGTGCTTGCAAAGCAGGTGCCGGAACCACTGAGCTAAATCCCGGGCCTTAATAAAGATTTTGTTGCATGTTGTCAAATACCTTGTGGGCATCAATGGAGGAGATGTTGTTTTCTTTTGACCTGTTCAGTGGTGAGGCACAACTATATTTGTCAGGATGCAAGGAGTAAAGAGATGGTGGAGGTAATTTGGAGATTTAATAAAGCAACTGTGTACAGAGGCCAGGGTGGGAAGTGGCTGGGACCTAGCTGCCTAGGCCGAGGGGCAGTGAGGGGTAGGCTCAGCCTGGTGGGGGCAGAGGACACCTGCGGGAGGGAGCAACCTGTGTGGGTGGGGACAGAGAGCTGGGCACCGGCCAGAGCTTGGGCCCACAAGGCCAGTGTGGCCAAAGGGAGGTCTGTAAGGTGCTCTGGTCCTAGGGCCTGTGGGCTTGGCGGGCCAGGCTAGGGCATCAGGGATGCCTGCTGCTCTCTCCTGCCACTGCTGTGTTCTCTCACAGCTTCCAGTGTGCATTTGGCAAAGCCGTCACTTCATCAAGGGCTGGTAACATTGTGCCAAGGGCCCCGAGAGCCTCCAGCGCACAACCATCCTTGGGGGCCGCCTGGTCCCCAACCTGGCAGGCAGCTCCTTGGATAGCTGGGACTTGAGGACCAGGGACCGTGGGACAGGCAAGGTCACGCCCCAAAGCCACATTTGGCCACAGTGCCACCTGCTGTCCCTCGGTGGGGTGCCCTCCTGCCTGACTGCCTGCCCCAGGGGTTATGGCTGTGTCTCCATGCCCCCCAAAGCCTCATGCAGTCATAGGTGGGGCTTTTTCAGAGGTGGCTGATCTAGAGTGTGTGACGCTGGAGTTGATCTCTGGTGCAGTGCGGCCTGAGGGTGATTAAGGGTGAGCGCTATTGCCCTGAGCAGCCTGGATAAGGTAAAAGGAGCAGAAAGAGCTGTGGTCGCCCCTTGCTGCTTTGCTGCCTTCTGTGGCTGAGGTGGGGTCGCAGAGCCAAGGGCTCCCAGCTCACTGTGGCCAGGCTCTCCTGTCACCACCCCCGACTTTCCCACAGCATTTTTGGCCTAAAAGTGACATTGTTGGGCCCAGACCCTGGCGGTGGTGTCTGAACATCCTTTCTCCAGCAGTGCTGGCCCTGTGGGCAGCCGTGGAGTGGGGGGAGGCCCTGCCACTGATGGGACAAGGGACGGAGCAGGGCCTCTTCCTTGCCACTCTGTGCATGGCCCTCTCAAGGGCTTTGGGGGTACAACATACTCCTCCATTTCCTTCTTTGCCAGACTGGTAACTCTGGCCAAGCCCTCCCTCTCGAGGAAATGAGAGTTGCCACCCTGGACCTCAGTGTCCCCAGCCTGTGCCTGCTGCAGCTCCCTGCATAAGTCTGCCCAGCTGTGCCCATCTGTGTAAGCCTGTGCCCATCTGACCTGGCCTCAGCCTGCCGTGCCCTCCTGCTGCTCCCTCCCAAGCCCCTGTGGAGGCTTTCCCTGTCCCCCAGCTTGGGGGCCATCAGCCAGGCCAGTGGCTCCCCGGATCTGTGGTGTCCTGTCTCACTGTGGCCGGAGATAAGGGCCTGGCTCAAAGCTGCTTTGTGCAACCAACAAAGGACATTTCTGCAGGGCCCTGGGCGCCGGGCCGCTGGTGTCCACACTGGGGAGGCCTGGCCCAGCATGGCACCAGCTCGAGAAACCCTAGCCTGGGCCTGGCCAAGCCTCCAGGGCTGGGGACGCACCCGCCACAGGCTTCCCAGGCCCTC
>NW_022900948.1:48740678-48774422 GCF_012274545.1 Fukomys damarensis
CGGGCGCGGCCACGCCCCCGGGGCGGGGGCGCCCCCCCGCCACAGGCTTCCCAGGCCCTCGGGCCCCCGGAGGTATCTCCTTTCCATGCCTTACCTGGCCCTGCCTGTGGTCACCACTGACCACTGCCTGGCGCCTGGCTTTGGGGTCCTGACACCAGTGTTTGCACAAGGAGGGTGGCCACCCTCGAGGAGCCAGAGGACACCTGCCAGGCCTCCTGGCCGAGCCATCCATCCTGCCAGGCTATGCTCACAGCACCCCCAGCAAGCCCATTGGAGGTGGTTGAGGCCTGAAGGTGGCTCCTAGGGACAGTAGCCCTCACGGAGGTGTTCTGTGCTGGGCCCAGGGTACGTGGTGTCTACCAGAACCTCATTAGGGGACCCAAGTGGCATAAGTGTCCCAGATGTGACTGGTTAAGTCTTTTGAGGTCACCTTGGATTCGGGAGACCCAGATCCAGTGCCCATCATCCTGTGTAGCCGAGAGCCGCTGGCCAGAGAAGACACTGTGTGGGCGAGGCAACCCCATGCCAGAGCCAGGAAGGGACAGGGCCCTGGGGCTTTCGGCACCTGCCCACACTGCTGGCCTCTGGAGCTGGGGCAGTGATGAGTTGGGGTGTCACTAGCGTGGCAGCCGCAGAGGCTCGGAGTCTCATAGATTTTCCGAGGGGATGTTAGGGACTCTCAGGGGAATCCTGTCCCATCCCCCAGCATGGCAGGAGCTTCCTGGTGGCCCCCATATCCCCATGGCCCCATCCCAGGCCAGTCAGGGCCCCAGGAGGGAGCCTTGGGTGCTGGACAGGATGTGTCCTGGTGGGACCCACAGCCACATAGAGTGCTCAACCACTGCACCGTCCTGATGGCCACTGCTGACCAGGGAAGTGCTGGTCACATCTGCATCCCCCCTCCTCCTCCTAGCAGCCCAGCACAATGGCTGCCCCCAGGGGCCCCTGCGTCCACCCTTGTCCTGGGCTGGCTGGAGCCGGCCTTCCTTCCACCTCACACTGCTTCCCACGGGTCTGCAGGCCACTCCCTCCCTCCGTGTGCCCAGGGCCCAGGGTCACGGGCAAGGGCAACAGGAGCGCCAGGGGACCATGGCCCTCCACGTGCACAGGAGGGGAAACTGAGGCAGGCAGAGGGGCAGGCTGGATGCCGGCCTTACTCAGACCCTTGTCCCGCTGTCTCTCCCCACACTAGCGACAGCTGGCCCTGCCCCCAGCCTTCCAGGGACCAAGGTGCCAATACCCCAGGTGAAGGCAGAAATGACTCCCTGTGGCGTGTGGCCTCAGCCCTCCCGACTCAGGGTGCAGGACAGGAGGTGGGACCGGAACTTGCAGACTGGGCACAGGGTGGTGTGGGCGGAGCAGACGGGCGTCCCCAGGAGCCCTGAGGAGAAGTGGGGTCCCTTCCCTGCCTCCCCGGCTCCTCCCAGCCAAGCAGAGATCTCTTCCTGAGTCCCGCTCCCTCCTTCCTCCTTGCATTCCTCTCCTCCCCTCCCCTCCCCTCTCCTCTCCTCTCTCCTCTCCTCTCTGCTCTCCTCTCTCCTCTCCTCTCTGCTCTCCTCTCTCCTCTCCTCTCTGCTCTCCTCTCTCCTCTCCTCTCTGCTCTCCTCTCTCCTCTCCTCTCTGCTCTCCTCTCTCCTCTCCTCTCTGCTCTCCTCTCTCCTCTCCTCTCTGCTCTCCTCTCTCCTCTCCTCTCTGCTCTCCTCTCTCCTCTCCTCTCTGCTCTCCTCTCTCCTCTCCTCTCTGCTCTCCTCTCTCCTCTCCTCTCTGCTCTCCTCTCTCCTCTCCTCTCTGCTCTCCTCTCTCCTCTCCTCTCTGCTCTCCTCTCTCCTCTCCTCTCTGCTCTCCTCTCTCCTCTCCTCTCTGCTCTCCTCTCTCCTCTCCTCTCTGCTCTCCTCTCTCCTCTCCTCTCCTGCCGTCCTTCCTCCCCCCTTCCTTCCATGGGAACCTCTGCTCTTTCTGCACCTGGCCCTCTGTATGTGGCAGTGTTGATTAGGATTCAATCTGCCATCCTCTAGGAGACAAAGCCCCTGTGGCTGACAGGGGCCCAAGGGGGCCCCAGAGATCCCGAGGCCTGAGCTGAGGGCCGTGACCAGGGTTCTATAAGTGGACTAGGAACAGCCCAGGCAGCACCGCCACCCTCAGGCCAGACCAGGCGACAGGCAGATGGTGGCCAGGCCTAGGGGCTCCAGGCTGGGGGTCGACCAGGCTCCTGAAGATGCTCTGCCTCTGGCGGGGGTTGGGACTCGGACTCCCTTTCTCCATGTGGCTCCAGAGGCTCCAAGGAGCCGACCCCACCTCCACCCCTGGTGCCACTGCCCACACCCATAGGGGGCCAGCCCCTGGCCCTCACACGTGCGCGCGCGCACACACACACACACACACACACACACACTCGAGCCCTGTTCCCCACAGCTGCTCCCAGGGGTGGGGGATAAAGGCGCCTCCTCCGGGGGCCACGCCCCAGCCTCCATTCATTCCCTCCATTCATTTGTTTACCCATTCACCCCTTCACTTGTCCATCAGTCAGGCGGCGGGAACTCCCTGGGGTGCAGGGTCACAGTCCTCTGGGTAAGGCCTGGGGAGCTATGGCTGTGACCTCAACCCCCTGCTGGGTCTGAAGGACTCTTACCCTCAGCAGGTGCCACTCAGTGTGGGAAAGGCACTGCTGGGCCAAGTGTAGAGCCAAGGCGACACTCCTGGGGGAAATCCAGGCATGCATGTGTGTGTGTGTGCCCGTGTGCATGCCGTGAGGAGCTCTGGCTCACACGCGATGGCTTCTGTGTGAGAGCCGAGTACACGGCTGCGTGATGAGCGCTGGTTTAGGTGTGTGCATGATTGTGTCCATTCGTGTGCATGTGTGTGCAATGAGCGCCTGTTGGAATGTGTGTGCACACTGGGTATGTGTATTCGTGTGCATGGGTGTGCACATATATGCACCTGCTGGGCTGTCCGTGCATGTTCAGGTGGGTGGGGCTGTGTCAAGGTGTGTGGTCCAGGACCTTCCTGGTGAGCTCTGGCAGGTCTTGGGGCTTGCGAGCACTTGGGGTAACTCTGGGTGAAGCTGGGCCGGGCTGAGCCTCCTCAGGCAGCCCCAGGGCTGACCCTGGAGGCGTCCGTGCTCTCAGCTGTGTCCAGGTGCCTGTGACCAGGCGGGCCTGGGCAGCTGAAGCACGCCGAGGCCACAGCAGCCGGCTGGACCAGAGGGAGGCCCATGCCCCACCTGCAGGCAAGGTCAGCCCCAGGCGTCCTGGGCCTCAACCTCCCCATCTGACAGCACCCATGTCCTGGCCAGCTCAGAGCTGTGCGCTGCCTGTCCCTCCTGCTCCAGGAGAAGCTGCTTGCTCTCCACAGGAGATGGGCCCGACATCTGGCTGGAGTGGGCTGGGCCTGTGGGAGCCGGTTGGAGTGGCGGGGTCAGGGAGAGAGGGTTCGTGGGAGTCTCCACTCGCCAGTGTGAGAACCAGGGCGTGGGGGCGGTGGCCTGCCGGTCATCCTGCCGGTCACACTTCCTGGTACAGCCCCTCTGCTCCTGTGGGGGGGAGGGGCTGAGCTCCACAGGAGACCCGGGGAGCTGGGGCCCAGGGACCCCCCGCACTGGAATGGGAAGTTCCAGGGTGCTGTCCCCACGGCCCATCCCTGTTCCGTCTGCATCCTTTCCTGTGCAATGAGGCCATCCCGTGGGGTGCTGTCTAGGAGACCAGCTGTGAGCTAGCATGGCTGGCCTGGCCTCCCTGGCTCCGCTGCTGGCCCCGGTTCCTCTGTTTCTACAGCAAGTTCAGCTTTGGGGCTGGCTCACTGGGAGGTCAGCTGGTGCCAGGGTGACCCACTGCCTGGCAGGTGGGCATGAAGGGCACAGGATGTGCAGCACAGGAGTCTGCATCCTGGCTCACTCTACGCCCCCCAACCCCTCCTGTCTGGAAAGGGACCCAGCTCAGGCCAGGCGTCGGCCGCTAGGAGCTCCCCAGCTCAGCCCTTCCGGTGAGGTCATGGGAAAGGCTTGCTGGGACGCCCCCAGCCGAGGATCCCCGAAGCGCCAGCCTGCAGGTTTATCAGGGCTCCTCCCAGCTGAGGGGGGCAGAGCCAGGCCTGGCTGTCAGTGCACCCCAACTCCTGGCCCAGCCCACACCCTGTTATGGAGACTATTTCCTGGTTCTCAGACTCCATTGCCAGAGACTTATTTATTGCTGACTCTGTTTCAGTTGTGTTTTTTCAGCTCCTGTCTCCCACCCCAGGCGGCTTCAGGAAAGTGGCCTGGTCACCAGGAGCTCCAAGGAGCCTGACCGGAAGGGGACAATTAAACCAGAGGAGAAAGAGTTAACCCCAGCCTGGAGGGGGCTCCGCTTTCCCACCCTCCACAATCACCAGGAAATAAACAAGAAGCAGTCTGTTTCCATTCATCCTTGGAAAATTCAAGGATTTCCTCTGCGCTGTCTGGATGGCCCCCCCAAGGCCCAGGACCCCAGAGAGGCAGGCAAGAAGGCCCCTGGTGGCAAGGGGCAGCCCTGGGCAGCCCTTGCTGTCCCTGCAGGACCCATGCCAGCTGGGCGGGGCCTCGAGGGCTCCTTTCTGAGGTTCTTGGGGAGTGGGGTTGGCCCTATGCCCCTCAGAGTGGGGGACCCGAGCTGCACCCCTCCCTCCTGTTGGGTCTGCAGGCAGCAGGCTGTGCCTGAAAACTCCCTGCAGCTGCACTGTGCCTGCATCAGGCCCACAGGGGACATCATGTGGGGAAGCCCTGTGTGACCCCCCAGGAGGCCTGAGGGACAGGAGTGGGGGGACAGAGGTCACCTGTGCCAAGGCTCTGTGGTAGGGAGGCGCTTGGGGCCTCCAGGAAGCTGAAAGTAGGCAGGTGGGGTCTTGAAGCACAGCAGATGCTGTGGGCAGCGGGGCTTGGTTCCCTGGAGCTCCAGGCCTGGATGAGGAGGTTGGGACTGGCCCTGGCCACTGTGGGAAGGCCCAGGAGGGCTCTCACACAGGAGACATTGTGACTGTTTGTACCCCTGGCTAATGGGGTAGAGGTGGACGCGGAAGGAGGGGACCCAGTGGGATCTTTGTGGGTGATGGGCCATCCCTGTCAGGTGAATGAGGTCCCGAGGGTCATCAGACAAGCAGAGACCAGTAGCAGAAGGCGGTGCTGGGCTGAGGAGGGGATGGTCAGTCTGGTAGGCTCTAGAGATGGGGTGATGGCTGCACAGCAGTGGGGTGCACTCCGTGCACACCCAGAAGCAGCTATAGCAGTGAATCCTGGGTCTGTGCGTTAAGGCGCTTGGGTCTCCAGGAGGGTGGGGGGCAGCCTGGGGGATGGGCAGCTTGGGCGGCTGGAAATCTCACAAACCTCATGCCCTGCGAAGTCCGGGCATGGGAAACACAGGGGCAACTCAGCTGGCACTGTCCTGTAGGGCTCAGGTAGAGCTCTGAGGACCCTGGGCCTGCTCTGACCGCCCCACCTGCTGGATTTGCAAGGCCTCCGCCACGGGTCCCACGCTAAAGGGGCACCCAGGGGCCAACAGGGGGAACTCTGATCTGGTGGGAGTGTGAGGTCCCCCGAGCCGGATGGTCAGGCCTCTCCTGCCTTCATTTCCTCGTCTGCACCATGGGGAACCGCAGCACGGCCCCAGGTGGTGCAGGTCCCGGAGCTGTGTTTTTGAGCTCCTGGCATCTAGCGCCAGGCTGCTCAGGGAATGGTTCACTCAGTCTGGACAGCCCAGCACACCCAGGGCAGCTGCTGAACCCCACGCTTGTGAGGGAAATGCTTGCAGATGGGTGACCAGCTGTGCCCAGAGAAATCGATGTCCTGCATCTACCTGACACCTCCTCTCTGAGGAGAGAGGGCGGGCCAGGCCGCACTCACTTTCCCGAAGCAGCCCCTGGATGCAGAGCTCCTCTGGAGCAGATGGGTGATTGCTTGGGAATGACTGAGGGAGACACAAAATAAATGAGCCGGGAAAGGCAGCCTGGGAAGGTCTGCCTCAGAACCCACAGCTGCCCTGCCCAGAGGGACTCCTGGTGATTTTTATCATCTTGTGTGTGTTGTACATGTTTTTCTTTTTTCTTTCACATTTCCAAAGTGCTGCCGCAACCTCGGTAGTTTAAGTCACAGGAACATCCGCGTGGAGCAAGCCAGCTGCCTCTGCCCAGGCCCTTCTGCCAGGGTGATGGTAACGGGGCGTTCCGGGTGCAAACATGGCCGCCTCTCCCTCCCTCAGGCTCTGGCTCTCATCTGGCCTGGATGCAAAGGAGAAGAAAGACCCGGCTTCTGCGCTCTTTGCCACAGGCCATCGTGGACAGAGGAAGGACAGACTGGGAGACCTCCTGTCATCATTGCGGGGCTTTCGTCTGCAGGGAAATGCCCTGCCCCGCTGGGTGGACCGGAGCCTACACAAAAGCCCCTTTGTTCCCCCGAGGCTTGACAATGGCACAGGAAGAATGATCTTCTCTGCAGAAGATTACTTGGGCGTCCAAGCCCAGGCTGGCCGTTTCCATGCAGCAGGGGCCCCTCCTCAAGCCACCCCCGCCCCCTGGCTCCAGGTCCCAGTGGGCATCTTGGGAAAGGCGCAGCATTGCCCAGGAGCTGGAGGGGCAGCCGACAAAGGGGCAGTTCCCACAGACTAGGCCCTGCTCGGTGTGAGGACCACAGCCAGTGACAGGAGGAAACTGAGGCAGGAGACAGCTGTCTGTTCTGGTATCCTTGCCATGGGAAAGGGATGGTATCAGAGGACACCCACACTGGCATGGCTAGGGTATGACCGTGGGGTGGGGAGGCTGGGCTTACCTGTCACTTTGTTCAAGATGGCGCCGGGGAAAGCCTCCATGCCACGACCTCACCCACCACCCCAAGAAAGCCCAGGCGAGGGGGCCAGGGCTGAATGCCCCTCCAGGAGCAGGGGACAAAAAGGACAGGGCTGGGCACCTCACTGATGCCGCCCCAGGCTGGATGGTGGTGGAGGGGCCTGTGCTTGGAGGAGCCCCCAGCCTATGGAGGGTCTGCTGGAGCCGTAGGGAAACTGGGGCCTCCTGACTTGGAGATGAGGAGCCAGGGGGGACACCAGGCACGAGGAGGGCTGGGACTCGGGTGGCAGGAGACTGGGCTCATGGGTGCAGCTGGTGGCAGAGTGTGACCCCCGCCCTGATGCCTGGCCAAGCATCTACAGCCCACCGGACGTCCCGGGACACCACTGCCTCCTCCCTTGTCGCCCACCAGCCTCACTTACAGGACCTGGAGCTTCCAGAGCTGAGGGACCCTCGGAGCACTGCTTCCAGAGTTGTCTGCTCACGGATGGGACCCAAGGCATGAGGAGGGTGGGCCGTGTGCTGTCACTCTGAGCCCCGTCTCCTGCTTGCACAGTGGCCAGGCCTACCTGGGGCCCAAGGTCCAGGTCAGCATGGCCTGACCAGCTGCTGTCCTCAGAGCTCGTGGCCAAGGGGTGGAGTGGGTGAACCCCACTGCCAGTGCACATGGAGGGTCGGGGAGGACTGGGTCAGGAGCCAGGACTTCTGCCACCCTGCAGCCGGGCACGCCTGCTCACTTCCTGCTGGGGCCCCCAGTCCTCCCCCAAGACCCCCAAGTCCTGAGTCAGCAGGGCACCCAGGGCCCAAGTCTCTGTCCCCAGCCTGCTCTGAGCTGCTGCCTGCATGTGGGGCTCCTGGGCACCTCTTGTCATCACTGGCTGGGCCCTGTCCTTCCGCAGGCTCTGCCCTCGGCCCAGGGTCGGGAGCCACAGGACACAGAACCGGCCAGAGCCCCAGCAGGCCAGGATGCCCTGCTTTGGGGTGCTGGAGAAGTGCAGTCAAGCGTCACTACCAGCGCTGGGCGGCACAAGTATGGGGAGCCCCAGCTCTGCTCCTGTGGCAGGGGCCCTGTGAGGACCTGGGTGTGGCTGGGGGTCTGGCCGAGGAGACCCTGACCCTTGTGTGTCTCCTCCCCTCTCTTCCGCCTTCACTTCCCGGGGATGCAGGATCCAACAAAGAACAGCTGAGGGAACCTCCCCCCAGGTAGGGAGAGACGGGCCCCAGGCAGGGGCAGAGAGCAGCCCTGATGGCCTGGCCCCCGTGGGGAGCTGGGTGCTCAATGTCCTGTCGCCCCACTGTTCCCCTCTGAGTGACATGCCAGGCCCCAAGCCCCTGTGCCTGGCATGCAGAGGCGGGGCTGGGTCTTCAGTCACCTTAACCCTGGCAGAGAGGTGGCAGGGGCAGCACAAAGGGCCCTCTGTCCCCACCGCCGGGCCCCTCGGCTTTGCGTCGCCCTCCAGAGCTGTCCCTTGGGACCGGCGACGTGGGGTGTGTCATCCAGGCAGCGGAGTCCGGTTTCCCCTATGCATCCTGTGTGCAGCCAGCCCTGGTCTCAGGGACGTCCCCCTCCCTGCCAGACACCATCTCCTGAGACGCGGAGAAGCGGCCTCAGGCAGGGTTAGGGAAGCCGTGTTCTCCAACACCTCCCAGCACTGCACTGTGCTCTGGCACAAGTGTGTGTGCGTGTCACAGGTGCGTGTGTGTGTGTGTGTGTGTGTGTGCATGCTCCTGTGCCTAGGTGTGTGCTTTGTGGGTGCTGTGTTCACACGTGTGTGGGTCTTTCGGGGAGGGATGCCCTCTGTCCACTCAGGCCAGTGTTGGTCAGAGACGAGGTAGGGTGCAGCGAGGGGCTCCCCAGGTCCCAGTCCAGGACTCCGACTCCACTACAGCAGGGGTTGTGGTGTGACCTTGGCATCCTCTGCCCTGTGTGTGCAGGGAGACTCACACGCATGCCTGCCCACACACTGGCAGTGCCGGGCTCCGCTCCTCTCTGCCCTTGGGGTACACTCGGGGTTTGGAACCTGGGCTGTGTTGGCACCAGCCTCACTGCACGCCGGGGCCTGTATGGCTCCAGCTGGGATGGGGGGCACCTCTGTCTCCTCTGTTGCCTGTGGGAGCCTGTGGGAGCCCATCTCACCCAGACCAAGGGACCCTAGGCCCAGCCAAATGCAGCCAGCACGAAGGGCCAGTCCCCCGGCGCGAGGGCGGTGCCCAGCATCTCCTGCCCCGCCCTGCTGGCAGGTGGCTGTGGCAGCAGCAGTGGAGTTTACTGCGTCTCAGGGCAGTGATTTTTGGAGCAGAGGCGGGGTGGGAGGGCGGAAGCAGGTGGGGAGGACACCTGCCGTTGGGCTGGGAGCGTGGGAATGGCACCGCAGGCCCTCAGGGGCTGGGAGACCCCACGGTGAGTGGGAGGTGGCACCTGGGGCAGGGATGGTCCCTCAGGCCCCCAGGCGGGTTTCGTGTGCCCCCTCATTAACCCTTCTATTGCCACACCAGTCTGTCCCAGGGAGAAAGAGGAGGGTAGGAGCTATTGTCTCAACCAAGGAGACCCAAGAGGGTCCTGGGAAGCCGACCCAATCTGACCTGATCCAGCCCATCATCCCTGGCCAAGACTCCATGCTTGGGTTCAAGTAAATGCCAGTTTCCCGAGAATGGTTAGCAGTCACTCACACTTTAGTAAGAAGAGCGCATCTGCCTCCACCCCGCCAGGGCCTGACACACTTCCTCTGAACTCTCCTGGATGTGTGGCAGCAGCGCTCAGCTGCAATCCCTTCCCATGAGCAACCCACAGCCAACAAACCCTTTGTCTGAGAGCCATCGACCCTGGAGAGCGCTGTGGGGACATGGGTTCAGGGACAGCCAGCCCCCCACGCACTGAGCGCTGCTCACTGTACACATAGCTACTGCACAGGAACCTATGAGGGCTGGGGAAACTGACACAGAGGCTGGGGACGCCGGTCCAGCTGCCCCCGTGCCTGCCTGGTGAGACAGGGGAATCGCACTGGTGTCCTGACACTATGTCCCTGCTGTGGCCACGATGCTTCTTGCCCGGTAAACACGCTCTGGGCTGAGTGGTGGCGTGGAGGGGTGAGGGCCATGGGTCCTGGGACCTGGGCTGGGATTTCCTGAGGGACTGCGTGCCGGGCAGGAGGACAGTGGCTTGGTGCCCGACACGCTGGCTCCTGGACAGGAAGTCCCTGACCCCCTGAGCACTCCGCCCCCACCCACAGACCAGCTGCGGGGTGTCCTGGGGAGGAGGAAGGAAGGGAGAGCACTGCCTGGGCCGGCCCTCCCTCGGGAGCCTTTCATGGCTCCCTGGGCTCCAGGACCAGAGACCCTCCCTGCAAATCAGTTTCCCCAGCACACCCGGAAACCCTCTCCTACATGGAGCCCCCCTGCCATCCAGGGTCAGGCTCCTTCCTAGTAGGGAAGACTGCCTGCTCATGTGAGAGCCAGGGCTGCCTCAGCGACAGCAGGGGCTCCCCAGGCTGTCCTGGCAAGGGACAAACCTGAGCTGGAGGGGCCCAGGTGTCCAGCATGCCTGGCACCCCTCCCAGACCCCTGCCAGCCCCTGCGTGCAGCCTCCAGGCTGCTGAAGTCGGGGCCACACTTGCTTCCCTGGGCGCCCAGGAACCTGCCTCTTCAGGCCTGCCGCCCCCGTGGCGTTGGGAAACCAAGAGTGAGGGGGCGGCTGGCGGCCGGCGAGGCATGGCCAGGCGGGCACGAGTCCAGGCTGCTCCCGCTGGGCGAGGGGGCCTCCTATCCTTGGGGCCAATGGGGCTGGAAGCCCAGGGTCTAGGGACCCGGAGTTGCCCTGTAATGACAGCCATAACCCAGACAGGAGAAGGATGTGACCGGCGCCTTGGGGCCACCAGGGAGGTTCTGTCTGATGGTGGTGTGGCGCCAGGATCTGGGGAGCAGGCCTGCCCAGGGGAGAGCACCTTGGCTGGGGTCTTCTCCTGTCCCCCCACTGCACCTACCCCTAGTTCCAGGCTTGGGTCTGGTGAGGAAGGGTTGTGGGGAGCTACGGGGTCCTGGGGACTCGAGTCCCTCCCACCCCAAACTGGCCCATTCCCTAAGTGCTGTGTTGCCAGTGACCCTGCTCCCCTAGACCCCAGGCCCAGTCCCCAACACATGGCAGTCAGCAGGAGGGGCTCTCACCCTGGCCCTTCCAGCCCCAAGGCCTGGCAGAGGCCCGTGCAGAGGCCTGGAGGACCCAGGGCCCTTGGTGGTGCTGGGCCTGTTCTCTGTATGCAGCCCTTCCCTGGGGGGCCAGTCTGGTCCCCAAGGACGCGTGACGGCCTGAGCCGGGTAGATGGAGGGGTAGAAGGGAGGGTACGAGGAAGAATGGAAGGGTAGATAAAAGGAGAGAGGGAGGATGGAAGGGAGACAGAGGGCTGCACCGGGGGAGGGGCGCAGGTGCGTGGAGCCCCCTGGAACACACCTACCAGGGAGGGGTGGACGCCAGGCCCTGCTGCCTGACGTGGCCAGCATGGCACGGGGAAGCCCAGGCATGGCAGAGGTCAGTGCCCTTGTGGGGTTTCAGGAGTGGCCTAGAGACAGCTGTCCCAGGAGTCCCAGCCCAGTCCTGCCAGCCTGGACCCCTGGGCTGGACAGAGGTGGCCCCCTGGGGAGACCCCACCAGACCTGCTCAGGATCCCGGGGTCCCACAGCACCCTGGCTCCACAGACTGGAGGGGTCTCTGGGTGGCAGGACGCTGGGCACAGGGGCACTCAGCAAGCCTAGGGTGACACAGCCCCCTGAGCAGGAGGCACCCCTGGGGTGGGGACAGGTGGCCCCGGGCCCTGGCATGTGGCCCTGCACAGGCCTCTCCCAGCGAGACCAGCTCCATCCTGTCCCAGAGTCTGCCTGGTTTCACTGGGGTGAGAGTGAAACCTCCCTAATTGCACCCCAGCCTCCCCACTTCAAAGCCACTGCCCCAGGCCGTGAGGGAAAGTTTCTGGGTGTCTCAGAGCTCTCCCTCCTCTACCCACCCTGACAGGGCCCTGTGACCTCATAGCTGCCTAGCCTGGCGGCAGGTGCTCTGGCTGCAGCAGTGCCCACCATGGAGCCCCTTTTCTCAAGACCCTTTTGGGTGAAGTCCCCCTCTCCCCGATGGGCTGACGTACAAGCCAGACCCCTCTGAGGCCAAGCTGGGGCAGCAGATGGGACAAAGAGCCAAGCAGTGGGCACAGCTGGTGAGGGTCAGGGCGGTGTGGCCAGAGGAGCCTGGGATGGGCAGGCAAGGAGCACAGACACCGGGGAGCCAGAGCCGGTTCCCAGGCCCCAGGATCAGAGGGGCGGGGCCTGTGGCTAATGAGCCAGGAGCCGGCAAACACCCAGGAGGATGGAGGGCCTGATCTGGACGTCCCCAACAGCTGTAGGTGGAGCTCTGCCACTCGGCTCACCCAGGGCCAGCTGGGTGGTCCCCAGGCAGTGTGCGGTTCCATGGTCCCATGAGCCAGGAGGGCTCAAAGTGGACGCCACAAAGAACGGGGCTGGACAGCACTGGAGTGACTGTGGGGGACGCCAGGCTCAAAGGCTGCCCAGGGCATCAACACGGGCTGAGTGCCGAGAGTGACAGAGAAGAGCCCTCCATGTTGTGCTTTGGGGCCGAACCTCGGCACGTCCCAGGCCTGGTCCAAGCCCACGGGCCCAGGAGCCTGGCACATTGCCCTGTCCAGGGCTAATGCCTTCCTTCCTGTGCCACTCCTCCGTCAGGCACCTGCTGTGTGGCCTTCAAGTGGGGCCGGCCTTGAAATGCCGCCCCGGTCTGCCTGGAGGTCAGAATGGCTGGGCTGAAGACTTAGCCTCTCTAGGCCTCCTCCTGGGGCTAGAAAAGCTCCCGCGTCCCTGGGTCTTTGAAGTGGCTTCCAGGGGCCATTCTGCTCCCCCGTCCCTCCCACGTCGGGGCTCCAGGGGAACCCAGCATTTGATCCCGATTTCAAAGGGTCTGCGTCCCAGCCAAGCCAGCTGGTGTGGGCCCCTGATTCACCTGTGCCCCCGCCCGGGGCAGGGCAGAGACAGGCAGGTGGGCAGCACCACCCCCCTCTACCCGGCTGCTGCCTGTTTGGCTCAGCCTCAGGATTCTGGGGTGCTCTGTCTTCTTGGGACCAGCCTCTGGTCTGTCTCCCTCCTCTACCTTGCCTCTGTCCGTCGTCCCTGTCTCTCTGCCTCTGTCTCTCTCTGTCTCCCCTACCCGGGAAAACAGACCCCATGGGTCTTGTTTGAGGGGGAAAAGTGCCAAATGGACTGAGGCCATCTCCGCATGGGGCGAGGGCACTGACAACTGGCCAGCAGTGGCAAATGGCCAGTATGGTCCGTTCCTCCCAGCCCTGGCCCACTGGGGTCCCCCTGGGGGCCACCAACTGGCCACCACTGGCCAACCTTCCCCTTGGCAGCCACAGGTGGTGCAGGGTGCCCGATGGTGCATGCTCAGGGGAGGTGGCCTGACCATGGGCTGGGGTTGCTGCCATGGTCCTTGTGGGGACCCCAGGTCCCAGCCAGGCCCTAGCCGCTCTCTGCAGCTGTCCCTAGACAGCTAAGGGAAATGCCCAGGATGCAGCCCAGGACCCAGCTTTCTTGGGGGGCTGCTTCCCACACTCCACCTGGAGGTCCCTGCTCCTCCTTGCTGAGGGGCTCCTTGGGGAAGGACAGCCAGGAGGCAGACCTGGGCTGGGGTGGCAGGAATGCTCCGTGGTCACACACTCCTCTGTGAGCCGGTGGCCAGGCAGAGCTGGCTGGCAGGCACTGTGTGATCAACGGTCCCGTAGCCATGAACTCAGACAGGAGGACGCAGGCCGTCAGGGTGGTAGCTCTAGTCACAGCCTGAGCTGGAGCCTGGGCACAGAGCTGAGACCCAGGCCCTGTGGGACCTCAGAGCAGAGAAAGCACTGGCATCTCCCCAGGGCGAGTGGCTGGGGGCCCTAGGGAGCTCTGGGCCTCCAGAAATCTCCAGAACTGTTTGGAACCTTCCAGAATGCTGTCTCAGGTTCTCCTGCATCAGGGTCCACGGTCTTCGAGCCCAGTCCTGGGCAGGTAGAATGGCAAGGGAGGATAGGGGGTCAGGGGGATGGGGAGGGTCCAGTACTCACTGAGCCCCGACATCTGGAGAACACTGATCAGGGACCCAAGGGCTCCCCTGAAACAGTGGACTTGTCGTTCCAAGACATGTCCCCTGTGGGTGTCATGCCCCCTGGCCCACCCCCAGCCCCATCACCTCACCCTGTGGAGACAGGAGCCGAGACAGGGGTGCAGCAGAAACGCACAAGGCCCTGCTTGGGGACACAAGGTGGTCACTGACCCGGGGGCTCCCCAGATAGAAATGGAGTTGCTTCCGCCCAGAAGGGTGTGTGGACGCTCTCCCGCACGGCCCACCCCACCAGAGGCAGGGCCAGTCCTGTGTCCACCTGGCCCGATGGCCTCAGAGCTGGGTACTCTTGTAGTCCCCTTTCCAGGTGCTGGGGGCACCCAGCATGGATGAAGCACTGGGGCCGGGCCGCGGGCTACACTGTGCACCTATGTGGTGGTTGAGGTCTGGCATAGGCAGCTGCCAAAGCCTGGCCTGGCGATGGGTGGCCTTTGGTTCTGGCTGAGCTCCCTGTGGGCCGTCGGGTGGGGCAGCCACGGGGTGGGAGAAAATGGGCCTGGGCAGCCTGTGTCAGTGGCTCCGCGTGTGCCCTGGGCCCAGGCCCCCACCTTCCTGGGTCTTCCCAGTACACAAGGGAACAGATATGCATGGCCCTTGGCCAGGAAGCCTGTGGGGTGACATGCAAGCAGACTGTGTGCACTGGGCCTGGCCAGAGCCCCTGTGAGTGCGGGACCCCAAGGTGCAGCCCCACAACCCTCCTGGCTCCTAAGGCTGTGCCCACAGAGCTCCTACGCAGGGCCCCCCAAGACCAAGGACTGGGGAGGCCTTGGAGGGCATGAGTTCTCTCCTCCAGGGACACTCAGAGCCCTGATCCCGGGCCCGGGAGGGGCACTGTGCTGAGACGGAGGGCTGGGCAGCCTGGGGACGCTCCGGTCAGGCCCTCTCACCGTCCCCACCGGCTTGGCCCGGCCTGGTCTCAGCCTCACTTTCCGCAGCTGCTCCCACACGCGAGCTGGGCCATCTGGGTCTGAGAGGAGCTTTCCCAGAAACGGGCCCTGAGTCACCAGTGGTGAGGAAGTGGCCACCTCCTGTCCAGCCTCACCAGTCGACTGCCGGGCCTGAGGGACCCAAAGACTCCGGGGAGCTCACCTGGCTGTGTGTGCCAAGCCCCAACAAATTCGTGGGAGAAGTGCCGGGGCTCACTTGCCTCAGGCCTGGAGGTTGGAGGCTTTCGTGACCCTCAGGACTTGGCAGGACCTCCCGGGCCCGGAGCCTCAGAAACCACAAATCCTTGCTCGTGTTCTTTGGAGGAGCAGGACAGGCTCAAAAGCAGGGACCCTGCCTCCCACTGTGCCTGGGCATTTGGGGATGCTGACTGGCACCCCAGCCCTCAACAGGTCACAGGCCTGCTTCACCCTAACAGCACTGAGGCTGGCAGCTTAAACCGTGGGATCGTGGTCCTCAGGTCCTGCACAACCAGAAGTCTGAGCTGGAGGTGTCGGGGGCTGGGTACCCAGGCCTCTGTCCCCAGCTGACCTATCCTCTTCCTCTGTCCTCAGTGGCTGTCCCTCTGTGTGTGTCTGTCCTGATCTGTCCCCACAGGGCAGTGGGGATCTCCCCTGGTGAGATAGGCCCACCCTCCCGCGAGACCCATTTTGTTTGTTTTTTTTTTCTTGGTCCCAGGGATCGAACTCAGGACCTTTCGCTCATGAGGCAGGCACAGCACCACTGAGCTATATCCTCCACCCTAACCCACTTTAACCTAAGGAGCTGCTTGGGCCCCGGTCTCTGGTCATAGGCTGCAGGCCTGGGCTAGTTATCCAACAGAAGAACTTGGGGACTCAGTTCCCTATGCCGGGCCTGGGAGGGGGGCTGGAGGGCAGTGGGGTCTGGAGGGTCCCTCTGTGCAGGATGCACCACCCCAGGAGCAGCAGAGGGAGGGCATGTCTGGCTCAGCCCTAAATAGCTCAGGCCCCCAACCAGCACCTCTGGGCCCCTCACCCAAGCCCTGCGGCCTGAAGCCTGCCTTGTTCTACCTCCCTCCAAGGGGCCCAGGTGTCCTAGAACAAAGGTCTCCTTGGCCACTAGGGACCAGGATGGATGGATGGGTTGCAGGGCAGATCGCCCATCCCCAGGAAGGGAGGCTCTCTCCACGGGGAGACAGTGGCTTCCACAGTGGCCAGGGTCTTCCTTCTCCTCAGACTCCAAGTCTCCCACAAGCCCCGGGGATCTTGCCATCACAGCCCTCCTCCTAGAAGGTAGGGTGGGGTGGGCCTGCTCCAGCTCCCACAGCTGAGGTGACACAGGGAAGGGACCCCACCCACATTTCCAAGCCAAGACCCCCAGCCCCAGGGACGCATCTGTGCTCCTAACACTACCAGAAAGGTCTGCACAGGGTGCCACATCTGTCCCCTTACATATTCCTTTCCAATGTCCAGACCAGCTCCTGCTGCCCAGTGTCCCCAGCCCTGGCTGGGGTGGCAAGGTCCCAGTCCTACGTGTGTTGCCAGGGTCCACAGGATTCTGGCAGGCTTTGCAGCCTCACATCCCTTCCCGAAGCCAGCGGAGCTGCTCTCCCCACATTCCAGAGCTTCCTCGACCCCCACACCCTCCACTTCTGTCCCCTCACAGAGCTGGGTCCTCCCGCAAGTCCTCCCCGGAGTTCTCCACGCAGGGGTGACTGCCTCTGTGCCCCCTCCCCTGCACCACAGAAAGGCCAACTGCCATCCAACGGGCAGTAAGGAGCCATCCACAGGCGGGGGCTCCCCTGCCCAGGGATGAGCTGGGAGCAGCCCCCGGTTATCAGCCCAGACCCCAGCCTCACTGACGACCCACAGCCCTGTTGTGTCTGGGATTTGTTGACTTCTCACTTTGGACTCTTGAGGGGCCAGAGAGAGCCCAGGGGACCCTCAGAACTGCCAGGGTGAGGCAGAGAGGCAGGGGCGGGGGTGGGGGGGTGTCACAGGACTGAGTGTGGGGACCCAGCTGCCTGGAGACACACTGAGCAACAGGGAGGGTCCAGCCCCCAGGCCTCGGGCTCCTGCTATTGCATGGCAGTTCTGTGCCTGCTGGGGCCCAGCCAGTGCCCAGCTGTGAGGTGTGAGGATTCACAGGGGGCATAAGGGCTGGAGTGCAGGGGACGAGGCACCGGGGGGCTGGTCAGCCTCTGTGAGTCTCTGCCCTCCAGCCCCGGGTCCCCCCTATGACCGGGGACAGCGGCCAAGATCCTGGCCATGAGGAATGCTGGGCACCTCTTGGGGGGCCACCACCCACCTAGGGCCCCAGTCAAGGGTGCTGAGCCAGCCCGAGGCCTGACAGGTGTAGGGAGATGGGCAATGTCTCAACCTGCATCTCAGGGAAAGAAACTCCACGCCCCCGAAACCACGGGGAAGGAGATGCTGGGGCCCTAGGCGCTGTCCTGGGATGGGGGCCGTGGGTGCTAGGGAAGGGGCGAGCCGGCCAGGATACTATGGCAGGTCTGGAAGAGGTGGAAGAGGTCTGGATGGCAAGGGGACTCCAGTGTCCAAGAAGAGGACATGAATAGTCATCACCTCTGGCCCAATGTTTACGGTGGCTGTTTTCTGGAACCCCGTGGGAGGCCTGGGCTGCCAGCTGACAATGACAGTGGGGATCTCCAGCCGGACCCCTGTTTTCTCCTCTCTCCCTGGGGTCAACCAACTTCCCTGCTCCCGCACCTGCTGCGTGTGGACCTGTGACGCCCCGAGGTGTCCTGTTCCCACAGTGGGTGTGTGTGGTAGCCCTGAGCCGGCTGCAGGGTCAGAGCTCTCAGTGGAGCTGCGTGCCATGGACAGGCTGCAGGCCGACCCCTGCTCCCACCATGGCCAGGCCCAGCTCCACGGGTGCCTGCGGTACTTGCCCTGAGCACGAGTAACCTGCCTGGCTTCCCACATGCTCCCCGGGACAGGGCAGCAGGAAGGAGCTGCTGCCTCACCATGGCTGCCAGAGGCCGGCCACCTGTGAGCGCTGGCAGCAAAGTGCCTGTCTCACCTCAATCCCCACAGCAGGGACAGAGGAGCCCCAGACCCCGGGCCCCTCGCCTCCGCCGGGCTCGTCTCTCTGCCTTGAGGCGGGGACACAACTCCTCCTGATTCTCCATGGGCCGGGCAGTCAGGACTGAGCCTAGCAGATACAAGGTCCTTTCAGGCCGCGCAACCCTGTTTCACGGACCTCAGGCCCTGGTCACTTGCCAGCTGCTCTGGAGGACAGGACAGTTGGCCCTGGACCCCAGAGTGTCCAGCCTGGCTCTTGGCTGGGTAAGGCCTCCGCAGAGCAAAGAGGAAGCTGGCTGGGAATACTGGGTAACTCGGTGTTTGTGTCACTGACCCACAGGCTTGTGCAATGACTTTGGGGCCCGGAAAAGTGGCCATCCATGGCCTCACGCAAGGGGCAGCTGGGGGTCACCAGGAGGAGCCAGCACATGGCCATGGCCAGGGTTTTCCTGATGGCCACTGCCCTCCACACGCACCCTCCGCCAGCTCCCAGGCCATCTGCACAGGCTCAGGGCACGTGGCCACCTCCCCACCACACGTGGGGACACCGTGCCCCCTGCAAGAGGAGCCCGCCGCGTCTGCTCCAGGCACTCATGCCTGGGCTCTGGGAAGGCTGGAGCCGTGCCTGGGGCCAGAGCTGGGTCTCGGGCTGCTTGACCCAGCCCGGTCTCACTTCCTCCCTACGGGAGCTGAGCTGGGATGCTTCTTCCTTCCCTGGAGCCCAGGACAGCAGAGGGGTGCCCCCAGGGCACCAAGCACCAGTGCCAGGGAGGCCCCAGTGGAGCAGGGAGACTGAGGCTCACCCAGGGGTCCATCACACCCTCAGGGGGCCAGGCCGCCACCGTGGAGCCAGGAGCCACGGGAGGCATCAGCTCTGCCCGGCCCAGGCTGGGCCCCTCGTGGGGCAGGGGTCACCCCATAATGTCTTCCATGGTCCCCTGCCGGGCAGGCCCCTCTCTCTCTACCCTCATGGATCTCAGGTGCCCTGTGTCTCCCTGTGGCCAGAGCTGGGTGTGGACGGGACATGGGGAGAGGGGCTGCGCCCTCCCCAGGACAGCCAGGCTCGTCTGCAGTCCCTTATCTCTGCACAGGGACAGTGCTGGACACTGCCCCCAGCCCCGCCCCGCAGGGTGACATCAAGGCCCCTGTGGCCTGAGCTGGCACAGCAGGTGCGGGGCTCCCGGTGGCAGGTCCCCTATCCGCTGCTGCCTCGCCCTGTCAGATAACACCCACAGTGAGATAGGCTCTGGGAACAGCCAGGACGGCGGGCAGGACGTCCCCAGGGGTGAGGCCAGAGGCGGGGAGCAGGGTCAGCGGCCCAGTGGAGGGGTGGGAAGGAAGAGGGTCGGAGGGGAGGACCTGCCGGTTCTGCGGGGCACAGGCCGCTGTGCCGGGCCTCAGGAACTTCCCCGGGGCCTCTGCATCCCTTTGTGCTCAGGAGCCCACCTGGTACCAGGCCCAGCATGGACTCCTGGCCTGGGATGGGGACAGACAGCACCCCTCTGACTCCCATCCTGGACCCATCCTGGGGTGCAGAGGTTGGGAGCCTCCTGGGAGAGGGGGTCCCTGGGATCCCAGAAAGCCCCTCTTCCCACAGGAAGGCGGCAGACACACCCAGCTGCCTGCCATCCTGTGAGTGATACTGCCCCAGGCTGCACTGGGAACTGGAGCTGCTCAGGCCCCGAAGGGCCATGCTTCTCCACGGCAGGGACCTGCAGAGACCCTGCAGGGACACATCCACAAAGGCCACTGGGCCCCATGCCTGTCTCCCCACCTGCAAATGAGTTGCCTGCCCAAGGCCCTCGCAGGACATGAGTCGGGGGAAACCTGTGCCACTCTGCCCCTGCCCTGGTAAGGGGCTCTCTGGGCTTGCCCACCCTGGGCAGCGCCTGTCTCAGGAGAAGGGGTGGGCAGGGCCTGCGGGGGGCCCTGGACAGGGTCCTGCTCCCACCTCCAGGGACCCTGAGCTCTGGGAGATGCGGTCATGTCTGTGTGGTCCTCAGGACGTGAGCAGAGTTCGGAGAGCGACAGGTGTCAGTTCCAGCCAGCCCCAGCCTCTCAGGCCCCTCCTCACTGCCTGGGCCAGGGCAGTGGGCGGGGACCTGACCTCCTCCACGCCCTGTCCCCAGCAGGGCCATCGGGTGACAGGGCCTTCCTTCCTCTGCTGCAGATGGTGAAGGAGCAGTCGTGTGCTGAGAAAAACAAGGGCGGGCCTTGGGGTGGGTTCGGGGGACACAGCTGGCCACACAGCAGCCGGGAGGGTCCCAAGGGGAATGCCTAGCACCAGGCCGGGCGGGGCCGTTCTTAAACTGTACCTCGAAGGGCTGCCCTGAGGGCTGTGCAGGTTGCAGACTGCTCACAGGCCTGGGAGCTGGCCACACAGCAGCCCTCCTTCCTGAGGTGCAGATGGTCCCCTCCCACCATGTACCAGTTCACCCCAGGGCACCTGCCTCCCCTGCCTTGTGCTGCAACTTTCAGCCCCAGCCCCATCCACGATATACCCCGTGGAGTCCCCGTCCTGGTAAGCTGGCAGCAGGGTGCCCGCTGGCCTGGTGCAGCCCTACCCTGCCTCTGGGCCATGCCCTTGGGGCTGTGGGCTCTGCCAGGTGGGGGCCTGGACAAGTACAGTGAGTCCCAGCAACCAGCGCGCCTGGCATGATGTCACATGGCAGCCAGGTAGGAGGAGAGGGCCGGGCCTCTGCCCCCTGACCCGGCCTGCTCGCAGTGAGGGCCCCACACTGGGCCTCCAAGGGGCCGTGCTCCCTGGGGTCCTGGGGGTCTACCTGCTGGGTGCTCTGGGGCAGCTGACTGACAGCTTCACACTGCAGAGGGGCTGCCCGGCAGGTGCCTCAGTCTCCCCATGCTGGCAGAAAGAAGAGTGCAGATTTGGGGAACCTGGGGACCCCCTTCTGAGCATGGGCCACACTGGCACACCCCACTGGGTCTCAGGCCACCCACTGCCCAAGCAGTGCCCATGGTGCTGCTTCTGCTTGGGCCCTTGGGGCCAGGACAGGGCGCTGCCCATGAATTCCTCCTTTCTCTGTTCTGTCTGGGCCCCACAGAGGACCTGGGGTCACCCACGAGCCTGGAGCCAGGTCTTGGTACCCCAGGTGGTCCCAGCTGGAGGGCAGGGCCTGGGACCCTCACCTCACACCTCCGGCCCCAGGGACCCAACAAGGACTTCTGCTGGCCACACAGCCACAGGCAGCCCTGCCTCTTGGCAGGAGAGGATTGGGTGCCAGCTGTGTGGTGGCAGCGCAGAGCCACATGGCACAGGCCTCAGCTTTGTTGCCTGGGGGTCTTCCCAGCTCCTGAGGCCCTGCGGGACCCACACCTGGGCTGGCCGGCTTCCTGGGCTTGGGGGCACCTGCAGATAGGCACACCTGGCCACCTGCCACTCCTCCCTCTGCAGCTCAGCATTTTCTCACGCTCGGGGCTGGCACCCGGGCCTGGGCCATGCTGGGACTTGTCCCAGCCCTGGGAAGGCAGGCGAGGCTCCCCCTGGGCCTAGGGCAGGGGCCTCGAGAGGCAAGCGCAGACATGGCGGGCAGCGGTGGGAGCAGGGAGGTTGCAACACTGAGCGGCCACGCAGGAGGCCCGGCTGCACATAGATCCCAGCCCCGTCACGGGGCAGGACAGGAGCTTCGTACCCCTGGGTCCCTTACCATCTCCTGCGCTGGCCTGGGATGGTGAAGCCCTGCGGACCAAGACTGAGAGTTCGGCATCCTCTCTGGACCCCCGGGCTCTGTCCTTGCTGCCTCAAGGACACAGCCAGGACACTCCAGGGCCCCTGATCTGCCCGGCCGGGGACCTAGGCCTGTGCCCCTCATTCTTGGGCCCTGCCCAGCACCATGCCTCAAGCTGAGAGGTGGCCATAGCCACTCCTGCAGGGGTGGACCTGCCCCTGCCACCGGTCATACTCCAACCCCGAGCAAACCCACGGCACTGAAGCCGCCAGTCACAGGGGCCACCAAGCCCCTGCACGTCCCCAGCCTGTCAGAGCTGTCACAGCATGGCGCAGGACAGGCTAGAGGGGCCGTGGGCAGATTCTGTTCAGCCCAGTTTCCCCACTCTGCTCTCATGGGGGAACTGGGGGCCAGGCAGGCACAGGCCCACAGGGCTCCGAAGGGCTCCTCCCTGCCATCCCTGAGATGTGGCCTGGGGTAGGGATGGGGCGCAGCCTCCTGCTGTCGGCAGCGGTGGCTGTGGGTGAGACTCAGGCCCCCCCAGAGGCAGCCCCTCGACACCCACCGCTCCCTGCTCCCGCCCAGGCAGGCGTGGGAACGTGGATGGTGGGAACGGCCTCTCCCTGAGGAAGCAGCTGCTGGGTGCCGGCCAAGAACGCGCCAATCCAAGGAGGAAGCGAGTTCAGCTGCTACAACCTGACCCACCACAGTAACAGGGGACGCCGGGCAGAGGCAGCAGCTCCCCAGCCTGGGCACTGCTAGATCCTGATCTTGGCCCCAGCTGAGCCCCATCCCCAACCGAGCCTGGATCCTGGTCTCCGTCTAAGTCCTGATCCTGCCACACACTGAGTCTCTACCCCGCCACCGCCTTCTGATTCCAGTCCTACAGGTTCACAACCCCCCGCCACACACTGAGCCCTGACACGGGCATGGACTAAATTCATCCAGCCACAACTAACAATCTCAACAAGAGCCTGGCTCCTGATTGAGGGCAGAGACTGATCCTGGCTCGGAATGAACTCCAACTTCAGCCTTGTCTACCCTGGCCCTTGGGTCCTCAGCCCCCAAGTGGAGACGATGGTGGGTTGCATTAGCAGAGGCCGAACAGCAGAATGTGGGAGGTGACAGCCCGTTCCATTGGTTCTGGTCACCTCCCTAGCATTGCGCCCACTTTCAAAAGGACTCAGGCCAGCTAGATAGGGCAGGAGGAGAACTAGCGAATCACAGGATGCTGGCTGGACGAGATCATCCCTCTCAAAGCTGCAGGCCCTGGCCTTGAAAGGTCTGGTGCGGGGATCGTGCTTAGGGCCTGCAGCTGTTTATCTGGGGCTGAGCCTCACTAATCTCTGCTTTATCGTACGCCTGTTTGCCCAGCAAGAGTTCAAACACAGGGCCAGGAGGTCAAGGGGGAGTGGGAGGGGATGGGACACTTGGCGGCTTCTCCTGGCCGTGTTATAAATAGCTCAGGGCTCTGAGGCTGGGGGTCCGCGGTGTCCCCCCCAGCCACCACCCAGCCCAATGCCAGGTGGTGAGCCTGCCTGTTGACACTGCCTGCTCCATGTCTGGCTCCCCGCTGCGGTCCTTCCTCCTAGGAAAGCCCCGAGATGTGGCCCTGCTCTGCCTGGCTGCCCTGCAGAATGTCCGGGGCCACACCTGGGCTGTGGGGAAACCCCAGGACCATGCGGCCTGGCCCCCAGCAGACAGCCCAGGACCCCAAGTCGGAGAGGGGCCCTGCGGCTGTGCACCTTCAGAGCCTCAGTTTCGCAGATGTGAGGTGGGGCAGCTCAGTGCCCACTTCACAGAGGCTGGGCGATGTGGGCAGGGCTCTCACAGGACTCCAGCCTCCTGGGCTAAGTGGGGGCTGGCAGGGGCCTCCCGGGCTCCCCAGCCGGGTGCCAGTGGCTGCCTTTCCTTTCTGGCTTTATTGGGGTTCAGTCACCCTCATTAGCCAGTTTATAGGGCCTCTGAGTAGCCCTGAAGCCCTCTGGGTCCAGCAGGCTGGCAGGGTCCCTGTTCTCCCTGGAGAAGGGCTCAGTGGTCCGTGTTCCACAGGGTCCCCATGCCCCCTGGACTTTGGGGGTACAGGCCCCAGAGACTGGGGAGGGATCTGGGGGTGTCCACAGGGGTGTGGCCAGGCAGCCAGACCATGGCTACCTTGGCTAGGTCTACCTGCCCCGCCCAAGGGTGCAGACCCAGCGGGGCATTCTGGGTGATATCGGTGTGGCCAGGCCAGGTGGGCTGTGGTGTTACACAGTGCCCTGTGTACTGTCTTTCTGAGCCCCTTCCTCCATAATTATGAAAATTCTGCTTTATGGTCATATTGGTGACAGGACAAGCACAGGGCCTGGCTCCCCGGGGCTGAGAGTGGAGGGTGCTGGGCAGGAGAAGCAGGGGTCGGCTGCAGGGGCCAAGCATCCTGCCTGTCGAGCAGAGCTCAGGAGGCACTGGAGGGCTGGGGTGGGGGCGCTGAGGCCCAGGCCAGTGCCCAGAGAGCAGGAAGCAGGAATGAGCCCAGGCCTCGGTTTCCCACCTGTATGGTAAAGTCTCAGCGGCTGCCAGAGTCCACAGAGGAGCTGTGGGCCTGAGAGCCGGCAGAGGACCTCCTGTACCCACCCCCCAGGGACCATGCAGGGACCCCAGCAGGCCCCCAGCCCACGCCTGGCTCACCCCAGGGACTCGAATCTCTGAGCTCAGCCCTGCACCCCACTACCCAGAGCAGTGATGGGGCACCCAGGCTTTCCGCCCACTGTGGCTTCACAGAACTGCCTGCCCCCTGGGATGGCACCGCATGGGGCCTGGAGCTGCAGCTCTGGCCCGGAACCTTGCCGGCCTGCGACCCGCTGTGCACCTGTTTCTCCAGCAGCACCAGGGCCTCTCCAGCCAGACCCTAGCCCTGGCGCTGGGGCCACTGAGGACGGGCAAGAACGGGCCAGGAGGGGACCTGGGCAGGGATAGATGGGGCTAGGTCCCAGGCGGACACAGGCTGGATGAGACCTTGGCTGTGGCCCAGCACTCTTCTCTGAGCAAACACAGCCCCTGCCGACCATATGCTGTGCTCTGATTTGTTTGCCCGGGTGGGCGGCTGGGGTCACCTGTTGTGCCCCACCCACCACCCTGGCACGACAGACAGGCCGGCCCATCCCGCACTGCCGCCCTGGCCTGGGCCCTCCCCACAACTGGGCTGGCCCGCCCCGCCTGGCCCCAGCCACCGCGTAGGGACCAGAGCTCTGTCCCAGAGGCAGAAGGGGCCAGTGGGCTCCCCGCCGCCTCTGCCTGCAGTGCCACCGGCCTGGCTCCCCCAGCTGGAAGTGCAGCCACGGGAGGGGGGGAATGGCCCTCCAGGTCAGGCCCTCCACACTGCCTTCCCCTGCTCAGCTGCTGAACCCCAGACTGAAGGGAGCCTGGGGGGAACCTGTGCTCAGGATGACCCCAGCAAAGCGCCCCGCTCTTGACCCGTCCGCCCCCTCCATGGATCCGCATGGCCCCCTAAGATTCCTTACCGATCCCCCATTGTCCCCTGCCTTCCTCTTTTCCCCACTTGCGTCTGGTTCCCGGGTGCCTGGCGCCCCCTGGTGGCCACGAGGACAAGGAGGGACCAGAGGGGTTGGGCCAGGGGCGGGTTCCGGAGAGGGTGGGGCCTGGAAGGCGGGGTTCCGCCCGGAGGGGCGGGTCACGGCAGGCCAGCGCACGCTCGTCCCACACTGACCCCTGGCGGCCTCCGGCGGCTCTGCGTCAGGCGGGTTCGCCTTTTCCTATAAACGCCTGGGCCTCTCGGGTCCAGGTGAGGTGGACGCTGGTGAGCGCCTGGCTCTAACCCAGCACCCTCGGCTCCTGGCCTGAAGATCCCTAGCACCCAGCCCACCCCATGCAGGAGGAAGCAAGAGCCAGGACCCTGTCCAGAGGGGGCTGGACCAGTCCGGATGGTGGGGACACAGGCCCGTCCCTCCTGGGGATCCAGGCGCACCAAGACCAACAAAACAGAAAAGTTGGGCCGGGAATTTAGCTCAGTGGTGCCGCCGCCTGCTTCTCAAGCGCAAGGACCCAAGTTCGATCCCCGGTACCAAAAAAAAAAAAAAAAAAAAAAAAGTTAATAGAAGTGAACAGACAGTAGAGAAAGATCAAACCAGAAGCTGATAGATTTCCAGTTAGGCTGAGCAAGAAAAAGAAAAAAGGAAAAAAAAAATTCCTATGTCAGTAAGAGAGAAGAGATATCATCATAGTCAGCACAGACTTCAGAAACAATGTCTCAGCCAAGCTCAGGAGACTGAGGCAGGAGGATTGTGAGTTTGAGGCCACCCTGGACTATGTGGAAAGGGCCGGCCTCCAAAAAAGAAAAGAAGGAAGGAGCATTATTAATTCAATAGCAGACTGTCCCCAAAACAAAACAAAGCATCCCTGAAAGTAAGATGAAGCGAAAGACTCCTTGAAAGACACATTGTCAGAACTGGCAGAGTACCCAGCCCACATAGCCTCCATCCACAGAGAAACTGTTTGCCTTCAGAGACACACCATGAGGACAGCCCTGGCCCTGGGGGCCTTGCTGGCGGATGCCAGCAGGTGTTTAGGGTAGAGCCCTTTCCTGTCACACACAACCTTCCAGAAAGTGAGGTCATGGGGCCACTGTGACCCGAGACCAGAGCCAGATGGGACAGCACAGGAAGACGGACAGCCCGTGGTGTGGATCGGGTGCTGGAGCCCTGGTCACCAGGGGAGCACAGGGGGAGGTCACACAGTTCACTGGCGTGGCCTCCAGGGTACCGTAGGTCCCCAGCTGGGGAAGTGAGTGGTTCTCAGCACCTCCTGGCCCTGTCACAGTGGGGCCATGGTCACCCCTGGTGTCTCCAGAACCCTGACCTGAGCCATCTCCTCTAAGTTAACTGCCCCAGTGTTTTACTGTAGTTACAGAAAGCTAATATGGTCCCTGAGAAACACAGGCACAGAAGTCTTTAACAAGGTGTTAGGGAATCTAGTTGATTAATACTTACAAAGAATAATACACATGTCCTGGGGCCTGGGGTTGTCCCAAGAATGCAAGGTTGGTCCACTGTTCTAAGGTCAGGGAATGGAGTATTACTATGCTGTAAAGACGCATAACCTTGGACCAGGGATGTAGCTCAGTGGCGCTGGGCCTGCCTGGCAAGCTAAAGGTTCTGAGTTCCATCTCTGGTACAAAGAAAAAAAAAAAAGACGAAGAAGGAGGAGGAGAAGGAGAAGGAGAACCTTGAGTCATTTGTAGGAAAATGAGACCACAAGGTTAAGCGAAATAAATCAGACATGAGTTTCAATATCACATGGTCTCTCTTATAGGAAAAACCCAAAGTATAAATAAAGAGTAAAATAAAAGCTAGATAATAGGAAGTAAGGAGATAGATATTTCTCAAGTTGTAAGGCGACTGAGAAGTGGAAGGAGGGGAAGGAAGGGGCTGAGGAAAGAATTAAGGTGCACTTGTGTACGTGCGCTCCGACTTGGGGATGGTTACAGTCGCTCAGTGTCCCTCCCCAGCACTGCGCAGAAGGTCTGGCCAATGCAGGGCTGCAGGACAAGGAGAGAGAGGACAGAGCTTCACTGTGGGTAGAACGTCCTTTTAAACTACAGCTGGGCATGGTGGCGTACAGCTATCATCCTAGCACTCTGGAGGCTGAGGCAGGAGGATGGATCGCAGTGAGTTTAAGACCACCCTGAGCTACGTAGTGAGACTCTGACTCAAAATAAATTAAATATACACACACTACAATACCAGCTGCTAGAGCTAAGTTAACTTAGTGAGGCTAAGGGGCAAAGGGTCTATTTATAAAAATCAGTGACCTTTCTCTAGGTCAGTAAAATGGAAATGGAAAACAGTTGCAATGGTGTCAAAGACATCAAGTGTCCGGGAATCAAACTACGGAAATAACACGCAGACTCTCAAACTGAAAGCTAGAAAAGCTGGCTCTGAGAATCCGAGGAAGGCCTGAATCACACGACAGACTGGCTGTGGCTGTTTGTAGACCGGAAGGCTCCATGCTCCCGAGGGCCTTGCCTTGATTCCCTGGGGTTCCCACCACAATTCCGCCAGGCTTTGAGAATCTTCCACAGGAGGATTCTGACCGGAGAAGGCCCAGAGTGGCCAGAACACTTGGGGAAACGTAGACGAACCTGGCCACAGAGCTGTGTAGCCGAGAGCTCAGGTGGGGGCAGGAGGACGAACAGGGAAACCGTGGGATGCAGGGGCAGGCAGGTGGACAGTGATGGCCACGGGGGCCAGACTGAGCCTCCGTCTCCTCTGGGCACCAAGATGAAGTCAGGGAATGAGATGAAATCAGGAGCTCAGCATCCACCCCAGTCATGCAGGAAGCAAGAGGGGACCCCGCTGAGGTAGTCCTCAGGCCCCAGAGCACAAGTGGAACGGAGAAGACGCCAGTAGGTGGCTCTCCAGCCGAGTCGAGGGTTTCCGCTCCTGGCGGGCCCTGCTGAGAAAGCCAGGAGCAGCCTGGGCCCTGGGTTAATCATCTCCGGAACGTGAGGAGCACCGATGGCTTAGTAGCAAGCACAGAAAGCATGAATTGTAAAATTACAGCCCCACACGAAAGGTCACCAAACACAGGGAAGATCCAAGATGATGTCACAGCCAAGGGGGCCTAAGGGGTCGTGAACTGTCATGTGTGTCCACTGGCAGGGGAGAGGACGTTGGGTAAAAACCAAGGAAATCTGAACAGAGAATGAATTTGACCTAGGCTTATGCCTGTGTCTTAGAGAATTATTATTATTATCACCATTATCATTATGATTATTATTATTGGTACGGGGCATGGAATCTGCTAGCTGCTACCACTGAACTTCATCCCGACCCTTTTCACATTTTTTAAATTTTGAGACAGGATCCATCTAAGGTGCTGAGGTGCCCAGGCTGGGTTCAACCTTGCAATCCTCCTGCTTCAGCCTCCTCTGTAGCTGGGATGATAGGCGTGCGCCCCCCTGCCCAGCAGCTTTTATTTTTAACTGTGGCATGTGGCAAAACACAAGTGAAAGCTCACCATCCGAAGTGCATCTCAGAGCATTCACTGTTGTGACAGCCGACAGCCCCACCCAGAAACTGTCCCCAGGAAACCCCAGCTCTGTGCCCTGCCTGATACCCACCTTCTGCCAGCCCCAGGTCAGGCAGCTTTGGGACCTCTCTTGGTGGGAGCACAGGGACCCTGGTCCCGGGCACAGCTGCCTGGCTCGAAGCCTCTGTGGGGACTCTGCCTTGTGGGAGGCAAGGCCTCTGTCCTCCATCCAGAGTGCTGTTGGGCACATGGTCTCGTGGAATGGTCTGATCTTTTCCAGTCTGCTTTGCAGGTTTGCTGTTGTCCGTAGCCAGGCCCAGCCAGGCCCTCCCCCTGTGCAGAGCATAGAGCGAGCGCAGCTCCCCTGCCCTCTCTGGTGTCCCCACCTTGCCTGGGCCTGGTGGCGTCCAGCAGGCCACTACTCCTTGGATCCCTCTCCCTGCAGCCTCCCCTCTGAGTCAGAATCTGCATATATCTCAACCAGGTGACACAGAGTTTCACTTCGTCTTAGCCAAAAGGCTAAGAAGCGATGTGACACAGAATTTCAAAACAGCAGTTTGTCCCTGAGCAGGGGGAGCCTTCAGGCCTGGGTGGAGATGGCAGTGTGGTAGACAGCGGGCTGCACCCATCATGCCAAGACCCTGCAACCCCTCGGCGGCGTGTGCAGGGACGCAGGCAGGGGTGTGCACGGCCCTGCTCACGGCAGCAGCATTCACACCAACCCCAAGGGTCACGCGGCCGGGAGTCCATCACAAGGGAACTCCGACCCTGGCCGCCCCACAGTGTGCAGCGGGCTGAACCGGTCAAGAAGGACCAGGACCTCATGGTTCTGATCACAAGTGGGGTAGACCATGTTCTGTGTCAGCTGAGCCGGGCCAGGGTGTGTGGGTTCCGCTCTGGGGGTCCCTCTCGGCACATCTGTTTCTGTGCTTTGGGGTGAGGTGAATGTGCAGGGCTGGCAGCCCTCCCCTCGGGTGGCCCTGTCTAAGGACTACAGAGCACCTGCCTATCTGCCTGTGCACCCCGGGGGCCGCATTCCCAGCACTGCAGGGACTTTTTAAGAAGCCATCCAGCAGTGATGGATTGATCAAGGGTACCAGGTGCTCCTCCCTCCAGCCTGCAGTAAAGCGCCCTCTCTCCTCTCTACAGGCGGCCTCTAAGAGAACCCTGTGGAGTCCCCAGGGCCATCGGAGTTGAGGGCGGGTGCCAGAGCCCAGGAGGGATGGAGGGTCAGTGTGTGTTCTTCGGGGAGAAACATGTTCGTGGGTTGGAGGCCATGACAACTCCCCTGTGCAAATCACACACACAACAGTGCTTAGGATGGGACATCTGTATCCTTATGAGGTCCCACAGGTGGCTGAGGAAGAAGCCTGCCCTGCCATGGCTCTGCCCGAGGCCCGGTGCCCAGGGCCACCATATGACAACTCCCCAAGACATCACCCAGTCCTCACAGGGCCCACGTGGGGGGGGCGCCGAGGCCCAGGTCCCCGCAGCTGCCCCACACCCAGGAGTGGAAAAGAGCTGGGGGAGGAAGCTCAAGTCCCGAGTGGGGGAAAGCCACCCCAGGGACGTCTTCTGGAACAGCAGCACAGCCCATGCAGTTAGCTTCGGCCACTAGCAGCACCCCTTCCGCCGCCCCCATTCGAACAGTCAGCGACCACGGGAGCCCTGCAGTGTCCACCGCTTCCTACAGGGGGCGCCCTCGCTCCCAGAGGCTCCTGCCCCTCCTGCCTTCCAAACACCGCCAGCTGCACCATTGTTGCATCTGGGAGGCCAGCACCGCTGCTCGGTTGTCACGGTACCCACAGGGATCATACTCCATCCCGTAATAAATTCGAGGGATAGAGTTTAACGAAAGGAAGACGCTTTATTCGTAAAGGCAAAGGAGGGAGCAAGAAGGTGGACAGCTCCGTGATAAGAGAGAATCGGGGTGGGGTCCCAGAAAGACGGAGGACCGGGGGCCCTCTGTTCTCAGCGGTTTTTATGTGGGGGTGACTCTGTCCCCTCCACCCGGAACCTGCCGTGCAGGGCTGGTTTCCGAGCTCCTCTGTCTAAGTCGTTTCTTCTGGCGGCTTCCTCCTGCCTGTTTCCTCGACCCTGAGCTGCCTTCTCTTTGGGAAGAGCGGCTGGTTGGCAGGGGGTGCCTCATTCAGGGTAGCTGACAGGTAACAGGGGGCGTGTGGAGGACATCTGTGCACTCTACGATGTCCCTCTAGTGAGCAGCAGTGACTGGAGTGAAAACACAGACCCACTGGGTCACAGTGCCCACAGACAGCAGCGTCTGACCCCAGGGCCAGGGCACCGCCAGGTTCCAAGTCAGCCTTGTGTCCAGGGTGCGCAGATGAGCGGGAGGTGGTCAAGGGCAGCCAGGTTTTGTCCAGGGCCCACGCACCACCTGCCGTGGACGTGACACAGGGTGTACGCACTCTGTGGGAAACCGAGGCACACCTGGGACCAACGATGACGACACTGGGCCCTGCTGGCCTCCCTTGGGTGCTACACTCTCTGCCCTGAGTCACAGCCAGGGCCATGGAAGGCCATCAGGTGACAGGGTTGGGGCTCCATGGGACCCGGAGCCTGGGCCACGGCTGTCACAGCTCACAACAGTGGGCTGTTGTCCCCCCACACAAGGGGGAGCCAAGCCCTGGGGAGTTACAAGCCTCTGGCGCTCCTCCGCACCCCTTTTCTCTCTCAGGGAGAAACGGGGAACCCGAGGGGGCCAGCACCTTCCTGCAGCAGGTGTCACAGGTGCTGGTGACCCCTCACCCAGGCTCGGTGTCCTGGATGGCCATTGCCCCACCGTGACCATCTGAGGTCAGCACCATCCCCAGGCCCATCTGCTCGTGGGCTCCCGAAGGTTGCAGTGGAGGGTGACTTGTGATTTACCCCTGGATGCCGGGCACTGTTTCCCCTGCTCAGCTCTGGCTCAGCTTCACCGAAGCCCCTGGAGAAAAGGTCCCAGGAGGGGAAGAGCAAGGCTGCTGCCCAGGGTCCCCACCACTACCCAGTTTCTCTTGGGGAGGAGGGAGCCCAGCCCCTGCTGCTGTAGCTTTCCCTGCCCTACGTGGCCTCACGCCCATCCAAGGACAACCAGGGCTTGGTGACATCAGCGTCAACAGGGGCCCTCACAGGGCAGGCCGGGTGCCAGCACTCAGGATTCCACGGCACAGGCAGCCACTCCTGGGGACCCAGTGTGTCCTCTGCTCCGCCGGCTGGGGCAGGGGCTGACCTAAGTGGGCCAGGCTGCACCAGGCTCAGACTCCCCCTGTGACACATGGGGACAATATGGGCACAGTGCACGGGGCCGCCGGTCCCTCCTCCTGGCCCCAGGCGGGTGGGGGCCGGGCAGGAAGGGTGGAGGGAGAGACTTCCGCCAGGGCATGGGGTGGGGGGAGGGGGAGGGCGGCAGTGCAGGTGCTGATAAGGCACACATGGCGGCCACACATCCGCCTTTTGTCCTAGCCCTGGCCGGCCTTTCCTGCACAGGGCCTGCTGGCCAGGGTCAGTGGCCCACCCACCCTGCTCCCCTCTGCCTCTCCCTGGCCCTGGGGTCCAGGCTTGGGGGGCATTCAAGGATGAGGTACAGCACCTGCTGGGGTTCAAGGGCGGCAGATCTGAGGCCAGGGACCTTGACAGAGTGCACCCGGGAGCTGCCGGGATCACCCAGGCCAGAGCCCTGCATCCTATGACAAACCCAACACCAGGCCAAGAGGGCTGCCAGCCTCGCCCCGTTGTCTCCAGTGACCATGTGATAGGCACAAATGACCACGGTGACCAAGCAGTGATTACACAGTGGCCATACACTGACCATGTAGTGACCGCACAGTGCCCGCACCGTGGGACATGATTCTGTAGTGACCCCAGGGTGACAGGTGGTGGACCACTGGTGTGACCACGCCATGACCACATGTGCCACACAGCAGCCACCCTGAGCTGGCTCGAGGAGATCCCATCCTAGGGACCTCTCTCCCAGCCTGGACCCCAGGCACCACCCTGGGCTGCAGGGCTGGGCAGGAGCCCAGGACGAGGGGGCCACATGATACCCTGTCTCTCTCCAGAGGCCCTGGGTAGAAGACTCGGACCCTGCCCTGGCTCCCTTGGAGTTGTGCCCCATCCCAGGAACCCCAAAATGGTTTCCACGTCTTTCATGGCTGGAGAGAGCCTCAGAGTCCGTCAGCAGGGCTCGGTGGACAGACTGACCTGGCCAGGGCAGGGCCACGTCCACTGGTGGCCCCCCCTTCCTATCTCCCGCACAGTCTTACTTCCCCTGGGTTTATTGAGACATGGTTCATGTACCAGTGATCCGTCTGAGGGCTGTGATTCAGAGGGTTCTGGGTTATTACGTTATTCATTCTTTTAAGTTGCAGTCAAATACATGTAACATAAATGCTGTTTTAACTGCTTTTTTCAGATTGATTGTGTGTGTGATTCTGGGAAATGAACCCAGGACCTTTGCACTGAACTACATCTCTGGCCCTTATTAAAATTTTTTATTTTATTTTGAGACTGGATCTTCCTACATTGCTACATTGCCTGGCCTGGGTTTGAAATTTTGATCCTCCTGCCTCAGCCTCCTAGAGAGCTGTGAAGACATAGCTAAGCAAATGATCTGCCATCGCCCACATGTAGGAGCCCAAGGCTAGGCTAAGCTGCACCCTGGCCCTGTAGCTCCTCCCGGGGCCGCGTGTCACGGACCCACCCTACATGGGCTCCATCCAGGTTCAAGTGCGTGACCCAGCCCCAGGCCAGTTCCAAGTCATGGAGGGTCATGGCACCCTCGTTTCAGAATGACTTTCTCTACAGGCTGACCAGACACCAGGGGCCCTGAGCAACGAGCGCCTGTCCACACAGGGACATCTGCCCAGCACGTCCCCCACTCTGGAAGGGAGCGAAGGGCCTGGGTGCTGCGGTCTGAGTCCACCGCCTGCGGCAGCACCTGCCTGCGAGCTCTGGGCCACTTCCGGAGAAGCTTGGAAGGGGCAGAGGCAGCCCTGTCCCGGAAGTCTTCTTTTCTATGCCTTTAATTCATGGATAAAAATGGCGTGTGTCTGTTTGAGGTGTGGACTCAGCGGGTGACATCTGTCAGAACGTACAAGTCACTGTCGGGGGCAAGCACAGTGCTTGTCCTTTTCTTTTTTTTTTTTTT
>NW_022900948.1:48775127-48785523 GCF_012274545.1 Fukomys damarensis
CCTTTTTTTTTTTTTTTTTTTTGGTACCAGGGATTGAACGCGGGTCCTTGTGCTTGCGAGGCAGGTGGCAGAACCACCGAGCTACATCCCCGGCCCTGGTGCTTGTTCTTGACTGCAGTCAGCCTGTTGCACATTGGCCTCCTGACCTGGTTTCTCCCATTCATCTGAACTCTGGTGGCCTCTGACTGATGCTGCCTGCCCCGCACACCCTCCGGCTGTGTCCACAACCTTCACTCCGCCTCCCTGAATTCCTGCTCCGCCCACATTGTCAGAACCCCAGGACTTCATTTCCACCTAGCTATGCTCCTAGGGAGCACCCCGCTGAGGGCAGAGCTTCCCTTGCAGGCGGATCCTGGACCACAGGCTGATGATGCTTCGGCGGGTGAGGGGGCTCCACCACTTTTTCACACTGGCAGTGAGGCCCGGCCTGGGCCTGCTTTCTGTCTCTGGGTGTGCCACGTGCACGCCACCGTCCGGAACCGGCCTCCTGTGCTGGCCCCTCCCACTGCCAGGTGTGTTAGAGTCCTCCACACAGTGGTGCTGAGTGTGAAGCTTGCCTGTCATTGTTCTCACCTGTGTGTTCTGTGGGGGCCTCATGGGCGGGTCTCAAGGCGTGGACACTGGATGCCCCTGTGGCTGAACAGCGCCCCGGCCACGTGCACACTGCCTAGTCGTCTTCCGCCATGCTTCTTGGGCTCTGGTGATGGAGGTGCCGGGGTACACTGTGGCCCCTGCAGTCTGCACCTTCAGTCCCTTTGCAGGGAAATACAGTCATTAACCCTGAGATGTCTGAGAAGCGTGGGCTGTGATACACTGTTGCCTCCACCCTGTGAGCCCCGGGACAAGAAGGTCGGGCACATTCCACCGCCCATCGCCCCGGCATCCTGCTGGGCCAGGGCTGCTGCGTGCTTCAGGGACGGATGCGGAGGCCACCTGGGGACCCGGTAGGGTGTGGGGCATCTCTGGGGGCGTGGAACCGTCCTAGGGTCCATCATGGTGGGGACGCAGCTCTGCGCCCTGTGAAGGGGACGTGTCCGCTTACATGCAAACCCTGAGCCCCGTGGACCTGGGTGACAGTGGCGTGTCCGTGTGGGCTGTCGGTCATGACAGTGGACCCCGTGGTGGAGGGACAGGGGTGGGGGTGCCGTGGTGGGGTATGAGACCTCCCTCTCTGTGTTCCGAACCTAAAGCTGCTCTAAAAAATAGTGTCGTCTTTCTTTAAAGTGTTTTCATTGCAATGTCACCCTGGTGAGGCTGACCTCAGGGACGGGGCTCCCTGTCCCTGCCCAGAGGCCTGGCCTGGGGGACGTGGCTGAGACTCACTCAGCTCGGTCCTGCCCTATCATCCCAATGGCTCCCCAGAAAAGATCACGGGAACCATGAGCAAAAAAAATGGATTCTTATTTTGGAATCATAAAACAAAATAGAAACAAATAAATGATTCCTGGCCCTGGAATAGCCTTCCTGTCCCTCCCAGCCATGCCAGGAGGAGGCCAATGGCCTCTCCCTGCCACAACAGCAGTGCCCTAGACCCTGACTGCCACTCCTGTCCCCTAGAGAGGCAGGAGAGTGTGTCCTCGGCTCCGTGGCCCAGGCACAGCAGACTGGGTGAGCTGGGCCCGCCGCCCTGCCCATGTCCCCTCCTGCAGCTGGCAAGGCCGAGGCTGGCTGTCCTCTCTTGGGAAGCCGCAGCAGGAGGCCCTGAGGGGAAGTGGGTCTTTTAAAAATAGCCCCTGCCCAGCTGGTGTGGAGCTGCTTGGCTGGGGGTCGGGCCTCAAATCTTGTCAATGTCACTGCCACTCCCGAGCCCCCACTCTGCCTTTGACTCAGTGGTGGCAGATGTGGGACCCTGTGATCCGGGACCCTAGGCTGACTGGGCTTCCTGAGCACCCTGCACCCAGGTCCCCATGGGCAGTGTCCACAGGCCAGCCCCTAAGACACACCCCTGCTGTCCCCAGGGCCACACGTGCCTGCTGGCCACAGCCGGATTCGGGGCTTCCGGCCTTTGTCCAGAGCAGGCCTGGGTCGGGAAGCCGTTGTCTCCAGCAAGGCTGAGTGTGGGGGAGGGAGGCTGAGGACGGGGTCCAGTGGGGGCCTCCTGTGACACGGACTCCCCACAGGGTGATCGCCCCAGGTGCACGGTGACCACCAGGGCCTGGGAAGGGCCCTGCACCTCACCCTGCCTGGGAAAGGCCTCGACCACCTTCCTGGGCCACGCAGGTGGGCAAGGACGGAGCTGGACACGGGGTGCTGGAGGGAGCAGAGGACACAGGGCACCCGGCACTTGAACCTCAAACCAGGAACGGGAAGTGGGACAGCTTGGGACCAGCACTGGCCCTGCGGGACTCAGAGTGGCCCGGACTTCTGTCTGGATTTGTTGTGTGCTGCCCTGGCTGCGGTCTCCTCCTGGCACTGTGGGGCATGATGGCCTCTAAGTGCCTGAGGCTGCAAGAGGCCTGGGAACCCCCTCCCCAGACAGCAAGAAGGTAGAGGCAGAGAAAACGGGGCTCATGAGACCACCTGAGAGCCCTGGACCCCAGAGCTGGTGTGTCCCCAGTGCCCCATCTGGACTGTGAGTGGAGCCTCCCCTCTGTTCCTGACCCCTTGTCCTCTAGATGGGGCCAAGCAGGGAACCAACTGCAGATGGTTCTGGGCACTGAGGCAGAACATCGAGACATTCCAGCGGGCAGCCGGGGACACCCCAGGTCGCCTCCTGGGGCTCCCAGCCAGCCGGCAGCCTGGGACAGGCCCCGCTGAAACCCAGCCCCCCCCCCACATCTGTGGAGGGCCGGGTCGGCACAGCACTGTGTTCAGTACCCAGCTCCTGGGCCTGCTGGGGTTCTGAGGAGGGAGGGAGCCCCCACCACCTCCTGCCCGCCTGCTTCACTGACCTCAGCTCTGAAGTGTCCTCGCTGTACCCACTTCCCTTCCAGACAGGACCACCCAGCTCTGGAGTGGGTGCTGCCCAGCTGCCTGGAGCCAGCTCCTCCTCTGCCCTAGCACAGGCTTCGTGGGCACCTGGCAGCAGCTCCCACATGCTCCCCCTCCCCCCTCCAGCACGAGGTGTCCAGCAAGATGGGGCCAGCTCTGCCCAGTCCTCCCCAGGCCCTCAGCTTCCCCAGGGCCAGTCAGAGGCTGTGTGATGAAAAACAATGGCTTAGGAAGAATGGTAGGGCAGCAGATGGCCACAGATGGGCACAGGACCCCACCCCGCCTGGCCAGGACCCTGTCACACCTCGGAGACGGGACGCTCGTGTCCCCACGGACCTCGCACATGCGGGTTACCTCCGCATGCTCACCACGGCCAAGGAGAAAGCCCCCCAGAGGGCCATCTCGAAGAGTGGAGAAGCCGTGCTCTATCGTGCCGTGGACCAGTGTGCGGACACTAACAAGGAACAAACCCCGATCGAGGCTACAGTCAAGGGCCCTCGAGCACAAAACTGGCAAACAAAGAAGAGGCAAAAGACTGCCTCTTGTGTGAGACTCCTGGACCTGGCTAATCCAGAGAGAGACAACAGAGGACGGTCACGATCACATGGGCTGGAGGGTTCTAGCTTTGACTGCAATGACGGTCACAGCGCTGCTGTCTCCTGACCCACTGGATTGTGCACGGTCACGGGCGGATTGTGTGCCCACCGGCCATGTCTCAGTAAAGCTACCCCAGGAAACGAGGGCCTGTCCCTGGCCTTGGGTCCTCTGTCCCACCCAGTCAGCAACTCGGGAAGGTCTGAGATGGGCCAGGCCACACAGCTCCATGCACACAGGACCCAGCTCCTCGGTCTCCCGGCTAGGGGCAGCCTCCCCTCCCCTACCAGCTAGGGCCAGTGTCCCTGGGGCAGCCCGGGACAGCGGCTCAGGCAGCGGCAGAGCACTTGCTCTGGCCTCCCTGGCCCGGGGCCTGCACTGTTTACTCTCTGCACAGCCGTGGAGGGGCTGAACACCATAGACTCTGCAGCCACTAACCTGGGCCCTAACAAGAGGGTGGTGGAGCACTGTCCCCAACACCCCAACACCCCCAGTGCCCCAACCAGCCTCAGTTTACCCTTTGGGGAAAGGAGGGCACAAGTAGATGGTCCCAGGACCCCCAGGAGATGGTCCCACCCCAGGAGCTGGGCTGTCCTGCCCTGCCCCACCAGGAAGAGGGCTCAGACTGCAATTCCTGCCCCCACCCACAGCAGCCCACAGCAGGGTGGCCGGGCTTCCTGCAGACCCGGGCCCTGACGTAGTCCCTTCCCCTCTGCAGGGCCCCCATTGTTCTCCACAGCCCCTCCATCTGCCCCTACACACGCACTTCCTGCTTCCTGCCTGAGAGGAAATAGAGATTTCTGGCTCTGCCAGGGAGATGCCTGTTTTTCCCTTCCTCTCTTTACATGTTTGAAGGATATTTAAAAAAAAATAAGAACGGGCAGCCGTGGAGCTGGGGTGCAAGGACCAGGGCACCCACGGGCTCTGGACCTGGGACTGTCATGGCCCCTTTGTCAAGTAAAAGCCATGCTCTCCTTTTCCAACCCCTGCCCCAGGCCTCCCAGGATCCTCCATGCCCTAAGCTGATCTGTGGGGAAACTGAGGCAGAGAAGCCTTCAGAGCACGGAAGTCCCTGGCCTACTGAATCCCAGGATGGCCCTGCAGGGTTGCCGGCTTGCAGAGTAAGGAGGACCTCAGCTCTCCCAAAGCCCCCACCTCTGCTGACCTCAGGGATCAGTGTGGTCCCCAGGAAGAGGGCACTTGTGCCCCTGCTGTGGGCAGGAGGGGACGCTGAGGCTCTAGGTCCAGTCAGCCCTGCCACAGACAGGCTGTGCCTTGGGCAGTCGGCCCGTGGGGCTTGGCTCCCTCCCCTGTACCCTTCGCAGGGCAGGCAGACAGCCCCTGAGACACCCAGGCCAGCACAGTGCCTGCAGGCCTGGTCAGTCTCTTCCCTGGCTGCAGGGCAATGGCTGGCATGGCCCCAAGTGGGGAAGGCTGCTGACCCAGCACCCACCTCCATCAACCTGCCCATACTCCAGCTCTCAGGGACTTCCTTTTCCGCCCTGAGACAAAGTGTTTTTTCCCCTCCTTGCTAACGGCAGCCCATCCAGGGGGGTGACCAGGGCTTCTGTCCAGGGCACCAGGCATAGGGAGTCCCAGGTTCAGTGATCCCCCTTCCTCAGCCCCCACAAGAAGCTTGGCCAGCTGGGAGGAGCCTGGGTCCCAGAAGAGGCCAAGACAGGGACCCACCCCGGGGCCTGAGGGTGGCAGTGTCATGTGGGCCTTGGGCTCTGTCCAGGGCTCACCTGGCTTGGCACCCGGTGGGGTAGGCACTAGTGCCCACATCTCTCCCGATCTGGGGGTCCCAACTCATGACTCCCTCAGACCCTGAGGTACACCTGCCTCAGTTTACAGACTATGCCCAACCCCTGGTTATCTCCCCTAGTGGGTCCTTCCCGAGGGAGGGACTCACATGGGTTCTGTGACAGAAGCGGCACAGTGACAGTCAGGGTGCGGGTCCCATGAGTCCCAAGATGGTGCTCACTTCATGGGTGCCCAGGGTGATACCTCCAGCTGCCATCTCCCTGCAGGGCGGGTTGGCCCAGCCAACAGGTGATGGCCCTGCCAGGCCCTTGCCCCAGCCTGGCAGGCCGCTCAGAGGTGCCCAAGCCAGTGGGGCTCCCAGCGTGGGGCGCTCCGTTCCAGGCATGCTGAGGCCTGGCCAGAGGTCACTGTCTGCTGTCCCTGTGGGGTGCTCTGTGAGGCCTGAGTGTGGCGAGCTGGGGTGCGGTGAGGCCGAGGAAGGGCGGCACTGTCCCCCAGGGGGAAACAGGCAGCTGGTGCAGCCCCAGGGGGACTTGCTGGAGGCTTGCCAAGGCTATGTGATGGGGCTACCTCCCGGGCCTTGGCCTGAGTGTTGAGGGGACAGCAGCAGAGGGAGGCCATGGCTGTGAGGAGGGGAGGCCGGGGCCTCAAGGAGCAGTGCCACAGGGTCCCAAGCGTCCTTGGTGCTCAGCACCCCTGGTCTCCACGCCCAGGGCCTCCACTCCATGCTGCTGGCCCTAGAGAGGTGGCTTCACCGTCCCGTGGGCAACTCAGCGGGCACCACATGGGCACTGTGTGCCTGGGGCTTCCAAACACGGGCCGAGTCAGGAACAGGGCTGCAGGGAGAGGCGGCTGGAGTTCCCTGCAGGTTCTTTTCTCCCCATCCGAACCCCTCACTGCCTTGGGCATGGGCCCAGTCCAAGGTGGGTGCCCTACCAGCCTCGCCCCTCTGGCCTCCCAGGGAACCCGCCTGGGCTAGGCACGGCCCGCTGCAGGGAGGGGGCCACTTCGCTGAAGCAGGCGGGTGGTGGCTGCAGAGCCATCCTGTCCCTGAGGCTGGCGCAGCCAAGGGACAAACAGGAAGCCCCTTCTCTCCGCTGCTCTGTGCTGCATCTTTCCTTCCTGCAGCCCGGCTCTCCTGCCCCAGCCTGTGGCTCCCGGCCCCCACCGCCTGCCTGGTCTACCCGCTCCAGGGGCCTGGAAGCCAGAAGCTCAGCAGTGAGTAGTCTGAGGAGGGTCCCCGAAGGCCCTGAGGGTCAGGCTGACCCGCCGCTCCTCCAGCCCGGCTTGTGCGTGGAGGGTAAGGCCACTTTGTCCGGTCACCATCAGCCGCGCAACATGAACAGGTAGGCTGGAAGCGGCATAGCCCACTGTGGGGGTGAACGGGGAAACTGAGGCCCCATGAGGGGATGGACCTGCAGCTTTCGGACCACAGCTGGCTCTACCTCGGGCGCTGAGGGTCTGACTCAGGGCTCCCAGGACTCTACAAGGACTAGGCCGATGGGGTCCCCATTGGGGTGCTGGGAGGGCAGGGGAGTGTGGGTGCCCTGCCTCAGTGAGGACTGCAGGCCTGGACAAGAGGCACTGACTCCTTCCAGAGCATCCAGCAGCCCTGAGCCGGTGCCTTGGAGGGTGAGGAGGTACCCTGCAGGGAGGGCACCTCCGGGGTGAGGAACCCTGGGCCCTACCCACGCAGACTCCCCACAGCCCCAGCCTCTCCTGCCCCTGCTACACCCAGCCTACCCCTACCTCTGCCAATGGTGGGACTTGGGCAGCAGCAGAGGGCAAGCCTGGCACTCTGGTTTTGAGCCAAGGGCTGCAGATAAGGCGCCCCTCATACACAAGAAGCCCCCGGCTTGAGCTGGAGAAAGGGCGAGCTCCCGCCCATTAGTCCCGGCCGGTCACTCCCACTGCCCCATCATCCGGGCAGGACTACTAAGACCAGGGGCACAGAAGCAGCTGGGGTTCCCTGAGAAGAAGGGCAGCAGCTCTGCAGTCCCTCACGGCTTCCCACTCTGGGCCTCAGTTTCCCTTTCTGCACACAAAAGGGTTAAGATGTAGCCGTCCCCAATACTGGATGCTTCCTCCATCTGGGCCGGGCTGAAACTCAAGTGTGGGGGCCGAGATGGACAGGCCTGACCAGGAGAGGGGCGAGGACACCCCCAGGGCAGAGGCACTAACGCAGGATCCTCTCCTGGGTGTTGGGCCTTGGGTGGGAGCCGAAGGCTGAGTGAGGCAGAGAGGCTACATGTGGGGGCTCCACCTGCCGCCTCTGCTCCAACCCCTCCAGCTCAGACCTCAGCACCTAAGAGCCAGGAGCCCTCTCCCCGCAACCCTACAGGTGGCACCTCTCATCTGTGGAACAGATGGGGAAACTGAGTCCGGGAAGAGGTGAGCACCCTCAGAAGTGGCAGGGGCTGGCCCAGGCCTGGCCCCTTCTGGCTGAAGCCCCTGTCCCCGACCGCAACGGATACGTGCAGTAGCCCCTTATCCTGGCCAGGGGACAGGCAGGGAATGTGCCAAGACATTCTGGATGCTCTCTTGGCCCAAGTTTTCCGGTGTGGCAGAGCGGGGCAACATAAATGAGAGTATTCCTGTTGGACAGGCCGGGGCTGATCCGAAGCTGTACCCTAAGAACAGCCAGGCATAGCTGGGTGTGGTGGCACACACCTATAATCCCAGCATTTGGGAGGCTGAGGCAGGAGGCTTGACAAGTTTCAGGCTTGGCATTGCAGGTATATCCTTGGCACATGCCCTCCCTGCACCCCGTGCAGCATCTGAGCCCCAGACATGGAGGCAGGGCCCCAGGGAACTTGAGGTGCCTGTGTTCCCATCCCCCAAGTCTGCTGGGAGCTCAGGGTGGGGAGAGGCTGAGCATCCCCTGGAAAGCACAGCTGCAGGTCTGCAGGGTTGGGGTATTCACAGCCCACACCCCAGGCAGCTCTTTCAAGGGTGTCCTGCCCTCCCAGCCTGGCCCTTTCCCTCTGGGTCCTGCCACCTGCCACCCTCTCCAAGGCACTGTGTGTCACACACATCGGGGGGGGGCAGGGGAGCCTTAGGAAGTCGGGGCTCCTATGCCCTAAAGATGCAGAAAGGTCCTTCTGTTGGCCACGGATGTGGACACGTGGCCCTGGGAAGACCCTGACCGTGTCTCTGTCCCCGGGGACCTCAACCTGTCTCTGGCAGCTCCAGGCTCAGACCCCTGCATTCTGTGGGGTACAGCTCCCCTCCCCCGCAGGCCAGCCCCTCACCCTCTGTGGCCCCCCGCCACCCCTCGGCCTCCTGTTTGTTCGCTGACAGATCCCCGTTATCAGCAGAGAGCACACACAGGAAGTCCGGCGGGAAGGGGCCCATCCCAATCCCGATTTGCACGGGACGGAGCATAAAAAGCCGCCCTTCCTCGCCCGGGAGGTGCCTCTGCGCCCGGTGCTGCCCGGCAGGCCAGATGGAGGCTGCAGGGGACAGGCCAGGCGGGCCAGCTTCAAGAGGTGCCCTGGGGCAGTCAGCAGGCCCGATGCTCCCGCGAGGGGAGGGTCCATGCCTGGCCCCAGGAGGTGGCGGTGGTGGCCCTGGCCAAGCCCATGTGGTATCAGGTATGCAGAGCAGCCCTGAAGGGGCGGGAGCAGGTATGGGGTCCCAATTGTCCCCCGATCTCCTGAGGAACGGCTGGGCACCTGTCAGTGGGGCTCAAGCTGGCCCATCTCTGGGTGGGACTGTCTTCCTTCAGGCGGTGGCCCCCCTGCTCGGAGGAAGGGCCTGGCCCCTAGGCCAGGATCTTTGCTTCCCAGAGGGCCCCAGGGCAGGCAGCAGAGCTTAGCCTCAGGGGTCCAAGCTGACCCTCACCTCTTCCTGTGCTGCAGCCCGGGGGCCCCCAGGACTGAGGTCTCCTCCTCGTGCTCCTGGTATGGAGGGGACTCTCAGGGACCAGAAGGGCTGTGGAGGGTCAGCCTAGGGAGGGAACCTCCAGCTCCGTCTCCAGCCCAGACAGGTCCAGAGGGGCTACCACCTCCCACTGAGCTGCTTAGGGACAGCTCGGTGAAGGCCTGCCGGCTGCAGCTCCCAGGGAAGCCCATAGACTCAGTCCCGAAGATCCCAAGTCCCCCAGTGTCATAGGGGGGCCTCCAGGCCCCTCGCCCATCCCTTTTCCTCTGCCCAGGCCAGAAGGCCCATTTTCATTGGGGAGGTCAGGAGAGGCCACACCCAGGAATGGGCAGAGGGGCCAGTGTGAACAGCTACCCCCATCAGCCCCTGGCAGGCAGGAGAAGGGGACCTCAACCAGAGGCCAAGGGGGGACAGCTTTAGGGACAAGGAGGGGCAGGGTGCTCTCTTGCTGAGTTTTAGGGGTTCCAGAAACCAAGTTGCACCTTCCTGACAGCAATGATTCCTGCCACTCTCAGATCCATCTGCTAGGGGCCACTAGGACCCCTTGGCCCAGGGCAGTGGTTGCTACATGGAGAGAGGGAGGCATCTCTGGGCAGGGGTCCCTTTCTTTGGCTCCTGCACAGTCAGGGTCCCCAAAGGAGAGCTCAGAGCCCCTCATTCCCCCTCATGTGCAGACCGCACACCCACCCGGGCTTACAGCAGGACTCAGCTCTGCTCTCCCCAGCTCCGTTTCTACTAGGCGGCCCAGGGCAACATCCCATTTCCGGAGAGGAGCTGGAGTCCACCCCAGGCCAGGGCGCTGATCCACACCCCGGCTCTGACCCTCAGCCCGCAGCGCCCGCGAAGCATGGGTGGTCCCCCAAGTCCAGAGGAGAGGCTGCCGCTGGTGCCCAGAGGTTGACTGGCCCGCACTAGGTGAGTCCCCAGCAGCCAGGAGCACAGCCGAGGGGCGGGTCTGAGGGCCTGCAGGGCAGGGGCCAGACCTAGCAAGCCATGCCAGCCCGGCTTATAATCAGATGTGCAGGGCAAACACCAGCCCAGGATCCCGGAGGTGACCGGAGGCAGGGGCTGTCCTTAGGGAGGGACACTCAGGGTGGCTCTGGCTGCTCCAGGGAGCAGTGTCCGCACCTGCAGGCCGCGGGGAGGAGGGCAGCTTGGGGTCACACCCTGGTGCCTTCTGGGGCCGGCTCACTGCCCCGGGGCTGCAGGACCGCCCCCAGGACTG